>NC_083717.1:108195475-108506245 GCF_028564815.1 Eubalaena glacialis | reverse complement strand
TCAGACAGTCTTCCTTCTTCAGCAGCTGTGGAGGAGGACAGGAGGGTAAGGGCAGAGGAAGTAGTGGCTGCCTTACCTTCTCAGGCCCCTTTTGATGATGCTGGAAGGATTCCACGTGGGCGAGGCCCGTTCGCTGCCTGGGAGGCTGCCCAGGGTGTGCTCCCTGGCTGGCAGGAGAGCAGCCCAGCCCACCAAGAACCTGGGACTCTGGACAACACATGGGGAGGAGGTCCTGGTAACTTCCTAGTGGCTGCGCAAGGAGGAAAAACAACCTGTTTTGAACGTCAACTTGTGATCTGTGATGTTCAGAATTCTGCCAGCCTCTCATGGCCTAACCAAGAGCAGGGCCAATGTCTTGAGGCTTCCACCGGCTTAGAAGAAGGGAAGGCGAGTCCCAGATGGGGTGCCGTCCTGCCCAGAGCCCTGAGAGGGATTGAACTGGAAGCTCCCTCTCAGCAGCCTGTGAAGCAGGAGGGGAGTGTTGGCTCTGGGCTAGCAGAAGCCTGCAGGGCCAGTGTCGAAGGTCCCAGACCAACTCTGTTGCCGGATCAGAGACCCGGGGGAGTTAGGGAGGAGGCCCTGCGCAGGTGCCTGCAGGAAACTTCAGACTGTGGTGTCTTTTCGGGGAGCACTGAAGGCAGCAGGACCCTCAGCCCGTCCGGGGGCCAAGAAGACAGCAGATCTCATCCTTGCCGACAACCGTGCAACCCTCAACCCGTTGCTTCCGGGGCCCGTACCTCCCCTTCCTCCACTTCACTGTGTTACAGAGACGATGACCTGGGCAAGGGGGCTTCCGAGGCCACCCCACACACTCGCCACCCACCCTGCATGGTCCCCCCCAGGGCCTGGGGAGTGGAGAGAGGAGAGGGCCATTGCGGGGAACCTGATGTGCTCTGGGCACATGGCCTTGAGCCCAAAAGCATTAATGTGGAGTTGGGGCCGGCAGACGGCAGCACCCCGGAGACCTCTGCTGCTGCTCTCCTGCCTCCGGCTCAGGGCTGCAGCTCCCCTTCTGCCCCTGATGTGAGGACAAGTCCCCTCAGCCCCTGGGTTGCTGACGGAAGCTCCAGGTCAGTAGGGGATCCTGAGAAAAAGGCTGCCGAGAAGAAAGTCAGCACCGAGCTTGAGGCTCCCCCTTTCCACGCAGGCAGGTGCTCTGAGCCACCTGGGAGGTTTCAGGACAGCTCCGCTGGTGGCCGGAGTGCACAGGGCTCTCAAACCAAGCCAGAACCACCTGCAACAGCTGGGGGACCACACAGCCTGAATTTAAGTGAAGGGTGTGTTGAGAGTGAGCCGCCGGTGGGACCACAACGTGGATGTTGGGGAAATGCCATCAGATGCCTTCCAGAAAAGCCGCAACTTTCCGCGGAGTCCAGGGATCATAGTGGCTTGGATCCCCAAGCCCAACTGGTAGCAGAGTTACAGCGCGTCTCCGGTTCCCAGGTTGACAGCCCCCGGGAGGAGGAAGAGCAGCAGAGAGACCAGGCTTCAGGTGGCCGAGAGGACGCTGCCCGGGGCAGGAGCCCCCCATGTGCTGATGAAGGTGGCTCAGGCAGCTGTCAGATTAGAGGTGCAGGCAGAGAGGACGCGGCTGTGGCCAGGCCCCCTGCAGCCTTCAGAGACTCAGCCACTGTCCCCTTGGGGCAACGCGCAGCATGTTGGCCTGTGGCCCAGGGCCCCGGGCAGCCCTCTTCTGGCGGGGAGCAGCCGGCACCCCGCCACCGGTGCTCACTTCCTGTGATCGCCATCGTCTCTGGCCCCAAACACTCTAGACCGCAGTTCTCTGTGGTCAGCTCTCCCCGGTCTCTTCAGGAGCTAAGCTTGAGCGTGGAGCCTCCTTCCCCGACAGATAAGGATATACAGGAGCCTAGCAGATTGTGGACCCCACATCCCAGAGGCTCTTCCTCAGGAAAGTCTGCGGCAAGAACGTCTCTGAAAGCTGAGGGCCGCGATCAGGAAGCCTCCTCTGACTTGGACGGCATCGCTGCTGATCCCAGGCCCCTGCCATCCACACCCCCTCCTTACCCGGCGACTTCAGCTCTCTCGTGCATGCCGACCCCTGCTCTCATGGCTGCTCGGCCATTTGGTACTCCGGAACAGACCCACCCGGGAAAGCCAGAGAGACTGGGTGGCCAGGCCCGGCCAGAGGCGTGGCGCTCTGAGGCGGGCGGAGGAGCCCTGCTTTTTGGCTCCAGCGCCATCGATCCCTGCATCCTGCCTGGGCGTCCCAAGGGGCCTGCGCGTGTTGGCTGGAAGCAGTATGTGTTTGGCGGCGCAGCTGATGTCTCCCGTGGCTCCACACCCCAGGGCCTGACACCGTCCGACGTGGACCGGTGCTCCCGCGAGGACGACGGCCTAGACGACCAGGGCTCCCCGGTCTACTCGCACCGCAGCACCTTGGCCAGTGCCCGAGGCCTGTCGAGCACACGCAGCCACGTTGAAAGTGCCCCCCGTTCCCGTGAGGCCTGGGGAGTCTGGGGTTCCTTGTTTGCCCTGGGGAGCCCCCACGTCCTGATCAGCTCTGAAGGGGCAGCCCCCCCTAAGGGTCCTGGCGAGAGAGGCGGGTTCCCGGGCACCCCTGATGAGGCAGGCTGTCTGAGGAGGGAGCCCCCCTTGGCTGGAGGAAGTGCTGCGGGCCCGGTGGATGAGATTATGCTGCTGTACCCATCAGAGGCGGGCGGCCCTGTGGGTGCGTCCAGGATGAACACCTTGGAGCAGGGCACCCAGACCCTGGGCTGCAGGTCCCGCTGGAGCTACGCTGACCTCTCCTCTGCTCAGTCGGATCTGGCCTCTTGGGCCAGCATGCACGACCTGTCTCTCCGCCTCTCGCAGCTCCTGCACAGCACCTCGGAGCTGTTGGGGAGTCTCTCCCAGCCAAGTGTGGCCAAAAAGGAGTGGAATGCCAAGAGGGAGGCCCCGAGTGAGGTGCCCCAGGCCCTGAGGATGGACGGCTATACTCAGACCACCATGGATGAGGGCATCCAGACTGACCCGGCCTCACCACCTCTGCATCTCCAGGCCCCAGAGGCCAACCCTCAGAAAGTCAATGCGGTCCTTGAAAGGCTGGGCTCAGATCTTTCCATCACGTCTCAGGAAAAGGGACATGTCCCAGGGACGCTTAAGAAGAGAGGGGCAGAGGGGACTGCACGGAAAATAGCAGGGCCCCAAGATCTTGAGGAAGAAAACACCCTCTGCAGGCCCCGGAGCACCCCTGTACCCTCATCCCACTTGAGTTTTCAGAAAGTCCCCTCTGGGCAGAACCTGCCTCCTCTGAGCCCCCAGGCTTCTCCGGATGCCCCCCTGCCTCCCAGCCTGGCTGGTGGCAGCCCCGGCCGCAGCCTCGGTGCATCTCCCTCCCCAGGGCCCTGCCCCCACGCTGTGGAGCCTGTGGAGGAGCCCGGGGTGCAGAAGGAGCGGGGCCCCACAAGCGCCTTGCGGGTGGACAGGGCCTCCTCCCCGATCCTCACGCGTAGCGCCAGCACCCAAGGGTCAGGGCGCCCCCCAGGCGCTTTGTCTCTCTCGGCCCCCTCAGCTCATTCCCTTGAAGGCTGCCAGAAGCTCGTCTCCCGCCCAAGCCTTCCCCTGGGCGCCCCGAGGCCTGCAGTGGGTAATTATTCTCAAACCACTGATGAGTCAGGTAGCTCTCAGAGAGTGGAGGCCCTGTGTGGAGAAGGTAGCAGTCCCTTAGAAGGGGGTGACCACAGGTGCTCCCTTGGGCTGAGCTCCCGAGGCCACCCAGAGCAGAACGCGAAGCCCCAAGTCTGTTGCGTGGAGCAGGCCCCGCAGCGGCGTCAGCCCAGGACCACCACCGGGGCCCAAAGCAGACTGTCGCCTCCACCACCGGGAAGCAGGAGCCGGAGGCTGGCTGATGGCTTTGTGCCTGAGGACGTGGCCTCCCTAGAGTGTGGCCCACTGAGCAGTAGGGGGCTGAGTCGATGGCAGTGCAGGACAGAGAATGGGGGTGAGGGCTCAGCATCTCCAGAGGAGCCACGGCCCGCTCTGAACATTTCCTCTTCGTGGGGAGGCCTCCGGCGCCGCCGACCCTGCCCTTTCTTTGAGTTGGCTGATCCCTCAGGGCTCCGGGGTTGCATCTTGGGCCCGACTGAGGCCTGCCAGCCTGAGGGGCCGCTGCGCCCCAGTTCCCAGATGTGCACGGCCCCTGAGCCCCAGCACCATGGTCTGAGGGACCTCCCGGTGTATAACAAATCCAGCGATTGGTGTGGGGGTCAGGACGGCTCCCCTGGGGCGCTGGGTGTGATGGATTTGCTGGGGACCAGATGTGATTGCAGCTCAGGAGAGCAGGGACAGAGGCCCCCACAACCTCCTGAGGACCAGAGCCAGGCGCCCGAGTGGTCCCAGAGGGAGCAGATCCCCCTGCGAGTTGGGGCCCAGACCCTCTCCCTCAGCGTGGAACTCACGGAAGCAAAACTGCACCACGGCTTCGGGGAGGCAGACGCCCTGCTGCAGGTGCTGCAGAGCGGGACAGGGGAGGCACTCGCTGCCCAAGAGGAGGAGCCGTACGCCCGGTAAGGACCCAGCCCGGAGTGGGGCGGCGAAGGCTGGGCAGAGAGGAGAGAGAACCGAGACGGCTGACAGCCGGCCGTTCCTCCTCCCGGCTCAGCTCTGGGACCTTCCGGGGGTCAGAGAGAGGTCTGGAGATGGAGAAGGGCAGTCAGGGTCAGCTTCAGTGCCTCACTCACGTTCTGTCTCAGGCCAGAACACACCACACACAACCTCCGGAGGGAGCGGGCTGAACGACTTCAGAACTTTCGCCGGACGCGAAGCCTCAGCCCCCAGAAACAACTGAGCTTCCCATCCAACCGGGATCTCCCCACCTGGGCCTTTGACTTGCCCAGCAGGCGCCGAGAATACCTGCAGCAGCTGAGGAAGGATGTTGTGGAGACCACCAGGTACGGTGGACCCAGAACCCTGTGGGGAGCAGGCTCTGTGTGGGGCGAGTGTGGGGAGCAGGGCCTGGATTTGAGCGTCCTGGACACCGGAGGCTGCAGCTTCCTTTGCCAGGAGCGATTCCAGGAGTGGGTCCTATGTGACTGTGGACAGTCGGAGGCGGCTGTGGAGACTGAGGCAAAGGGAAAGAGGAGGGTGTGGGAGGGAGCAGTGGACAGGGTGGGGGTGGATAGAGGAGCCATGCTCTGTGAGACTGCAGGCCTGAGCCTCAGGGTGTTCGTAAGACCACACCCGAAGGCCCTGGAGGCAAAGAGAGGATGGGTCCTTCAGGAAGGTGGTGTTGAGCGGGCCTGGGCCATCGCCCACTCACCATGTTAGAAGGCATCTCTCCAACCCTCTGATCTTCCCCAGGAGCCCAGGATCAGCGTCAAGGTCTCCTCACCCACCCTCTGACATAGAGCTGATGCTACGAGAATACCAGCGGGCCCGTGAGGAGGCCAAGGTGGAGATTGCCCGGGCCCGGGCCCGACTGCGGGAGCAGACTGAACAGGAAAAGCTGAGAATCCGCCAGCAGATGGTCTCCCAGCTGCTGCGGGTGGGGAGTGGGGCAAGCCTCTGATTTCAGGGTAGGCTCGGAGCCCGGGGCAGACCAGGGCTGCCTCTGAGTCTTGGGACGTAGAATTTGGAGGAGGGCGTCGGGCCCCTGGTGCCAGCTCAAAGCTGCTTCACTCTCTATTTTCATGCGATCCTCATCAGACCAGCTGCTGTCCCTGGGCCAGAGTTTGGGAGGAGGCGGCTTGGGTATATAGTTGGGGTGGGGATGGGGGAGGCATGAGGGTATGAGGCTGAGATAGGAGGCAGTGGGAGGTGATGGGAACTGGGGAGGTGAGAAGGGGCGAAAGTGAGGGTGGGAAGTGAGGGTGCCTGAAGCTGGTTGACAGTAATCTGTCCTTCCCAGGAAGAAGAAAAACTACATACCCTGGCCGCCTCCAGCTCTTGGTGCACCAGCTCCAACGGAAGCCTCTCCTCTGGTGTCACCTCTGGCTACAATAGCAGCCCGGCCTTGCCAGGCCAGCTCCAGTCCCCAGACAGTGTGGTAAGTAGGCAAATGCAAGCACGAATCGGGCCGGGAGTGCCGTGGCAAGAGTTTGGGAGGAAGTTCTGCCTCCTGGAGGCCACTGCTGACATGAGCCCTTCTCCTGTATGATGGCCTTTGTCTTCCCTGTGGTTTTTGTCTCCCATGTTCTCCATGTTTTCAGTCTTTTGCTGTTGTAAACAGTGCTTTGTGCATGTATCATTTCATACATGTGCACATATATTTGGGGGGTAAATTCCCAGAAGTGGACTTGTACAAAGATATGGGCATTTGAAACTGATAGGTATTGGCAGGCTTCCCCTCACAGATGTCCTGCTTTATACTCCCCCCAACCTGACCAGCAGGGGGAGAGAGTGCATCTCCCCCCACACCCTCACCAATGTGTTACCAAATGTTTGGACTTTTGCTGGGCGGTCTGTTCATATCCTTTGCTCATTTATCTCCTTTTTTTCCCTTACCAGTTTCAAGGAGTTCTTTATATATTAGCAAGATAGCCCTTTGCCTGATAGGAATTAGAAATTTTTTCCCCTAGTTTTTCATTCTCTTTTGGCTTTGCTTCTTGTGTTTGGAGCCATTCAGAAAGTTTTATCAGTTTTCCTTTTATAGTGTCTATGTTCTGACTCACAATTAGAAATACATTCTCCATTCCAAAGTTATAAATAATTTTTCCTGTAGTTTCTTCTAGAACTTGTGTGGCTTTATTTTTCATATATAAGTCTTTGCTCCGTTTGGAATGCATATATAGTGTGAGGTGTGGATCCAACTTTATTCTTCCCGACTGTTATCTAGTTAACCCTATCGTGCTTGTTAGATAGTTCATCTAGACAGTTCCTCTTTGTCTCACCAGTTTAAGATGTCAACTTTTCTTGTACCAAGGCTTATAATATATTCACCTACTCATTACTCTTCTTTTTTTTAGATTATCATTATTTTTTACTGAAATACAGTTGATTTACAATGTTGCGTTAATTTCTGCTGTGTAGCAAAGTGATTCAGTTATACATATATGTACATTCCTTTTTTTATATGCTTTTTCATTATGGTTTATCATAGAATATTGAATACAGTTCCCTGTGCTATACAGTAGGACCTTGTTGTTCCCATTATTCTTCTTTTTCTGACCCTGTAGTGTATTCTTTTTTTAATTTAATTTTTATTTTATATTGGGGTATAGTTGATTTACAATGTTGTGTTAGTTTCAGGTGTACAGCAAAGTGGTTCAGTTATACATATCATTCTTTTTCAGATTCTTTTCCCATATAGGTTATTACAGAATATTGAGTAGAGTTCCCTGTGCTATACGACAGGTCCTTGTTGATTATCTATTTTATATATAGTAGTGTGTGTATGTTAATCCCAACCTCCTACTTTATCCTTCCCCCCTGCCCCACCTTTCCCCTTTGGTAAACATAAGTTTGTTTTCAAAGTCTGGGAGTCTCTTTCTGTTTTGTAAATAAGTTCATTTGTATCATCTTTTTGGATTGCACACATAAGTGATATCATATGATATTTGTCTTTCTCTGTCTGACTTACTTCACTTAGTATGATAATCTCTAGGTCCATCTGTATTGCTGAAAATGGCATTATTTCATTCTTTTTTATGGCTGAGTAATATTCCATTGTATATATGTACCACATCTTCTTGATCCATTCATCTGTCGATGGACATTTAGGTTGCTTCCATGTCTTGGCTATTGTAAATAGTGCTGCAATGAACATTGGGGTATGTGTATATTTTCAAATTATGGTTTTCTCCAGATATATGCCCAGGAGTGGGATTGCTGGATCATATGGTAGTTCTATTTTTAGTTTTTTAAGGAACCTCCATACTGTTCTCCATAGTGGTTGTACCAATTTACATTCCCACCAACAATGTAGGAGGGTTCCTTTTTCTCCATACCTTCTCCAGCATTTGTTATTCGTAGACTTTTGGATAATGGCCATTCTGACTGGTGGGAGGTGATACCTCCTTGTAGTTTTGATTTGCATTTCTCTAATAATTATCTATATTGAGCATCTTTTCATGTGCTTTATGGCCATCTGTATGTCTTCTTTGGAGAAATGTCTGTTTAGATCTTCTGCCCATTTTTTGATTGGGTTGTTTGTTTTTTTGATATTGAGCTGCGTGAGCTGTTTGTATATTTTGAAGGTTAATCCCTTCTCAGTCTCTTTCTTTGCAAATATTTTCTCCCATTCTGTGGGTTTTCTTTTCGTTTCTTATGGTTTCCTTTGCTGTGCAAAAGCTTTTAAGTTTAATTAGCTACCATTTGTTTATTTTTGTTTTTATTTTCATTACTCTGGGAGGTGGGTCCAAAAAGATATTGCTGCAATTTATGTCAAAGAGTGTTCTGCCTGTGTTTTCCTCTAAGAGTTTTATAGTATCCAGTCTTAAATTTAGGTCTTTAATTCGCTTTGATTTATTTTTGTGTATGGTGTTAGAGAATGTTCTAATTTCATTATTTTACCTATAGCTCTCCAGTTTTTCCAGCACCACTTATTGAAGAGACTGTCTTTTCTCCACTGTATATTCTTGCCTCCTTTGTCGTAGATTAATTGACCACAGGTGCATGGGTTTTTTTTGTTTTGTTTTGTTTTTATTAATCAGTCATCAATTTTATACACATCACTGTATACATGTCAATCCCAATCGCCCAGTTCAGCACACCACCATCCCCACCCCACCACAGTTTTCCCCCTTGGTGTCCATACGTTTGTTCTCTACATCTGTGTCTCAACTTCTGCCCTGCAACCCAGTTCATCTGTACCATTTTTCTAGGTTCCACATACATGCATTAATATACGATATTTGTTTTTCTCTTTCTGACTTACTTCACTCTGTATGACAGTCTCCAGATCCATCCACGTCTCAACAAATGACTCAATTTCGTTCCTTTTTATGGCTGACTAATATTCCATTGTATATATATACCACAACTTCTTTATCCATTCATCTGTCGATGGGCATTTAGGTTGCTTCCATGACCTGGCTATTGTAAATAGTGCTGCAATGAACATTGGGGTGCATGTGTCTTTTTGATTTACGGTTTTCTCTGGGTATATGCCCAGTAGTGGGATTGCTGGGTCATATGGTAATTCTAATTTTAGTTTTTTAAGGAACCTCCATATTGTTCTCCATAGTGGCTGTATCAATTTACATTCCCACCAACAGTGCAAGAGGGTTCCCTTTTCTCCACACCCTCTGCAGCATTTGTTGTTTGTAGATTTTCTGATGATGCCCATTCTAACTGGTGTGAGGTGATACCTCATTGTAGTTTTGATTTGCATTTCTCTAATAATTAGTGATGTTGAGCATCTTTTCATGTGCTTCGTGGCCATCTGTATGTCTTCTTTGGAGAAATGTCTATTTAGGTCTTCTGCCCATTTTTGGATTGGGTTGTTTGTTTCTTTAATATTGAGCTGAATGAGCTGTTTATATATTTTGGAGATTAATCCTTTGTCTGTTGATTCGTTTGCAAATATTTTCTCCCATTCTGAGGGTTGTCTTTACGTGTTGTTTATGGTTTCCTTTGCTGTGCAAAAGCTTTGAAGTTTCATTAGGTCCCATTTGTTTATTTTTGTTTTTATTTCCATTACTCTAGGAGGTGGATCAAAAAAGATCTTGCTGTGATTTATGTCAAAGAGTGTTCTTCCTATGTTTTCCTCTAAGAGTTTTATAGTGTCCAGTCTTACATCTAGGTCTCTAATCCATTTTGAGTTTATTTTTGTGTATGGTGTTAGGGAGTATTCTAATTTCATTCTTTTACATGTAGCTGTCCAGTTTTCCCAGTACCACTTATTGAAGAGACTGTCTTTTCTCCATTGTATATCTTTGCCTCCTTTGTCATAGATTAATTGACCATAGGTGTGTGGGTTTATCTCTGGGCTTTCTATCTTGTTCCATTGATCTGTGTTTCTGTTTCTGTGCCAGTACCATATTGTCTTGATTACTGTAGCTTTGTAGTATAGTGTGAAGTCAGGGAGTCTGATTCCTCCAGCTCCGTTTTTTTCCCTCAAGACTGCTTTGGCTATTCGGGGTCTTTTGTGTCTCCATACAAATTTTAAGATGATTTGTTCTAGTTCCGTAAAAGATGCCATTGGTAATTTGGTAGGGATTGCATTGAATCTGTAGATTGCTTTGGGTAGTATAGTCATTTTCACAATATTGATTCTTCCAATCCAAGAACATGGTATATCTCTCCATCTGTTGGTATCATCTTTAATTTCTTTCATCAGTGTCTTATAGTTTTCTGCATACAGGTCTTTTGTCTCCCTAGGTAGGTTTATTCCTAGGTATTTTATTCTTTTTGTTGCAATGGTAAATGGGAGTGTTTCCATAATTTCTCTTTCAGATTTTTCATCATTAGTGTATAGGAATGCAAGAGATTTCTGTGCATTAGTTTTGTATCCTGCAACTTTACCAAATTCATTAATTAGCTCTAGTAGTTTTCTGGTGGCAGTTTTAGGATTCTCTATAGTATCATGTCATCTGCAAACAGTGACAGTTTTACTTCTTCTTTTCCAATTTGTTTTCCTTTTATTTCTTTTTCTTCTCTGATTACCGTGGCTAGGACTTCCAAAACTATGTTGAATAATAGTGGTGAGAGTGGACATCCTTGTCTCATTCCTGATCTTAGAGGAAATGCTTTCAGTTTTTCACCATTGAGAATGATGTTTGCTGTGGGTTTGTCGTATATGGCCTTTATTATGTTGAGGTAGGTTCCCTCTATGCCCACTTTCTGGAGTTTTTATCATAAATGGGTGTTGAATTTTGTCAGAAGCTTTTTCTGCATCTATTGAGATGATCATATGGTTTTTATTCTTCAGTTTGTTAATATGGTGTATCACATTGATTGATTTGCATATATTGAAGAATCCTTGCATCCCTGGGATAAATCCCACTTGATCGTGGTGTATGATCCTTTTAATGTGTTGTTGGATTCTGTTTGCTAGTATTTTGTTGAGGATTTTTGCATCTATATTCATCAGTGATATTGGTCTGTAATTTTCCTTTTTTGTAGTATCTTTGTCTGGTTTTGGTATCAGGGTGATGGTGGCCTCATAGAATGAGTTTGGGAGTGTTCCTTCCTCTGCAATTTTTTGGAAGAGTTTGAGAAGGATGGGTGTTAGCTCTTCTCTGAATGTTTGATAGAATTCACCTGTGAAGCCATCTGGTCCTGGACTTTTGTTTGTTGGAAGATTTTTAATCACAATTTCAATTTCATTACTTGTGATTGGTCTGTTCATATTTTCTATTTCTTCCTGGTTCAGTCTTGGAAGGTTATACCTTTCTAAGAATTTGTCCATTTCTTCCAGGTTGTCCATTTTATTGGCATAGAGTTGCTTGTAGTAATCTCTTAGGATGCTTTGTATTTCTGTGGTGTCTGTTGTAACTTCTCCTTTTTCATTTCTGATTTTATTGATTTGAGTCCTCTCCCTCTTTTTCTTGATGAGTCTGGCTAATGGTTTATCAATTTTCTTTATCTTCTCAAAGAACCAGGTTTTAGTTTCATTGATTTTTGCTATTGTTTCCTTCATTTCTTTTTCATTTATTTCTGATCTGATCTTTATGATTTCTTTCCTTCTGCTAGCTTTGGGGTTTTTTTGTTCTTCTTTCTCTAATTGCTTTAGGTGCAAGGTTAGGTTGTTTATTCGAGATGTTTCCTGTTTCTTGATGTAGGCTTGTATTGCTATAAACTTCCCTCTTAGAACTGCTTTTGCTGCATCCCATAGGTTTTGGATCGTCGTGTCTCCATTGTCATTTGTTTCTAGGTATTTTTTGATTTCCCCTTTGATTTCTTCAGTGATCACTTCGTTATTAAGTATTGTATTGTGTAGCCTCCATGTGTTTGTATTTTTTACAGATCTTTTCCTGTAATTGATATCTAGTCTCATAGCGTTGTGGTCGGAAAAGATACTTGATACGATTTCAATTTTTTTAAATTTACCAAGGCTTGATTTGTGACCCAAGATATGATCTATCCTGGAGAATGTTCCATGAGCACTTGAGAAAAATGTGTATTCTGTTGTTTTTGGGTGGAATGTCCTATAAATATCAATTAAGTCCATCTTGTTTAATGTATCATTTAAAGCTTGTGTTTCCTTATTTATTTTCATTTTGGATGATCTGTCCATTGGTGAAAGTGGGGTGTTAAAGTCCCCTACTATGATTGTGTTACTGTCGATTTCCCCTTTTATGGCTGTTAGTATTTGCCTTATGTATTGAGGTGCTCCTATGTTGGGTGCATAAATATTTACAATTGTTATACCTTCCTCTTGGATCGATCCCTTGATCATTATATAGTGTCCGTCTTTGTCTCTTGTAATTGTCTTTATTTTAAAGTCTATTTTGTCTGATATGAGAATTGCTACTCCAGCTTTCTTTTGATTTCCATTTGCATGGAATATCTTTTTCCATCCCCTCACTTTCAGTCTGTATGTGTCTCTAGGTCTGAAGTGGGTCTCTTGTAGACAGCATATATATGGGTCTTGTTTTTGTATCCATTCAGCCAGTCTGTGTCTTTTGGTGGGAGCATTTAATCCATTTACATTTAAGGTAATTATCGATATGTATGTTCCTATTCCCATTTTCTTAAATGTTTTGGGTTTGTTATTGTAGGTGTTTTCCTTCTCTTGTGTTTCTTGCCTAGAGAAGTTCCTTTAGCATTTGTTGTAAAGCTGGTTTGGTGGTGCTGAACTCTCTCAGCTTTTGCTTGTCTGTAAAGGTTTTAATTTCTCCATCAAATCTGAATGAGATCCTTGCTGGGTAGAGTAATCTTGGTTGTAGGTTTTTCTCCTTCATCACTTTAAGTATATCCTGCCACTCCCTTCTGGCTTGCAGAGTTTCTGCTGAAAGATCAGCTGTTAACCTTATGGGGATTCCCTTGTGTGTTATCTGTTGTTTTTCCCTTGCTGCTTTTAATATGTTTTCATTATATTTAATTTTTGATAGTTTGATTAATATGTGTCTTGGTGTGTTTCTCCTTGGATTTATCCTGTATGGGACTCTCTGTGCTTCCAGGACTTGATTAACTATTTCCTTTCCCATATTAGGGAAGTTTTCAACTATAATCTCTTCAAATATTTTCTCAGTCCCTTTCTTTTTCTCTTCTTCTTCTGGGACCCCTATAATTCGAATGTTGGTGCGTTTAATGTTGTCCCAGAGGTCTCTGAGACTGTCCTCAGTTCTTTTCATTCTTTTTTCTTTATTCTGGTCTGCAGTAGTTATTTCCACCATTTTATCTTCCAGGTCACTTATCCGTTCTTCTGCCTCAGTTATTCTGCTATTGATCCCATCTAGAGTATTTTTAATTTCATTTATTGTGCTTGTCATCGTTTCTTGATTCCTCTTTAGTTCTTCTACGTCCTTGTTAAATGTTTCTTGCATTTTGTCTATTCTATTTCCAAGACTTTGGATCATCCTTACTATCATTATTCTGAATTCTTTTTCAGGTAGACTACCTATTTCCTCTTCATTTGTTAGGTCTGGTGTGTTTTGACCCTGCTCCTTCATCTGCTGTGTGTTTTTCTGTCTTCTCATTTTGCTTATCTTACTGTGTTTGGGGTCTCCTTTTCACAGGCTGCAGGTTCGTAGTTCCCGTTGTTTTTGGTATCTGTCCCCAGTGGCTAAGGTTGGTTCAGTGGGTTGTGTAGGTTTCCTGGTGGAGGGAACTAGTGCCTGTGTTCTGGTGGATGAGGCTGGATCTTGTCTTTCTGGTGGGTTCGTCCACGTCTGGTGGTGTGTTTTGGGGTGTCTGTGGCCTTATTATGATTTTAGGCAGCCTCTCTGTTAATGGATGGGGCTGTGTTCCTCTCTTGCTAGTTGTTTGGCATAGGGTGTCCAGCACTGTAGCTTGCTGGTCGTTGAGTGAAGCTGGGTCTTGATGTTGAGATGGAGATCTGTGAGAGATTTTCGCCGTTTGGTATTACGTGGAGCTGGGAGGTCTCTTGTGGACCAGCGTCCTGAGGTTGGCTCTCCCACCTCAGAGGCACAGCCCTGATGCCTGGCTGGAACACCAAGAGCCTTTCATCCACACGGCTCAGAATAAAAGGGAGAAAAAATGGAAAGAAAGAAAAAAAGAGGATAAAATAAAATAAAATAAAGCAATTATAATAAAAAATAAGAAAAAAAATTATTAAGAGTAAATTTATTAAGAAAAAAAAATTTTTAATTTTTTAAAATAAAAAATATGAAAAAACTTATTAAAAATTTTTTAAAAAATAGAAAATAAGGAAAAAATTATTAAGAAAACATTTATTAGGGAAAAAAAAAATTTTTAAGCCAAAAAAAAAAAAAAAAAAAAAAAAACGGACGGACCTAACCCTAGGACTAACGGTGAGAGCAAAGCTATACAGACAAAATCTCATCCAGAAGCATACACATCTACACTCACAAAAAAAAGGAAAAGGGGAAAAGTTAATATATCCTGCTCCCAAAGTCCATCTCCTAAATTTGGGATGATTCGTTGTCTATTCAGGAATTCAACAGATGCAGGCACATCAAGTTGTTTGTGGAGCTTTAATCCGCTGCTTCTGAGGCTGCTGGGAGAGATTTCCCTTTCTCTTCTTTGTTCGTACAGCTCCCGGGGTTCAGCTTTGGATTTGGACCCGCCTCTGCATGTAGGTCCCCTGAGGGCGTCTGTTCCCCGCCCAGACAGAACGGGGTTAAAGGAGCAGCTGATTCGGGGGCTCTGGCTCAGTCAGGCCGGGGGGAGGGAGCGGTACGGAGGAGGCGGGGCGAGCCTGCGGCGGCAGAAGCCGGCGTGACGTTGCAGCAGCCTGAGGCGCGCCGTGCGCTCTCCCGGGGAAGTTGTCCCCGGATTACGGGAGCCTAGCCGTGGCGGGCTGCACAGGCTCCCGGGAGGGGCGGTGTGGAGAATGACCTGTGCTCGCCCACAGGCTGTTTGGTGGCGGCAGCAGCAGCCTTAGCGTCTCATGCCCGTCTCTGGGGTCCGCGCTGATAGCCGCGGCTCGCGCCCGTCTCTGGAGTTCGTTTAAGTGGCGCTCTGAATCCCCTCTCCTTGCACGCCGCGAAACAAAGAGGCAAGAAAAAGTCTCCTGCCTCTTCGGCAGCTGCAGACTTTTTCTCGTGCACCCTCCCGGCTAGTTGTGGTGCGCTAGACCCTTCAGGCTGTGTTCACGCAGCCAACCCCAGTCCTCTCCCTGGGATCCGACCGAAGCCCGCACCTCAGCTCCCAGCCCCCGCCCGCCCCGGCGGGTGAGCAGACAAGCCTCTCGGGCTGGTGAGTGCTGCTCGGCGCCGAGCCTCTGTGCGGGAATCTCTCCGTTTTTCCCTCTGCGTCCCTGTTGCTGTGGGATCCGCGCTGATAGCCGCGGCTCGCGCCCGTCTCTGGAGCTCGTTTAGGCGGCGCTCTGAATCCCCTCTCCTTGCGCGCCGCGAAACAAAGAGGCAAGAAAAATTATCTTGCCTCTTTGGCAGCTGCAGTCTTTTTCCCGGACTCCCTCCCGGCTAGCACCGAAGCCTGAGCCCCAGCTCCCAGGCCCCGCCCGCCCCGGCGGCTGAGCAGAGAAGCCTCTCGGGCTGGTGAGTGCTGGTCGGCACCGCTCCTCTGTGCGGGAATCTCCGCTTTGCCCTCCGCACCAAGGTGGCTGCGCTCTCCTCCGTGGCTCCGAAGCTTCCCCCCTCTGCTACCCGCAGTCTCTGCCCACGAAGGGGCTTCCTAGCGTGTGGAAACCTTTCCTCCTTCACAGCTCCCTCCCACTGGTGCAGGTCCCGTCCCTATTCTTTTGTCTCTGTTTTTTCTTTTTTCTTTTGCCCTACCCAAGTACGTGGGGATTTTCTTGCCTTTTGGGAGGTCTGACGTCTTCTGCCAGCGTTCAGTGGGTGTTCTGTAGGAGCAGTTCCACGTGTAGATGTATTTCTCATGTATCTGTGGGGAGGAAGGTGATCTCCGCGTCTTACTCTTCCGCCATCTTGCCCCTCCCTCCCCTTGATCATTATGTAGTGTCCGTCCTTGTCTCTTGTAACATTATTTTAAAGTCTATTTTATCTGATATGAGTATAGCTACTCCAGCTTTCTTTTGATTTCCATTTGCATGGAATATCTTTTTCCATCCCCTCACTTTCAGTCTGTATGTGTCCCTAGGTCTAAAGTGGGTCTCTTGTAGACAGCATATATATGGGTCTTGTTTTTGTATCCATTCAGCAAGCCTGTGTCTTTTGGTTGGAGCATTTAATCTATTCACGTTTAAGGTAATTATCGATATGTATGTTCCTATGACCATTTTCTTAATTGTTTTGGGTTTGTTTTTGTAGGTCCTTTTCTTCTCTTGTGTTTCCCACTTAGAGAAGTTCCTTTAGCATTTGTTTTAGAGCTGGTTTGGTGGTGCTGAATTCTCTTAGCTTATGCTTGTCTGTAAAGCTTTTGATTTCTCCATCAAATCTAAATGAGATCCTTGCCGGGTAGAGTAATCTTGGTTGTAGGTTCTTCCCTTTCATCACTTTAAGTATATCATGCCACTCCCTTCTGGCTTGTAGAGTTTCTGCTGAGAAATCAGCTGTTAACCTTTTGGGAGTTCCCTTGTATGTTATTTGTCGTTTTTCCCTTGCTGCTTTCAATAATTTTTGTCTTTAATTTTTGCCAATTTGATTACTATGTGTCTCAGCGTGTTTCTCCTTGGGTTTATCCTGTATGGGACTCTCTGCGCTTCCTGGACTTAGGTGGCTCTTTCCTTTCCCATGTTAGGGAAGTTTTCAACTATAATCTCTTCAGATATTTTCTCTGGTCCTTTCTCTCTCTCTTCTCCTTCTGGGACCCCTATAATGCGAATGTTGTTGCATTTAATGTTGTCCCAGAGGTCTCTTAGGCTCTAACAATGACAATGACAATGTCTTTGGTTTCATTTCTTTTCATTCTTTTTTCTTCATTCTGTTCCGCAGCAATGAATTCCACCATTCTGTCTTCCAGGTCACTTATCCATTCTTCTGCCTCAGTTATTCTGCTATTGATTCCTTTTAGTGTAGTTTTCATTTCAGTTATTGTATTGTTCATCTCTGTTTGTTTGTTCTTTAATTCTTCTAGGTCTTTGTTAATCATTTCTTTTTTTTTTTTTTTTAAGATCAGAGAAACTTTTTTTTTTTTTTAATTTATTTATTCATTTTTTTTTGGCTGTGTTGGGTCTTCGTTTCTTTGCGAGGGCTCTCCCCAGCTGCGGCAAGCAGGGGCCACTCTTCATCACGGTGCGCGGGCCTCTCACTATCGCGGCCTCTCCCGTGGCGGAGCACAGGCTCCAGACGCGCAGGCTCAGTAGTTGTGGCTCATGGGCCCAGTTGCTCCGCGGCATGTGGGATCTTCCCAGACCAGGGCTCGAACCCGTGTCCCCTGCATTGGCAGGCAGATTCTCAACCACCGCGCCACCAGGGAAGCCCCTCTTAATCATTTCTTGCATCTTCTCAGTCTTTGCCTCCATTCTTATTCCGAGGTCCTGGATCATCTTCACTATCATTCTTCTGAATTCTTTTTCTGGAAGGTTGCCTATCTCCACTTCTTTTAGTTGTTTTTCTGGGTTTTTTTCTTGTTCCTTCATCTGGTATATAGCCATCTGCCTTTTCATCTTGTTTATCTTTCTGTGAATGTGGTTTTTGTTCCACGGGCTGCAGGATTGTAGTTTTTCTTGCTTCTGCTGTCTGCCCTCTGGTGGTAGAGGCTTGATGGGAGGCTCTGGTCGGTGCATGGGTTTATTTCTGGGCTTTCTCTCCTGTTCCATTGATCTATATTTGTTTTTGTGCCAGTACTGTACTGTTTTGATTACTGTAGCTTTGTAGTATAGTTTGAAGTCAGGGAGCCCGATTCTTCCAATTCAGTTTTTCTTTCTCAAGATTGCTTTGGCTATTTGGGGTCTTTTATGTTTCCATACAAATTTTTAAATTTCTTGTTCTAGTTCTATGAAAAATGCCATTGGTAATTTGATAGGGATTGCATTGAATTTGTAGATTGCCTTGGGTAGTATAGTCATTTTGACAGTATCGATTCTTCCAAGAACATGGTATATCTTTCCATCTGTTTGTGTCATCTTCGATTTCTTTCATCAGCATCTTATAGTTTTCGGAGTACAGGTCTTTTGCCTCCTTAGGTAGGTATATTCCTAGGTATTTTATTCTTTTTGTTGCAATGGTAAATGGGAGTGTTTCCTTAATTTCTCTTTATGATCTTTTGTTGTTAGTGTATAGAAATGCAGCAGACTTCCATGTATTAATTTTGTATCCTGCAACGTTACCAAATTCATTGATGAGCCCTAGTAGTTTTTTGGTAGCATCTTTAGGATTTTCTATGTATAGTATCATGTCATCTGCAAACCGTGACAGTTTTACTTCTTCTTTTCCAATTTGGATTCCTTTTATTTCGTTTTCTTCTCTGATTGCCATGGCTAGGACTTCCAAAACTGTTGAGTAAGAGTGGCGAGAGTGGGCATCCTTGTCTTGTTCCTGATCTTAGAGGAAGTGCTTTCAGCTTTTCACCATTGATTATGATGTTAGCTGTGGGTTTGTCATATATGGCCTTTATTATGTTGAGGTAGGTTCCCTCTATGCCCACTTTCTGGAGAGTTTTTATCATAAATGGGGTTGAATTTTGTCAAAAGCTTTTTCCGCATCTATTGAGATGATAATATGGTTTTTACTCTTTAAGTTGTTAATGTGGTATATCACACTGATTGATTTGTAGATATTGAAAAATCCTTGCATCCCTGGGATAAATACCACTTGATCATGGTGTATGATCCTTTTACAATTCTATTGTTGGATTCAGTGTGCTAGTATTTGTTGAGGATTTTTGCGTCTATGTTCATCAGTGATATTGGCCTGTAATTTTCTGTGTGTTGTCTTTGGTTTCGGTATCAGGGTGATGGTGGCCTCATAGAATGAGTTTGGGAATGTTCCTTCCTCTGCAATTGTTTAGAATAGTTTCAGAAGGATAGGTGTTAATTCTTCTCTAAACGTTTGATAGAATTCGTCTGTGAAGCCATCTGGTCCTGGACTTCTGTTTGTTAGGAGTTTTTTAATCCCAGTTTCAATTTCAGTAATTGTGATTGGTCTGCTCATATTTTCTGTTTCTTCTTGGTTCAGTCTTGGAAGATTGTACCTTTCTAAGAATTTGTCCGTTTCTTCTAGGTTGTCCATTTTACTGGCATATAGTTCCTTGTAGTAGTCTCTTATGATCCTTTATATTTCTCTGGAGTTAGTTGTAACTTCTTTTTTTTTAATCAATTAATTTATTTTTGGCTGCATTGGGTCTTCGTTGCTGTGCTGCACGTGGGCTTTCTCTAGTCGCGGGAAGTGGGGGCTACTCTTCGTTGCGGTGTGCGGGCTTCTCATTGCGGTGGCTACTCTTGTTGCGGAGCACAGGCTCTAGGTGCACGGGCTCAGTAGTTGTGGCTCAGGCTCTAGAGCGCAGGCTCAGTAGTCGTGGTACACGGGCTTAGTTGCTCCACGGCATGTGGGATCTTCCCATACCAGGGCTCAAACCTGTGTCCCCTGCATTGGCAGGTGGATTCTTAACCACTGCACCACCAGGGAAGTCCCTTTAACTTGTTTTTCATTTCTAATTTTATTGATTTGAGCCTTTTCCCTTTTTTTCTTGAGTCCGTCTAAACGTTTATCATTTTTGTTTATCTTTTCAAAGAACCAGCTTTTAGTTTCATTGATCTTTTCTATTGTTTTCTTCATCTCTATTTCATTTATTTCTGCTCTCATCTTTATGATTTCTTTCCTTCTACTAACTTTGGGTTTTGTTTGTTCTTCTTTCTCTCGTTGCTTTAGGTGTAAGGTTAGGTTGTTTATTTGAGATTTTTCTTGTTTCCTGAGGTAAGATTGTATGGCTATAAACATCCCTCTTCCTTGGCATTCCTTGGCTTGTAACTGTATCACTCCAACCTTTGCCTTTGGCATCACGTGGCTTCTCCCTGTGTGTCTCTGTGTCCCTGTGTCTTCGTGTGGCCTTCTTATAAGGACACCAGTCATTGGATGTATGGCCCACTCTAATCCAGTGGAACCTCATCGTAACTTGATTGCATCTGCAAAGACCCTATTTCCAAATAAAGTTACATTTAGAGACAGCAGGAGTTAGGACTTCAACATATCATTTTTGGAGGACAATAACTCACCCCACAACAAGGGTTCATCCACTTGTAGCATGTATCAGAATTTCATTCATTTTTATGGCTAATAATACCACATTGTGTGACTATCACATTTATTTGTCCATCAGTTGATGGACATTTAGGTTGTTTCCACTTTTTGCCTATTATGAATAATGCTCCTGTGAACATTGATGTACAAGTTTTTGTGTGGACGTGTTTTCACTTCTCTTGGGTTTTACCTGGGAGTTGGACTGAGATCATAGGGTAACTCTGTTTCTTGAAAAACTGCCAGACTGTTTTTCAAAGTGGCTGCACTATTCTGCAGTCCCATCAACAGTGTATAAACAATGTATTTCTCCACATCCTAGCCAACATTTGTTATTATTCATCTTTTAAATTATATTCATCCCAGTGGGATGTCACGTGGTACCTCATTGTTTGCATCATCCTGATGGTTAATGGTGTTGAACTTTTCATGTGCTTATTATAAATTTATAAATTTTTTTAGAGCAATGTCTTTTCACATCTTTTGTCCATTTTCTAATTGGGTTGTCTTTTTATTATTAAGGCAAAGTGTTCTTTATATATTCTAGTATAAGTCCCTTATCAGTTATATGATTTATAAAAAGTTTCTTTATTTTGTGTGTTTTTTCACTTTCTTGATGGTGTCATTTGAAGCACAAAGTTATAAATTTTGATCATGTCTACTTTTTTTCTTTTGTTGCTTGTGCTTTTGGTTTCATATCTAAGACACTCTTGCTCAATCCAAGGTCATAAAGATTATGCCTATATTTTCTTTTAGTAGTTGTATAGTTTTAGTTCCTACATTTGGGTCTTTGATCTATTTTGAATCAATTTTTGTATATAGTGAGAATTAGGGATCAAATTTCTTTCTTTTGCATGTGGATATCCAGTTGTCCCAGCACCATTTGTTCAGACAGATAGTCTTTTCTCCCATTGAATTGTCTCAGCACCCTAGTCAAAGATTAACTGACCATAGATGTGTGGATTTATTTCTGGACTCTTAATTCCATTCCATTGAATTATATATCTATTCTTAGGCCAATACCACACTGTCTTGATAACTGTTTAGGTTTGTGGTAGATTTTGAAATCAGGAAGTATATGTCTTCCAACTTTGTTCTTTTTCAAGATTGTTTTGGCTATTCTGGGTCCCTTGACTGTACATACGAATTTTAGGGATAATCTTTTCAATTTCTGAAAAGAAGTCAGCTGGGATTTTGATTGGGATTGCATTGAACCTGTAGATCAATTTGGGGAGGGTTGCTATCTGAACAATATTAAGTCTTTCAATTCATGAACATGGGATATCTTTTCATTTATTCAGGTCTTCTTTATTTTTTATTAGATTCCTTAGGTGATATGACCTTGTATATAGAATATCCTATCTTTTGTTGTTGTTGTTGTTTTCTTGCCTAACTGCCCTGGCTAGAATCTTGAGTACCATGTTAAATAGAAGTGGTGAGAGCAGACATTCTTGTCTTGTTACTGATTTTAGGAGAAAACCATCCAGTTTTTACTATTAAGTATGTTAGCTGTGGGGTTTTCATACATAATCTTTATCAAGTTGAGGAAATTTCCTTCTAGTCCTAGCTTATTGAGTGTTTTTATCATGAAAAGGTGTTGGATTTAAATACTTTTTCCTGCATCTATTGAGATGATCATGTGGGTGTTTTCCTTTGCTCTATTAATATATTACATTGATTTTTCTATGTTGAACTAACTTTGTGTTCCTGGGATAAATTCCACTTGGTCATGGTATATATCCTCTTTATATGTTGCTAGACTCAGTTTCCTAGTTATTTTGCTGAGGATTTATTTGTTTAAATGCACAGGGATATTGGTCTGTAGTTTACTTGATGTCTTTGGTTTTATCAGGGTAATCTCGGCCTCATAGAATGAGTTGAGAAGTGTTCCCTCCTCTATTTTTGGAAGAACTGTGAAGGACTGGTGTTAATTCTTCTCTAAATGCTTCATAGATTTCACTAATGAAGCTATCCCATCTTGAAATTTTCTTTGTGGGAATTTTTTCGATTTTTTGATTACTAAGTTTACTTATTAAATGTCTATTCAGATTTTCCATTTCTTCTTGAGTCAGTTTCAGTAGTTTGTGTCTTTTTAGGAACTTGTCCATTTCATCTGAGTTATCTAATTGTTGGCATGTAGTTGTTCATAATATTCATTTATTTTTATTCTTTTTCATAGATGTAAATATCTGAAGTTAAAACTTTCCCTCTGAGCACTGCTTTAGTTGTATCCCACAAGTTGTGAGATATATATATATATCTGTATATAATCTTTGCTTTATAGTAATTTTGAAATTTCAGTTTGTATTTCTTCTTTACCCAATTGTTGTTAAGAGTTTTTAAAAACTTTTTGGTAGAAAGGTCCTCATGTTTTCTGATTTTGTTATTTTTCTTTTTAAGGGAACTTTATTTATTCATTTATGGCTGCGTTGGGTCTTCGTTGCTGCGTGGGCTTTCTTTAGTTGCAGCGAATGGGGGCTACTCTTCATTACGGTGTGTAGGCTTCTCATTACGGTGGCTTCTCTTGTTGCGGAGCATGGGCTCTAGGCACACAGGCTTCAGTAGTTGTGGCACGAGGGCTCAGTAGTTGTGGCTCGCAGGCTCTAGAGCACAGGCTCGGTAGTTGTGGTGCACGGGCTTAGCTGTTCCACGGCATGTGGGATCTTCCCAGACCAGGGCTCAGACCCGTGTCCCCTGCATTGGCAGGTGCATTCTTAACCACTGCGCCACCAGGGAAGCCCTGTTATTAATATTCAAGTTTGCCATATGTTGAGAGAATGTATGATTTCAGAGAAAGTACAATTTCTGTTCTTTATATTTGAGGGTTTTGGTCATGAATATTCCATTGGTTTCTAAAAATCTTGTTTATCTTCATTTGTGGTCTGTGTTTTCCTTGGTTTGGGGGTGTATATGTGTCTTCTTTCTGGTAATTTGGAAGCCTTTTTTTTCCTTTCTTTTCATCATCACTTTTATATATTTAAATAGCCTTTATTTCTTGATTTAGCAGTTTTCTTTTCACCCTGGCTGTAAACCATGAGGAAATCAGTGTATTTCTACCTTCTCTCATTTTTTCTTATTACCTTTTGTTACAGTATTTCTATACTGTTTACAGTGTTTGTATTCAGAGTTCTAGTTCTCGTGCTAGATCAAATGGACTCTGCTCATTTGCAGTTCTTTGGCATACATTCTTTTTTCTACCCTAGTAATTCTTCTTCTTGTAATTTCTTCAAGAAAGACTCAAGAGCACTATATTCTCTAGGTTCTCTGAGTTCATATTTGAAAATGTTTATTGCCACTTAAATGAAAGAATATCTGTAGATTAAATACCTAGAAGCAGGATTGCTAGGTGTCATAGGATATATGTATTTTTAATTTAAAATGTGATGGATATTTTCAAAATATACCTATTTACACTCTCAAATAACAATATATAAGTGCCTACTTACCCACATTTCTGCTTAACAGTGTTTATTAAGGGTTTTTTCCTTCAATCTTTGTGAATCTCATAGGCATAAAATAGTATTTCATTTTAGCTTTAATTTGCAATTCTCTTGTGTCTGAGATGGTGTGCCTTTTCAGACATTTAGGAGCCCTTTGGCTTTTTGCTCTGCCTGCCAGTGTACTGGGTCCATTTCTGTTAGGTTGTTCTCCTTTTGTTTTTGGTGGCCTTTCTTTATATTAAGACAGTTATCCTTTTGCCATTTGAGAGGCCAGTGTTTTTTTCTAGTTGTTTGTTTTTATGATATGTTAATCTAGTTTTTATCAATCTTTTCTTTCAGGGCCTCTGGAGTTTGTGCCCTGTTTAGAAAGGCATTTCTGCACTATGAGATCATTAAATTTAAAAAAAAATTTTCTCATAGTAATATTAAATTCTCCTCCATCCTGTATATTTTTAAGCCACAAAGCATAAATAATTTGTTTTGGCAAGATGTATGAAATGGGTCTGATGTAACCTTTTCTTCAGATGGTGACCCTGTCGTCTCAGCAATATTTATCGATTAATCTACACATATTTACTTTTGGAAGTCATCAGTATAGCACTGGGAACAGATGGGATCACACAGGAGTATATTATAGAGCGAGAAGAGGGCCTAGGTCCGAGTCTTGAAAGAATCCCAATAAATCAACTTATGTTTGGGGAAGATGAGCCAACAAAGGAAACTGGGAAGGAACACCCAGAGAAATAGAAAGCCAAGATCCCAGGGATACAGGAAGCAAGTGAAAGGGAGATGCTCAGTAAGATGAGGACTGGGACCTGTTCACCACATCCAGGCACATGGATCTAGCAAAGGCTAGACTTGAGTGCATTCAGAAGGGTATAAGAGGTGGGAGATGGCAAACGGTGACAATCATTTCAAGTTTATCTGTAAAGGACAAAAGAGCAAAGATGCCTGTAGAGGAAAGTTTTTAAAGGTGGGAGAAATTTTTGCATGCTTAAATGCTGATATGAAGAATCTAGTGAAGAGGGAGAGGTGGAGGCAATAAGTGAAGAAAGAGATGATCAGTAGTGAAAGGTTCTTAAGAAGGTGGCACAAAATCTCAATCTGCCTGAAGTAGGAGAGGCCACTTGGATGTTGCAGCAGGAAGAAAGGACGTAAAGATGGAGACAGAATATCTTTGTTCACTTCTTTTTTTTAAAGTAGCACTAGGTTAGGAACTGATGATAGAGGTAGGATAGTGGGTGCCTGTTAGATCCAGCAGAGGTCAAGGGTCATGTCATTGAGGAGCTGCTTGTAGTACAGGTGTGGTGGCTGTATTGCAGATCCAGAGGATCATCCCCATTTGGTTCCAAATTAGGACCTTTGGCTTAGCTGCTGTACCTGGGGCTGGGGCCAAGGGTCAAGCTTTTCTCACAGCCCGTCACTTTTCTTCCCCATCCCACCTCCCACCTCCCACCTCCCACCTCCCAGTTGGGCTTTGTTTGCTGCCCACATTAAACAGAGCTCCAGCAATGGCCTCATTCCTGTTGCTGCAGTGGCGCAGGGGGCGCCCCACCCACTGACCCCTGGTACCCCATTGTCTCAGGTCCCAGTTCATTCTGATCCCTGTTGGAACTCTCCTACAAGCAACCTTGAGCATGTGGCTTGAAGGGCAAGGAAACTCTCCAGGGGACTGGTTTCTATTGCGGTTGACTTCTCAAGGGCATCCAGCAGGGAAGACCTTTTCACTTGAGCCTTTATGTTGAAAGCTGTTTGGTGCTGTTCAGAGGCAGAGGAGATAATTCTGCACTGGCTTTCTGGTGCTCTGCTCTCTCCCTGCCTCTGCTCTGGTCCTAAGCATCTTCTCTTCTCCAGGGGGACACAAACTTGCCTGATTCCAGAGACTCCTGGATAGGGGAGGTGTGGGGCCACTCTGCAGTGAGGAACAGTCAGCTGAACCTGGCCGGCTTTGCCTGGAAAACCTCAGCCTGCAGTGAGTGGTGGGGACTTTGGGGCTGAGGTCTGCTAGATCCTGGGGAGCCACTGTCCCTCAGGAGGCCGTTGCTGCCCTGAGGCCCTGACGCTCATGCCGTCTCAAGAGCCTCCACCTATTCATTGTAGGCCGCAGAGCCTCCCTGGGCAGTTGCTGCTGTTCTCCGTCCAGCCTGTCCAGCCTGGGGACCTCCTTCTCCTCCTACTACAAGGATTTGGCCAAGCACATCGTGGACATCTCTATGGCTGATGTGAGGTTTCCTGTAGCCGACGCTGCTGGGTGGGGAGGAAGAAAGAGGAGGGAAGGAACAGGGCAGATGAGGGCTTCTTCAGCAGCTCTCTATCTTTACAAAAGCGGGGAATTCAGTAAATGCTGGCCTGAGGGACTAATCCAAGAGTCTGCTTTGTACCAACCGTGCCCACTAATTTGGGTGTGGTCACTGTGTCCCCAGGTAATGGCTGCTTGCTCAGATAATCTGAACAACCTCTTCAGCTGCCGGGCAGCAGCTGGCTGGAAGTAAGTTCCTTTGCACAGTGTCTTCTCCCTGTGGCCCTGCTCGCCTTCTCTCCTCCTTTCCCTTCTCCACGCCGGCTTCCTTGAGTCCCTCGCCGTGAGCTCTTCCTCTGTGACTCCAGAACCCAGTTTTCATCCCCTCCTCCTCTTCCCCACCCTTGGTGTCTCCCCCAGCCATCAGGGCGAGGAGCAGGAGGTGCAACTGTACTACAAGGTGTTTTCTTCTACCCGGCATGGCTTCCTGGGGGCTGGTGTGGTGTCCCAGCCACTGCCTCACGTGTGGGCAGCTGTGAGTGACCCCACCTTGTGGCCCCTGTACCACAAGCCCATCCAGACAGCGAGGCTGCATCAGCGGGTGACCAACAGCATCAACCTGGGTGAGCCCAGGGGACAGAGGCAGCAGGGTCAGAGGCAGTGCTCTCGGGAGGCCGGGTACTCAGGCTAGGTCCAGCAGGGTGTCAGGCTGTGGAATGATGGGGTGTCACAGGGCAGAACTCGGTCTGTCCATGTACCTTCTGACTTTCTGCATCCCTGCCCCTCCAGTGTATTTGGTGTGCAATACCACCCTGTGTGCACTGAAGCAGCCACGGGATTTCTGTTGTGTCTGCGTGGAAGCCAAAGAGGTGCCTGCCTTGCTGGTGGTAACGATGTTGTGGGAGGAACTTGGACTGGCATGTTGTGAGAAGCAATCTTTGTGGGCATCAGGTCCTCTGGGGGAAGGAGGGCAAGTTGGGCCAGGGTGGGGGTGGCTTGAAGGCTGGCCCAGTGTTGCCTTCCACGGTACTGACTGCACTGGCGCCTGTCCCTATTTGTCCCTGTCCCTCCCATATCACGTAGGCTGAACTCACATTGCTCTGTTTCCAGGGGCAACTGTCTATCATGGCAGCTCAGTCTGTGTATGATGCGTCCATGCCGAGACCCAGCAGGGAGATGGTCCGAGGGGAGATCCTGCCCAGTGCCTGGATCCTGCAGCCCCTCACTGTGGAAGGGAAGGAGATCACCAGAGTCATCTACTTGGCCCAGGTGATTCACCTTGTGCAGCTGCCTTGATTTGACCCCAGCCCCATGGAGCTTTCTGTATAGCTGTTCAACATCCTTCAGTACCCAGGACCTGTGGCCTGAGAGCTGGAGACCCAAGGGTTTCTTGGGTCACAAATCAGTGGGGAATCAGAGAGGAAGGAATGAGGCAGAGTTGATCAACCTTCTTCTAAAGCTGCTCTTACCAGAGCCTGGTGGCCTACATCCTCTGGCTGTTCCCAGGGTCCTCAGGAGATAGATGGGTCATTGTGAGGCAGAGCAGCACCCTCAGTTCCCTGACTTGACCTTTTGTCATTGGGAAGTGAAGCTTTTGCCTAGATCTGAACAGCAGAGCACAGGGCTGTAGACAGTTCAGTTCAGAGCCTCTCCAATCACAGCAGCCTGGGGTGGCTGCGTATGGCTGAAGTGTGCCCCGGTGCACTCTCTTGGGTGTGTCTGCACCTTTGACTCTTCCCTCTCTGGTTTATTTCAGGTAGAACTTGGTGCTCCAGGATTCCCCCCTCAGCTCCTAAGCTCCTTCATCAAACAGCAGCCACTGGTTATAGCCAGACTGGCTTCCTTCCTCGGTAGTTAGCATCTCACGGTCAAGATGGCGCTCCAGGACGCCCCAGAGATGCTGGGGCAGCTCTTGTTACTCTCCGTATCCTGATGTAAGAAGAGCCGAGGCTACCTGCTGTGGCCGACTTGGCAGACAGCACTCAGCCCCGAGTTGCCAGCGAAACCTAGTCAGTACTTGGTCACAGCTGGCACCTCTGCGGAGCGAGGGGGCCTGAGCTCCTGGCTGTCCAGAGTGAATGAAGCTCAACTCACCTTTTTGGATTTCTCACCTTTTTTTCCCGTCTCTGGGACCCTATGGCATACAGGCCACTCCAGGATCAGAAGGACTGGACACAGCCAGCAGAGCTGGGAGCCTGCAGTGCTCTGACATGGTGCTTACTTAGTTCGGCGCAGCCCTGGGGCTGGTAGGGAAGCAGGAGCCATTGGCCAAGACTCTGCTCAGAATGTGCTCCAGCAGTCAGCTCCACTGTGGGATGGGGTGTTAGGAAACAGAAAACGGTTTAAAAAAACAGCTGCACAAACCAGAACACTGATTTAGAATTGTTTCTCCTCCTTGAATTTTTACAAAATGCTTTATTATTAATTTTTGCTTTGCCCCCCTCTTCCTTTCCCTCACAGGGGAAGACAATTGTTTGGGTCTTGGCCCCAGTAAGGAGTATAGAGTAATGCTCTGTCATGGAGCCACCACTCCAGAGCTCAGAAGAATGGGAAGACCACTGTAGAAACTGGCTGGATAGATTTGGGGTTAGGGTGGGGGCCTAGCTCTTTGAGGAGGACTTGGGGTGGGGCGTGGGCATCTCTCATTTCAGAGATGAAAAACTGTCTTTTGGAGACGGGAGGGAAGATAATGGACTTCCTAGAAGGAGGTAAGTGATTTGTTAGGAGGAAGCGCAATTCCATTCCTTACCTCACTCAGAGACTTGGTCCCAGCCTTCAGTGGTCTCTTGAGCATTCCACGCACTGCTGTAGCCCCTTCTATTCTAGGATGGGATGGAGAATGGGTTCAGTTTTCTTGTAACTTAGCCTGGCTGAACTCGAGCTTTGAATATTCTGTATGGTTACCTGAAGTGTAGGGGTCGGAGAGATTCTCAGCTTCAGTTCTGGTGCCCAGAGTCTTTGGTGGAAGAGGGTGACCATATGGGGATTGAGAAGATGTGGTAAAAGGTAAATTTCTGTATAGTACAGCAGAGGTTTATTTTTCTAAAAGTATCTGCAGGATTTTGTTTTTCTCTTACCTCAGATTAAGTTATTTATATATTATTGAAGGTGTTTTTTTTTGATTGCTTTTAAACTTATTTTTCTGGTTAATTTTTTTGGTTACACTTGATATATTTAACACCCTATTTATGTGATCCCATCTCTCTTCATATGAATCTCTAAGACCACTGATTGAAAAGTTCAGAACACTTGCAAATTAAAAGTCCAATGTGTACTTTTATTCAGTGAAGACTACCCTGGGATAGCCTAAGTGTGTCGTTTGAGCTCAGAATTCAGCCTGGTGATTATGATGGCAGTAACTACTCATGGCCCAGTTTCAAGCTATATAGTTTACACATATGTATTGAGTGTTTCCCATGAGCTCAGCACTGCTTTGCACATAAAGAGCAACCAGATTAGTTGCCCAGCTACGGCCAGCTGTAGCCCAAATACGAACATGAGGGAGGATTCCAGAACAGATTCCACTGCCACACTCAACGGTGACCACAGACCCCTGGAAGGAAGCTCTTTAACAGGTATGCACCTCTAGGGCTTCTGAGGTAGAACCAGCAATGGGAATCTGAACGGTGGTTAGCCTGGAGGTGACTGTATCCCCTAAACTAGAAAAGCCACAAGGCAGGCATGTGAGTCAGCAAATCTAAAGAACATTAACTGAGGCTGATCTTACACTAAAATGCAGAGGTGTTAAGGATAATCCAGGGACCTGGCTCCAAATGATCAAGGAGGAGTCAGGTTTTGGTTAAGACAGGTGGTTCTCAGACTTTATTGTGCATCTGAATCACCGGAAGGACTTGTTACACCCCAGGATGGCCCCCCACCCTAGAGTTTCTGATTTAGAAGAGTGGAGAGGGGCCGACATATTTGTATTTCCGGGAAGTTGCAGATGATGATGAGGCTGCTGGTCTGGGGACCACACTTTGAAAACCACTGATACTGGTAGAGAGCAGGTATATGGAAAACAACCTAAATACTGAGTTCACTAGTTCCTTAGCTGCTTGTCTCTGTAATTCCTTTCTTATCTTACTGCCTGCCTAAAGTAAACCCTTAAGGTTCACACGGGCCAGCGTTGTTTCCTGAATTGGGCCTGTGCGGTTTAACTAAGTGGGCTTTAAACTCAGCATCCTTGGGGCTTCAGGCTTTCCTCCATGCTTGCCTGCCTGTCCCACCTCACATGGAGCTGGGTGTCTGAAGGAGCTGGGTGTCTGCTTACCTCGGGGCTCAGCTTCCTGGGGCAGTGCTTTCGTTCAGCCACACCTGATGGGTGCAGAAAGATAAAATATTTCTTAAAATGTTTTGGGTCCCAAGCATTCAGAACTTCCAGAATTTGCTATAGTATAAACTGGATTTAAAGGACAAATGAAGAGATGAAGAAAAAAAGGTTCAGATGCAAAAACTTATTGATTAGGATGAGCTGAGGGGAAGGGATGGTCACTGCCTGACTGCGCAGAAGCATGATTACAAAGTGGTGTGAGACAGACCCCCATTTTTAACTTTCTGTGCTGATGGGACCTACTGTAAGGGCTCCCAACTGGCTTTACTAAAGTCATACAGCAGACCTCTTTAGACCCAGAGCATCTTACCCTTCCTTGGGTTGGAGACCTCTTTGACAGCTGGGAAATTTTCTCCTAAGAAATACACACAAATGCACAGACAGATTTTGCAAGCCACTTCAAGAGGGTTCACTGAGTACCCTCTCCTTCCCCTGACAGAGACTGAATCTCTCTGCGCACACTGCCAAAGTAGAAAAACCATGAATTTTAGAAGAGTGAATTTAATGCGCATTATCGAGGTAGTGCTTGCTTAGTCAAAATTGGTGCATCATTTATAGACACACAGAATGCTTTTGTTCTGAGCCAAATCAAACACCCCCAGCCCCCCAAGCAAGCATCACAAGTGGGCAGTATCTGGTGAGGAGAAACTTCACACATCCTAAACCTTTAAACGGAGTTGAACAGAAGTCAATACTGTTGGCAGTGGCCTAACAAGGGCCCCAGGCTCTCTGGCCTGCAGGGTCTCAGGTGATGGAATATTTAGGCATTGCTAAGTGGCCAACCAATGGGACAGCTCTACCCTGTCAATGCCCACCTCCAAGCCCATCTGAGACTTTGCAGCCTTTTACAGGGATGAGTAAGGTGAAAATAACTAGACATGAAGCCCTTGGTAAAGAAAACAGTTTATTTTAAAAAGCTCTAATGTTCTGCCCGTGCTTGGCCCCTGGATGGAGTCAAAAGTTACTACCTGCACGGGACTGAAGGCAGGCGGGGTGCAAGGTAAAAGGCAGGTTTCTGTCGGGCAAGCCCCACATCTGTTGTACGTTTTTAAGGAGATGGCAGTCCAGCTCCTGGTGGTACGAAAATGTAGACTCCCGAGATTCATGTTTAACTTTACTCACAAGTTAAGCAGAAGTCACTTGTCTCTGTCATGATTTCCCAAACCACAAAGCTCTAAGAGATGCTGGGACAGCAGCAAGTGGGGCTTGACTCTTGTGTCGACAAGCCCCCACACATCATTTCATAATAAATGCCAACTCTTCTTCTCCAGGACTGGAGTCTCTAGGTTCTTCCACCATTATCCTGAATCGGGTGACCCTCTCCTCCTTCCTTTAGGACTTGGGATGGTGAGCCCACAGTCACTGGGATGCCAGGCTGCCACTCTCTTCCTTCACACGTGAGCAGGAAGCCTGATGACAGACTGAGCTAATTCCACACCAGCAAGGGTCAGGGTGGGCACTTGGGGTGGCTCTGGGGCCTCCTCCCGAGGCACAGTCAGGCTGGGTTCCAGCGCTCTGGCGAGATGCACAAGGTAGGGCCGCTTCCCAGCCCTAGCTCTGGGCCAGCACAGTCCCCCGATTTGGCTGCACCAGCTCACAAGCTCTTAGCTGAGGCTGTGGCACATGGGGTTCAGCTAGAAACAGGTTGAACAGTGCTGCTAATTCTTCAGAAAAATCCTGGAATAAGCAGAAAGATGACAGAAAAGGCAGACACATAATTCTAGATTGTTCACCCTTTTTACTAAAAATCAATCCCAAATATCAAGCCCTAGCTAACCAGACAACCTATTTTATTTTTTCCCAATTGCCTTCTACCTGGAAATGGACTTGGAAACCTTGTCCCATTAGTACTCTCGGATGCTCAAGTTCCGGCAGGGAGAGTGAACTCTAATGGGAAGCTCAAAACCACTAATGAGTACTTAATATGCACATTATTTCATCTTGAAGAACCCCAGGAGGTCTAAATTATTCCCATTTTATGAATGAAGAAACTAAAATTACTTTGCCCTAAATCACAATAACATTAAGGACTAGCTGAGATTAAAATCCAGGTTATTCTGATTTTAAAAACCCACACTTGGGAATTCCCTGGTGGTCCAGTGGTTAGGACTCGGCGCTTTCACTGCTGGGGCCCGGGTTCCATCGCTGGTTGTGGAACTAAGATCCTGCCAGCCGTGTGGCGTGGCCAAGAAAAAAAAAAAAAAAACACCACAAACCCCACACTCACTATGCCATGCACTAACTATCTGCCTTCCATCTTCCCTTCCTCCATGGACACAGTCCTTCATACAATAGATACTTAAGTGTGAAGGAGGCCCCCCAGAGCAGCAACTTCATTTCAGGGTGGTCCTCAAGAAATCTGACAAAATCCACTGAGCTTTGGGAAGATCCTAAGAATGCCAGACCCCATCACTTGCCCCCTTTCAGGATAAAAGGGACACATGACACCTGTTCTCCAGGTAAAAGGAGATGAGGACTCCTTACCCTTGGCCACTGGGCCTCGTGAAGGCTGCCCAGGCAGGCCTCTATCTCCATCCGTCCCATCAGGCCTTTCTCTACCAGCTCCCGGAGCAAGAACAGCAGCAGGTCCCACTGCAACACACACAGAGGAAGAGGTCAGGGTGGCTAGGAGGACTGCACAGCGACCCTGATACAAAGGACAGAGCTGCTGAGGGAGGAGGGGGAGACGAGACTAAGGGAGTCTGAGTGCAGAAGATAAGCACAGCCTCAGCAAAGGGGGACTAAACCAGCTAATAACATTTGGGGTGGGGGTGGAAGGAGAAACACATGACTGCAGAGGCTTCTCAGAAGCCCACCTGCCCCCCTCCCCCCACCTCTCTGGCTCACCTCCCTCGGCCGAGTGGCTGCCAGAAGCCCCACGTTTCTTGGCTTCAGCAGCAGCTGCAGCGGAACCAGCACTTGAAAGTCATCCTTCCACAGGGAAACCAGCATGAGCAGGAGCCTTCGAGCCTGCCCTCTCTCCAGCTGGTGCTGTGCCGGGGGCCCTAGCACAGGAATTTGATCTGCAACTATGGGGAGAGAGGAATGCCAAGCTCTAAGAAATGGAGGCAGGGTCACGTGGCCCTGGGAGGACACAGAGTAAAAAAAGCTCTGTTTTCTAATCTTGCTTGTACCCCACCCTGAGAACTGGGGGCTCTGGCAACAGAGTGATGTGATAAAAAGGAGCCATACCAAGGAGGGATGCTAACTCCACAGAGCACTTTGCCAGATGCTGCTCAGCAGGTGGGCACAGGAACTGGGGGAAAAACAGGGAGACCTTGGACATTAGCACCATCCTTAGAGCAGCAGCCCCAAGCCAATGCAGCTCGGATTATTAGGCACTGGACAAGGATACATAAGAAGAGCATCTTGCCATGTCTCACCTGGCGGCACCGCAGCATCTGGCCCAGCTGGCCTAGAAGCTGCTCCAGATGCTCTGGGGAAACTCCCTCTTCAGGGTCCCGGGGCCCCACGGCCAGAGAGAGCACGTCCTGGAGAGAGGGGCGGAAGCAGAGTAAAGCTTCATGCCAGGCCAGGGCCAAGGAGGCCACAGAGAATGTGGCTTGGGGTGGGGATGAGCCAGTGGAAAGTGGCAGAAGGAAAAGGAAGACAGGGCCCTCGGGTGAAGTAATGGGCAAAGGTGCCCTTAGACTTGGGGCTTGGGCAGGACAGCACAGCTGGGAGAAGCAACCAAGTGGACAACAAAGGAACAGATGGAGCAGGTAAGCCAAGGGACAACACGCTGCCAGAGAGCTCAAGAGATGGCACTCATCTTGGGACAAAGTCATACCTAGCCAATTCCCAGAGAGCATCTTATTCTGAAAGCATTCAGGGGAACTGTCCTGTCGTGTACATGTCGTACTATTTTCTGTCCCTCATGATTCTCTGTTCGTCTTCTCAGGAGAGTCGAGGTTTCAGTACAGAAATCCTCTGCATGTTGAAAACCAGTAGCTAATGGCTGCTGAGAGTTTTCTTCTCCCTCTTACTCTTCTAATTTTAGTCATTCTTTTTTAGTCCCTATTCCAAATCTTTATTCTCACACTACTACCCCAGATCTGGGTCACTAGTTTAGGACTCTGCCCCCACCACTCAATTCTGCTGCTGGAGCACGAAAGCAGCCCAACAATTCGTAAATGAACAAGCATGGCTGTGTTCCAATAAAACTTTATTTACGAAAACAAGCAGCAGGCTGGATTTGGCCCATGGGTTGTCAGCTGACTCCTGCTCTAGACAGTATCAAAAAATTTTTTTTATCAAATTAAGAGCATTGATAGATTATTCTTACTGCCTGTAACTAAACAAGCATCACCTCCCACATAGGAGAACATTTCTGAAATCATATCCCAATGCTGCGATGACTGTTCCTGAGAGACTTTCCTACTGCACTGGACAGCCATCCCCTACCCCACTCCCATCATCATCTGTGTAACGTGTACTCAGTCAACAATTTTCACATCTACCCCTTTCCCTTTCAACTTTTTGGGTGATTCAAGTACAGAAGTCAGAGAACAGCAGTTACGAAAACCATTCAATTCAGTTCTGCCCTACCTAATCCCATTCAGTAACAAAATGGGAACTAGCTGGGCAACACAGAAAGCTGCCACACAAATACTGGAGTTGAGGGAGAGAGGAGGGAGACTAGGAAAAGAGCAGGGAGAGGGAGGAGGGGAGCCGAAGGGAGTAGGGAGCTGTGTACTTTTATCTCGGAGATGAGGTGGGAGGGGAGGGGAGCATGGTGCTCACAGGCACGGGAGCAGCCCCTCCGCTCCCCCCGGGCAGCTGGCTCAGGACCCTGGGCTCGAAGCATGCGACTCACAGCCGCTTTCACCTCCCTTCTGATCAGCGCTGCAAGTCAGAGGGAGGACAGAAAAGGGGTCATCAAAGCAGCCCTGCACAGGCTCACCATGCCAACCCATGCCCTTCCCTGTTACCAGCTGGCTCTGAGTCCTATCTCCCCCACATGGCCTCCAACTTCCTGCCAGTCCACTTCGGAAAAACTTGGGCAGCCACTCGCCCTCCCTGGACCTTACCTGTGACGTTGGCTGACAACCAAGCACAGGCTTTCTCTGTTGCAAGCCCCACAGCAATGTTCTCTGCACTGCTCAGAACCTGTGACACAGAAGTTCTGAGTCAGGGACAAGTTAGGACAATGACGAATGCCCAAGTCCAGGACTGACCCACCTGCCACCAGAAGCCTCACACACACAACCCCGCAGCACTCCTCTCCCACCGCCAACCGCCCAGCCCGCTAACCCCAGGACTCCTTCCTACGTACGGCTGCTGGGGTCTCCTCAGGGAGCAATGCCCTCACGGCACCAGGGCTCTTCTTTTGGCAGAACCTGAAAGGAGACAGAGGTCAGTGATGTCTAGATGCGTCAGCCTGGCCCACAGAAGGAAACGCCCCGAGTGCACCAATCGCCCGAGCTGGGAGGGCTCTGCCTCAGGGGAAGTCACCCTCAGCCCTCCGGCCCCACCCCAGATGCCCTTCCAATTCAACTCTGGACTCTGGGCCCTAAAACCTCTAAAAACCAAGATAAGAGCCTACAGAGCAGGCAAAAAAAAGCACAAAAAAAGCACAAAAAAAGCAGGGTGCGGAGAGGACATGGAATAAAGGATGAGTATAAAAGAGGAAAAAGGGACAGGAAAGGAAAAGCTAAGAGGATAGCGGAGATGAGAGGATTCAAACAGACTGGCGTCTTACTCCCGCCCCTGGGTCAATGCCTGGGCCCCGTGAGGGCACAGCCGGGAACACAAGATCTCCAACAGCTGGGCTGGATCTCCCCCTTCCTGTCCCTGCGTCACCAGCTGCTCTTGAAGAAGCGACTCTGCCTGGCGCACCAGGTCTGCCACCAGCGTGGCCCTGCAGTAGGAACAGCAAGGTTTTGAGGTAGTTGGAAAGGGTGAATCGGAAAGGGGCTGCAACTTCAAGGAAACCTGGTCAGAACTAACTTGAAAGAACATCAGCAATTTTAGCCTCCCCCCATCCCACCTGGCCCTTGTCCTCTATCACCCGCTACCCCTCAGCTGACTTTCCTCAGTTTGGCAACAAGGTGTTATAAAGGGGAAAATCGTAAGGAAATGAGACTGGGGACCCTCAACACCTCCATTCCCAATCCCAACTCATCCTCACTTGATATGCTTGACACAGTTCGAGCCGATTCTCTCTGCCACGAACTCCACGGTCCTGCGCAGGGAGGGCGGCTGGTTGTGGAAAAAGGCTTGAGCCAGCTGTGCCTGTCGGGAGGAGGGGGCAGGGCAGTGAAGGGCCCGCTTTCCCTTCTCCACTGCGCGGCCCCCCACCGCCTCTGCCCTGCCCCCTACCTGCAGCCCTTGGGTGGTCCGGGGAGGCTGGGCTCCCAGGCCGGTGGTGGTGGTGGGGGTGATTTTCCTGACAAAGCCCCCACTCCGTCCACTGCTTCCTGATACCCAGGAGGCGAGCAGTTTGCGGAGCTCTCCTGCACCAGAGAAGCCCAAGTGTTTAAGTTCCAGAACCGTCCTACCCTCCCCAGCATCTTGACTTTTAAGCATTTATGGAATAGAAAGACTGAGGCACCAGGGAGCGCCTAAGAACAGAACAACGTATTGGGGCGCTGGGCCCACAGGGTGCCTTTTGGGTACTCATGAAGGGACAGGCCAAGGACCAAGGACCAGGGACCCTCTGAGGGGAGACCAGTATCCTCACCAATATAGGGGCAGCAAGTGTAGAGCAGGTGCTGGTCCACCACAGGCATGCTGTCCTGGGGGAGAGAACAGGCCAGTGTTGGGAAGGCAGGCTTCCCTTCCTCCCCAGTGTGCCAGAAACGGGGTGGTCAGGTAAGAGAACTACATAAAAGACTTCAGTCTCTATTCTGGCTTGTCTCCTGCTGGGCCCTACCGGGCAGCCTGCCTCCTTTACACTTGTGCTTCCCATGGCTCTGGCTTGACCCCAACACTTACCAAGCCATGCTCTGAAGCTATTGTGTCCACCTCAAAGGCATCCAACTGACCCTCTTCCAGAAAGAACAGGTCCTCAGGGACTGTAGGAATCTGGCAAGAGATCAGGGCAGTGCAAGTCAGCACTTTAGAGATTCGTCACACCTCCTACCTCATTGTTCCAGGGTTTGGACACCAGGTTCAAAGCCACCTTCCTCTGAAACTATGGCAATCCCTACCCCTCCTCTGAACCTTCACCTTCTGGTCCCGCCCTTGTTCAGACTCATACATCCTCCCTTTCCCTGTCTTCAGCCACAGTAGTCACCCCCCTTCTCCAACCTGGACCCTCACACCACCAACCTGGAAAAGCCAGCCCAGGACAGCCAGCAGCAGCAGCTTGTTCAGGAAACACATCTCCCCTTCACTCTCCTTTGACAAGACCAAGCTCCTAAAAGGTAAATGAGGGTGTGAATGGAATCTGTGCAAAGAAAGAAATGGAACGCAGTAACAGAAAGCTATCACTGGGAAGGTACTTCTCAAAAGCAGACCTAAAAGGGACTGCTGTTGTACAAGAAACCAGGTCTCATCACCCCTCCCAGATCTGTACTCCCTTCTGAGCTGGGCCACAGTAGGAATAGAAAAGGGCCAATCAAAGTGCAAATATTCAATAACTGCCCACTGTCTTTCCTTGTGGATCAAGGCCTGGCCTCTTCCCTGAGGGTCAGTTACGGCTACGGTACCACACAGGAAGCACAGGCTGCTTGACCCTCTTCATAAACGGCAGCCTCAGCAATGTTCTCCCCGCACCCTTTTCTCAAGTCTGCTCTCTCTCTACTCACCGATGCAGGTGCAGCAGGAGAGTGAAGACGCTGTGGTAATAGTCCAGCATGGGGACGATGTGGTCAGCCAGGGAAAGGAACTCCACCAGCCAGGGCACCGTGAGCACTGCTCGGCGGGCCCGCAGCCCCTGCTGCAGCAGAGCCCGCACATCCAGGACCGGGGGCACCTGGCAGGGCCAGCGTCAGTCAGTGGGTGGGTCAGTCCCAGGGGCTGGGGGAAGCCTTCTAACGCCATTGCCTTGCCCCTCCTCCCAGCTCCCTCCTTACCAGAGCCCCCAATCACCTGGCTCCTCAGGGCCAGAATGGTGTCCTGGAGCTCACGGGTCGGGGGTGGTTCAGGCCCCCGGTATGGCAGGAAAGCCACAAAGCCCAGGAATTTAGCCAGAAGCCTCAGGCTGAGCAGCACCACAGCAAACTGCCTCCGTTCACCCTGCAGGGCATCAAGAAGTAACAGGTCCCAAGCATAAGGCTTCTAGAACAAAACCAAATCTGTGGGACTTCTCTGGTGGTCCAGTGGTTGAGACTTCGCCTTTCAATGCAGGGGGTGCAGGTTCGATCCCTGGTCAGGGAGCTAAGATCCCGCATGTCTCACAGCCAAAAAACCAAAACATAAAACACAAGCAATATTGTAACAAATTCAACAAAGACTTTAAAAATGGTCCACATCAAAAAAATCTTAAAAAAAAAAAAAAAAAGCCAAATCTGTTACAGATTTCTTCTTGAAAATACCCCTCCCCCCGGGTCAGAACCCCGTCATCTCCCTTCTGCTTTCTAACCTGCCAGTCCACGTCCGACTCCCCGTCTTCATCACTGGGCTCAGGCTGAGGCAGGGCAAGGCTGTTGAGCTCCCGGATCTTCAAACTCAGGCTATCCATGAGATGCTGATTAAACTGGAAGCTATGAAGGGGAGGGGGGAATAAAGGTACTGGAAGAAGTGTAGGAAGGACCAGAATAGAGAAGAGGTGCTCCAGACAGAAAGGCTCAGCAGGGTAGACAGAGGAGGCCAATGAGGTTACCTTCACAGGTGAAAGAATGAGAAGGGAATGGAGGCAGGAAGTGTGAGTTAGAAGCAGCCCAGGCAACACCCAGTCCCACCCTGTTATATTCCAGACGAAGGAGAGAAAACGCTGCCCTTCTGTGAACACAAACCTCTTCTGGCCTCTGCCCCCACTCTCTGCAAGACAGGAGATCTTTACCTGCTGGCACTCAAGATGAAGTCCCTGAAGAAGCCCTGACAGCCTGGGAAGGTGGGGGGTGGGCAGGGCCCCCCACTGCTCTGAGGGGCCACAAGCCGTTCCTGCAGGCGCCGCAACCGCCCCAGCTTGTCAGCTCCAAGCATATTTAACACATCCGGAGCCTCGCCCAAGACAGTGCCCCCAGCACCACCAGGACTCTGACACATCTGGGGCAGGGGGAGAAAGAGAGAAATCAAAAAACCAGTGAGTTTTTCTGGAAAGAAGGACTGAACAAAATGAGGAGGAAGCGATGAACCCTGTATCATGTGCCACAGATGTGTTTTTTGAGGTCTGGATTATATTCTTATTTTTACAGGTGAAGAAACAGAACCTGTAAGATTCAACATCTGCCTAGAATCACAAGAGCTAGGATTTGAAACCAGACCTGAGTCCTAACCCTGTGCTCTTTCTACCACAGCACAAATCAAGGGCAAGAAAGTAGTGAGGTGCTGAAGGAAGGCCAGGAGAGCTGGGTGTCCGAGGAGGCCCGGGGAGGCAGGAGGTGCAGGGCATGGGAGAGAGCGCTCCGGCTCCTCTCCGGCTTCCTGAGCTTCAACCACCACCCAAAGAGCAGAACTCTTGTTCAATCTCCAGCCAAGGACCTGCCTGCTTGCCTGCCCTATCCCAAAGTGCCAGCCATTACTTGGCTGCCTACAATACATACTGTCCACTGTCGATTCATCAGTCTCCCGCTGGGGCTATTACCTGGAGAAGTTGTTTTTGGAAAAGTCGAACAAAATGGCTGTGGCTGCAGGCTGCAGAGAGTTGACCCATCATGGCTCTGAGGAATAAGAGGCAGGGATGGAGTGTGATGGAAGGAGGAAGAGGGAGAGAAAGATCTGAGAGAACAAGCCAACCCTTGGGCCTTTCAGCCCTTTACCAGGGGCTTGAGCAGACCTCTGCCAGAGCCGGCTGGCACAGGATATGGGAAAAGGTAAGGGACACTCTCCTCAGCCCCCAGACCCTCAAAGCTAGAGATACACTTAACCAAACATGAAATAATACCACCCCTCTCATCTTCAGTCTACACCGAGCGCCAGTGAGCTTCATGACCAATGTGGACAAGAGGATATTCTTTCTGTATCCTAGTTATCTAGCTATGCAAAGTTATCTGTATTGTCAAATAAGATGATGGAGAAAATGGAGGTTGGAAAGGGTCTAAAACTTGGGCCAAAACTCAAGCAACCTGAAATAAGAGCATTCCACTTTTTCAAGCATTTGCAATCACAGAGCAAGTATGAGTGATTTCTGAGTGGAAGGAGCTGGAGAGACAAATCCCTTTTGAGTAGAGGCAGAGGTGGCAGTATCTGAAGAGATTAAGTAGGATAGAAGAAAACAGCTTTGCCCTGGAAGGACAAAGCCTTCCTCCAATCAGCCACCCAAGCACCACTAAGCTGCTCACTGCTGGAAGCAAGAAAGACAAGGTGACTGGTGTGTCAGCACGTACCTGATCCTGCTGCCCAAGCCCTTCTCAAAATCCCAGCCGGGCTCCTCATGGCGATCTTCCCACTCTCGAAGCACCTCATAAAACACATCCCTGACAGACACATAAGAATGCCCGATCAACTGAAGCACAGCTGGCCTAACTCATTCTCAAGAGTGCCTTCCCTAGCTCAGAAGAACTGAGGACAGGACTATCCACAGCCCCGTTCCTTATCCTCTCCAGGGTTCTCTGTGTGATAATGCTACAGACCCGGTAGCAGTACACCACATGCTTCACATACTTCTGTGGGCAGTTAAAGTTGATCTGGCACTCTCGTCTGAGAACCCTGTGACTAGAGTCATACACCTGCGAGAAGGCTGCTAAGGTCGGAGGTTCAAGTCCATGGGCATGAACAGAATGAGGCTAAGTGGCCCTTATGATGTTTGCCAGGAAGGGCCTGGTAGTGCTAAACTACCACCTGTTAGTGTCAAACTCCTAGTTTCTATGAAAATGACACAGGCTGCCTATCCCAGAGAAAATCCTCTTCATCCCCTTCCCCCAAAGTTCCCTTTTCTTATCACCTCTGTTTTTTAAAAGTATGAAAGGCTCGATCACTGGAGAAGTTGGCACGATTGTCAGTTTCTGGCTGAAAGGAGACAGCTTGTGCAGAAGGTGGCATCGCCAGAGAGACCTAAAACATGGCAGTGACAATTAGGGACTGAAGCTGGCAGAGTTCATGCTCAGAAAACTTCATCCCCATTCCAGTGCAAATGACACTACAGTGATGTGAGCTGGGCTGCCTGAGTTATGAGACCGGAAAGGGTCAGGTCCAGGCTAGTAGATGTCTAAGATGGGGTCACTACCTTGGCAACACTGCCCTCGTAGGCAGCTCGCAGGCGGCCTTGCAGAGCTGGTGAGAAGCACAGTAGCCGTTCATTCTCAGCCAACAGCTTCAAGGTCCCTTTGTCCAGGTGGGAAAGAACACTACAGGGACAAGAGCACAAATGACCAAGAATGGGACAGACTGAAAATAGGAAGCTGGCACCTGCACACCACACAGCGTGTTACCCGGAGCATGGAGCAGGTACATGAAGAAAAGTCATGGGCAAAGGATTAAAGATGATGAAGGCAAAGGGGAAGGAAATGAGAGAGACCTTATGGAGCAGCAAACAAGAGAGCAGGGCAGAAACATTAGATAAACCCAAAGGTCAGCTACCAAGACCACCGGGGGCAGTTTGATTCTTTCAAGGGCTAAATTCATAGCCTTGACACAAAATTGAAGGTTACGTGTAGGAAGAGGTCCAGGGTCACTACACCTGTGTCAAGCACAAGCATGTACCCCAAGTAACAAGAGAACCAAGTGGACAATGGGAATAAGGCTCAAATACCTCCGCTGGGGAAACTCACTGAAATTGATGCTCCAAAACCTGCACTGCAAAGAAGACACAATCATGGACACTCTGGAACAAAGGGCTTTCCAGGGAATCTAGAAGGACAGTACCAAGTTGTTGGCTAAGAATGATTTCATTTCCAGACCCCATTTCTCAAGAAGAGGCTTGTTCACCAACCTACGGCTCCTGGACTTGGTTCAAGGTCACTGTCCTTGGCAGCCACCATCCTCCGGGCGGTAAGGAGCTGAAGGACGAAGAAAAGCTCCAAGAAGAGGTTTGGTACCAGGTTTTCTAGATAAGAAAAGAAACTCCAGGGTATTAAACACCATTCAGAACCAAGGCTCAGTCCTACATGCCTTATCAATTCTTTTAATCTGTGGTTCTACAAGTATCTCCATTTCAGGGCCCTTTGCTCTCACTCACCTGCAATGCATGAAGAGTAGACAAGGGCTACCAGCTCCAGACGCTGGCGGGAAGATACTCTGGCAGGGTCAGCGGGTTCAGCTGTGAGGTTTCCTGTCCGGCTGGGGTGAGGACATCCTGATTCTGGGGTGGGACAAGCGGGAGCAGGTGACTGCTGCAGCAGCTTAGAGCTGTGGGGAAAGAGAAATGTCTTGAGTAGTCAGCCTGCCTTCCCCTCCACAGCCATACTCAGGTTCCTCAAAGAGACAACCACAGCCCAGGAAACAGACCCAGGGTTCCCAGGGGACAAATCAATCACAGAGAAAAGCCCTGCCAATCCCCCACAGAGGAAGCTGACATCTCAGGGAGCAACAAGGCCATACCGCTCCTTCCTGAGCATCTCCCGCTCCTCTTGCAGACTTCTGCACCCTGGGGGAAGGCCATGGCCCCAAGGGCTAGTGTCCAGGACTGAGGGTTGTGAACTGGGGACACAGTTGATTGGGGGTGAGGTGAAGCAAGTCTTGGGCTTGGAAAGTGACCGCTCTTCGCTCACCGGAGTTGGGTTGATCCTGCGTGAAGGCTTGGTCCTGCTGAGGAGTAGCCACAGGTTTTTCTGATATTCCTTTCTTCAAGCATCTCCCCCTCCACCACCACCTCCACCACAGCAGCCTGGACCCCCTGCAAAATGCCCCTCACCACTGTAGTTATCTCATCCCCAACCTTCTAGCCATCACCACGCTCTACTACAGAGCACCCAGCCTTAGTTTATTAACTCCCCTAGTAGAGCCTTCGTGCCACCCGTCTCCCGGGTGAGGGCTGATTCTCACCCTGCAGAGCCGGGGGGAACCGAGCCTACAGGAGGGAATTCCTCCAGGTTGCTGAGGTTTGGCGGATCAGAGCGCGCGAGGCTGGGGCTGCCGGGGCTGCCAGAGCTCTTGGGCCTCCGGCCCCCGGCCCAGGGCAGGCTCTCCCCGCTGACCCCCTCCTCCAGGGCCCCGGGGCCGCGGCCTCCTCGCTCACGGGCCGGCCCCGGGCCCCGCCTCCTGCCCCCACGGCGGGCCGAAGGGGCCTCAGCGGCGGTGGCGCTCGAAGGCTCGGTCGGAGGGAAGAGCTGGCTGCGCGCCCCGCGGCCGCCCCGCGGCGGGCCCCCGGGTCTCCCTGGCAAGGCTGCCGAGGAGCCCGAGGCCTTGGCGGGGGTTGGGGGGCCCTGCGGGAGGACGCGGCTGCTCTGTTCCCTCAGGAAGTTCAGCAGGAATGGCACGAATTCCTTCCGCAGCGGTCGAAGTGAGATCAGCGCAGCCGCCTCCCCGGGGTCATCCTGAGGGAGAAGCAGCGAGGGGCGAGAGGGTCAGCTGCCAGCCCGGGGCCGCAGGGCGCGCTGAGCTGGGTGGGCGGCCGGGGGTAGCGGCCCCTAGTTGGAGCGCACTCGGCCCGGGCTGACAGCCAGGCACCCTAGAGGAAGAGGACGGGAGAGGTGGTACCTCCCGCGGGAAGCAGATTCGGGCCAGCCTGGGGGCGTGTCGACGCTGTTACCTCCGAACTCTGGGCGCTGCGCGCGATCCACAGCACGGCGGTTGCGACCGACAGCTCCTCTCGCAGCAGAGACTCCAAAACGGCCGCCATCCCGCTCCGGGCGCTCGGAGGCGATTGCGCAGGCGCCGGCGCGCCACGGGCGCCCGGGGGGCGGGGCCTGAGTCGCGGGCGTCCGTTGGGCCGCGGGGAGGAGAGGGCGGGGCCGGGGTGGAGGGGCGGGGCCGGGGTGGAGGGGCGGGGCCGGGGTGGAGGGGCGGGGCCGGGGTGGAGGGGCGGGGCCAGGGGTGGAGGGGCGGGGCCAGGGCGGGACCGAGACCGGGACCTGGGCCGGCGGCAGCGGCGCTGCAGCAGGCTGATACTCCGCCCAGGCTTTGGCTCAAGGCGGCAGATGGGTCCGCGGTTCCCGACAAGAGGTACGGTGGTTCCCCAAGTGCAGCGCACCGCTAGCGGTGAGGCCCGGCCCCGGCTGCCCTGGCCCAAAGGCGACCTGCCGGGACTCGGGGACGCGGCGGGGGAAACCAAGGGCCCGGGAGAGCGGCCGGACGGTAAAGGTGAACGATTCTCCAGAGAAGATGCCTCTATTTTCTACGATAAGCACATTCTTTTCTTTCAAGAGTCTTTCTAGATTCAATCGTCACCACCCTAAAGAAGTTAGGCAAGGTCAAAATGAAGTTAAGCTAACTTTATCCTTTCTCAAAAGCTGAGTCTCCTGCCCATGCGGTACCAATGGTTTTCCCCACTCACCATCAACTGATTGATTGATCATTTAAGACTTTAAGACAGAATTCTTGCAGGGGGGCTTTTTAGGATCCTCAGCCCACAACCCTTAAAGTGCCTCAGGCCATCCTGCACACAGAATAGCCTAGTCTGTATCCCTTATACATTACACAAGGTTAATATTTCAGCTACTTTACAGTTCAGAAGTTAACAGGCATATACATAATTAGCTTCTGGGAGCTTGAGTTATTTCTTAATTTCTCTTATTTCGAAAAACATCAGTCACCTCTTTGGATGTTGCTGCTCACTGAGAAATCAAGACAGGGAAACCAGGCAGAGAAAAACAAATGGCACTAACATTCCAGGCCAGACCAAATCAGGAAGGGTGAAGCAGTGCCCATGTGAATGCCTCCTGAGAGTTCCCCTGGTTCAAAGGAAGGTGGAAAGGAGAGAATGGTGGGAAGCAGAAATCACTCCAGTGCTACAGGGACATTTCCTACAGAGAAGGAAAAAGAACCTCCAGCCAGCAAGAGAATGTTGGATTGAAAGAGAGCTTTTAACACGTTCAATTTTATTACATGGGGAACCATCTCCTCATATCCCTGAACCCTGGTTTTTATCTGCAGGGATTGTGAACACCTAGTTTCTATTCAGTCCAGTGCTTCTTTTTCTAGGTCACTTCTGGATGTGGTACTGCATTTATAGAACACTTTCTACACCCTGTTGATCTTGTAACCTCTGGTGCATTCAATAACTTTATCAGAAAAATAATATTTCCCACCTTTGAAATCCAAACCACCACACAAATAGAACTAGAGTTTGCATGCGGAATGAATATTTTATTACTAGATTATAAAAATAAAATACAAAATAATTTTAAAACAGAACTTAAAACACTGTACAAAGCTTTAATATGATACAAATGGGAAAATTAAATAAATAATTACACTTTTATGTACAGATGGCCTATACAAAAGCACTCCATGTTTCTGCCAATACTCTATGTCCTTGGTTGCCTGAGCAAAAATGCATAAAGAGGGCTGCTTGGAAGGGAAAGGGATACAATACCTCTGGAGGTATTTCAAAGAGCAATTCTCATCACTCTGATTTCATGAAGAGGAGAAGAAAGGGAGAAAACTATGAAATTGTTAAATTATTCTAACTTACTGGTCTTGCTCGACAAGAGAGAATTCTGGTTTGTGGTTCCATCTGATTTAAGAGCTGCCAATAGTTCAGAACTTTCAAGAGTTATATCTAATTCAAAGCTAGGTGTTTCCCAACTCCCTCTTTTTTCCTAAAAGCTGTGAACTTGTAAGTAAATGGCCCAGTGAAATTCAGCACTTGGTTATTTTAGGAAAGGAGTCAGAAGGGGGACCAGGAACTGTGCATGAGAAATGAGGGAGCTCAAGCCTGGGTCATCTGTTATTTTCTTTACTCAGTTCATCCAATCCAATTTCAGAGCCCCAAGTGGCACAGTGTTAAATTTCCTTTAGCTTCCTATCTTTGTATCTCTGAATGCTTTTTACCTTAGTGAACTAATTTACCTAACTGGTGAATAGTTTAAAAAGAAAAAAATCCCAAGGGCTTCCCCTTCCCTGGGTTGATCCCTAAAATAAATCACATTCAAGCTCTGGTAGGTTGTTTATCCCTTGTGGATGAGAGAAGAACACCCAGACAGGCCCCAGGTATGGTGAAGTGCCGTGCATGAATTTTTAAGGATTTAACTGTATATTTTAAGAGGGGAAAAAAGCAACATATGGCAAGGGTAGTCTATATAAAAATTTGGTTTACCTAGTGTTTTTAAGTGGGTGAGTGAACACTTATGTACACAATATGAAACAATATTAAACTACTGAAAAGAGAGATAAAATTTCCTATCGTTAGTGTGTAAAATTATATCATCAGCAAATTCTATAGTCACATGGGCTCAAAGGTCTGCCTCACTGAATCCTATTCTCTAGGTCAAGGAACCCAGAACCCCTGGCCCAGGGTATCTGAGAGATATGTCAGTATCATCAGTGATACATACTGTGCCCATATCTGTCACTTCAATTAAAGAGGCAGATCTTGTTAAAGTTTCACAGGGCAATGAAGAAAAAGGCTTCACATCTTTTACATGTCTCCTTAAGACCAAGGATCCAGCAAAATCTGAGGAAATATTCAAATCATTACTGAGTAAAGGTTTCGGCTTGGCTATTCAGTGTCTTGAGATTGTGTATCACATCAAGCAATTTTCTAAACTTGCTTAAGGGGAGTAAACATCAAGCTTATGTTTTAAAAGTTGGAGCAGGTATTCACAACTGAATTAGAAAATGTACTGATGGGTCAAGACTTTAATATCATCACTTCATGTCCAATTGGATGTGCAGCATCCAATTCCCCTTTAAATGAATAGGGGGATCCTTGTCCCATGTCCTGGAGTTACCTAAGAACTATAGGAATTCCCCATTTATCTCCTGCAGTTCTCCCTAGCAATGTTGGCAACAGATTCTGCAGGCTCCTGAGTCTAACTGGCTTAAATTTCTCATATTTCCAGAGGGACAGCCAAACTCGTGAGAATATCCAATGATATGTTTCCACACTACTCCCACATCCTTGAAGTATATACCAGAGTTCTATTGGATGAGGACAGGGAAGTGGGATGTCCTAACAACCACCTGGGGTTTTCAATGTACTACATCTTTCCATATGGTCTGAGGACTGGAACTGCCTCTGGCTCCCTTCTCTAAGTTAAGGTCTAAATATGCACCTGTGATTTCTGAACTTGGGTAAAATATTGACACGTGAAGACTACTATAGTGGTTACATGCCTTAATCCATGCCATAATACTTTTTATATTAGAACACAGATAAATAACTATTCTGCAAATAAACTGTCTACAGAACCAAACTCAAGAAAACTAAACAATACAGTTGTCACCAACCGTTCTATCTCCTCAGTGATACAGGTGCTGAAATATCTCTCCCTTTAGGCAAAGTCCCAACACATCTGTGGTAAATACATATAAACAGAAATGGGCAGATTTTAAAACAGTGAACGCAAATAACTTAATTCCAAAACACATGAACATGACAGAAGAAATGGTTCCCTAACATATGCCACGTTTTGATAGATAGCAAGGAATGAAAAGTTTTAAAATGTGAAAATTTTGATCTTCAAGACTAAATCTAGACTTATCTACAAATAAATGTATTTTCAAATAGCCAGAGTAAGATGCATTTTTCCCCTAAGACACTAAATTTTGAATTCTAGATCCTGTTTCTCCTATCACCAATTCCTAATGTTAGATTAAGAATGTAGTTCCTAGAACAAAGAATCCTCTGCTCTTGAGGGAAAAAGCATAATGTTTTTAATTCAAAGCTACTGGATATAGAAAAACTAGTTATCGTTTTAACTGTCTGCGTCTGGGTTTATAAAACATGCACCAACACTTTTCCTTGTCAATTGAATATAACCATACAAACATTCACATGAAAATCTGTGGCCTGGAAGGAATCTCTGATGATTACAGAAGAACTTCAAATTCCCATAGTGGCTAAGAGCGAAACAGATACTGTACCCTAGTCAGCTGGATTAGTAAGCAGCTGAGATTTGTTTAGTATTTAAAGCAAACAATATAGAGTGGATAATGACAACAGTGGGTCTCAATTACCATTTTGCCACTAATTTAGGACTTGATTAACTTGTTAACTCAAGAAAACCCCCCAAAAACAAAAAAGCATTCACTCCACAACATGCAACTCAAAAAACAGTAAATGTAACTATGCCACTGTCAGCAAGGCCAGCTTGCACACCAAGTTGAGAATAAGAGTGCCTACTTAAGACTTACCATTCGAAAATGTTTATAATCTGTGCTTTAAAGTTAAATTTGATATGACCCAATTTTCATTCTTTGTTCACTACACATTAAAGTTAAATGCCTTTAAGCTGTGCAAAAGACTGCTATGTGGAATTTTAATATTTCAAACAATCTACACCCTGGAGATTTGGCAGCATAATTTAGGAATAATGCTACCTAAAGGGACTGAACTGTCGCTAATTTCATCTTCTGCTCCACCCAAGTAATTCCAAAGACTAGACAAGGGAGGGTAAGGGCAAGTGTGACTAGGTATTTTGTTGTGAAAGGAGAAACTAGGAGGCACCTGGTTGTCAAAAGGTAATTTTAACTTCTGCCCCATACTACTCAATATAGTTTGGCTTGACTTTAATTGATGGCCATGTCCCTCACCTTAGGTAGAATAATCAAACTGGTTTAAAATCAGTTGGATGATCTATGTTTGTCACTGAAATCTGAAATATGCCATCACTAAAAAAGTTAAAAATAAATAAAAAAGAACCAACAACAACAAAACCCAACTCATTTTCTGTATCATACTCTAAAATAAAACAAAAACAAAAATCCTTGTGCCAAAAGTGCTTTGCTCAGGGCTGCCAACATCTCTTTTTAGCCCAAGACATCTAAAATCTAAAAGCACAAACTGCTTTTAAAAACCGTAGAGTAAATCTCTATACAAGATAGTCCTCTTAAGTGGATCTATTGATACATGAGATATAATTAATCTGTCTTCTTTTGAAAGTATCAGAGCAGAAATATCTTTGGTTAACTCTTTTCTCTACATGCAAAATAAAATATTCTTACGCAACAAGGCTGTTTCTCTCTGGATCTTGAGTTTGTCAGTGCCATTTAGAAAAGGGGGGCAACACAGTGCAAAAGCTGGGAGAAAAATGGAAGGAACCAAAAAAGAGAGGAAACATTCAGTTGCCATGTTGCCATCACTGTCAGTTTTGACTTCTAGCAGAGAAATGCCAATAAGAAATAAAATAACACACATACTACAGTTTGCAGCCTCATCAGCTTTTCAAATAGTTACCATGAGCACATTTCTGATTAGAGGGCTCAGGATTTAAAGCTGGCTGCTTTTAGCACAATTTAGCTAATACAACAGGAAAAAGATAATTTCTTAATTGTAGATTACTTCCCACCGCCCACCTCCCCAAGTGAAGTGAAAAGAGGAAAGCAGAATGGTAATTTTTAAGAGATTTTTTTTTTTTAAATCAATTTATGTCAGACCCATGATTATCATCCTAGTTTATCCACTCTAACCATAAGGATGGAATTATGTAATTAACATGACAAATCTTTGAACCAGTATTACAAGCGTGTCCTAGTAATTTTTTCCCCTATTAAAATCTTTTAAAAATGAAAATTAAATAACCTATCTTGGCTTGTTAAAGACTGCCAACCTTTGCATTATTCACAAGGAAGGCAAAAAGAATGTTAAGTGTCACATGCCAAGAACGTATTTTCAGAAAATGAAGATAGACAAGGCCCAAGTGTACACGAGGCACACAATAAAAAGTAATTTTACCATCTGTGATCTTGAAATTACAAATGGAGAATGAGAAAGAATGACTTTATATAAGCATATGTTTCTCTATATATTTATAAATATTTATATAATTTACCATGAAGACATGCAAGTAGTGTTATAGCAACTATTATACAATATAATACAGAAGGATTGGTCTTCCAATATTACAGTTGCTTTAGTTAAACAGCAAATATGTCTTATCTATTGCATTCCTCTGTAGTCTTGAAACCGGAGAGAAATTAAGATTCCACACTACGCTATATTTCTTATGGGAGACCGTATATGCCTCAATAGTGTTTTGAGTTTTTGTTTTTTGTTTTTTTTTCAAAAAGCTCAACACAGATAAAGAGAACAAGATAAGTTCAGTGCAGCTTCAGGGCAGCTTTGATGCAGCATTAGAATATGTTCACTTGGTGAGGGAATATCTTTTTTTCTGTTTTCCAATTCAACCATATTAGGTTTGGCAGCAAACACAAGGTCAAAGAGAAAGCACAGATGTTTGCTAGAAGGCAAATTTCAACAGCAAGCAGACCAATTTACCTGACCTTAATAAGGTCTTTACAACACAAAAACTGTGAGTATAAAAGAGCTCATTTTAAAAATCTAGTATAATTTAACTTTGACTGATTCCTCTTAGCAGAAGAGTGAGATCAGAACAAATATGATCCTCCTTACAGCTTTATAAATTAAGATTACATGGAAATCAGGTCAAGAAGCCCAAATATTCAAACTAAAGCACAGGTGAAGCAGGTAATAAAACCTTAAAAGATAAATATTGAGCCTAAATTTATTTCCTCAGATACTCATTCCTTATTGGCTAAATGTATAAAATACAAAGTTTGAGAATTTTAAGCCTCAACATACCTAATTTCTTCCTATTTTTCTTTCTAAAGCTCTAAAAGCATAAAGTCACATTCCACAGCAATGTACTTCCCTGGTATTGTCTTGGAGGTTGATAGTAGAAATAGTTGGTACCTAGAAGATTTAAGGAAGCAAGGTCTACTCTGGTCAGTCTTCCTTCCACAAGGAGGAAACTAACAGGGGAAAGAGGGTTCTTCTATCTTGAAGGGTATTACTCCACGCTCTGTCCCTCTCCCTAAAGCACTGAAGCCTGCAAAGTAGTTCTATTTAGACTTTTCCTTCCTTTACCTAAGTTTCATCAGTTATTTTTCACAATAAAAATATACTGAGTTAAGTAACTGTTGCTCCAAAGAGAAATATTAGGGGATTTAAAAAAGTAATTGGATTTGAAATTCTCAGCATGTGCTGCTAAAAGCACATTAGAATGTATTGTTAAAATAAGAGAGATTGGATCAGGTGACAAACACTAACTTTAAAAAATGTGAAATCCAGGGAGGGTACTAGGAATGAGGCAAAGTAAAGGTGTGAACTCTCAATACACCAGATAAACACACAAGCCAAATGTATATGAGCACTGGCTCCCCAGCAACACACTTCTTACATACTCTAATATCGGAGCAATTCTGACTCTCCGAGGTTGGGAAGTTTGGAAAGCAAATATTAAAGTGAGAAGTTTCACTTTTGCTATATAATCTTTAAGTAGAGCCTTAAAAAAAGTAGGCTAAACCCCTTAAAATTCCAATCCACCCCCTACCTTCAACATTTTTGTTTTGAAGGCAGATAAGAAATGAGAGTTCATTTAGCCAGTTTTACCCCCTTGGATTTTGCTGGCTTGCCCCTTCCTATGCAAAGACATTGATTCCTGATCTGCTTGCTGCCTATCTTAGGTAATTTCTTATCATATATCTTCTTATAAATATTTTATCATGTTACTTTCTTTTGCAAGACAAGATCAACACTGATTTTTTTAAATAGACTGTACAGGGACACACACGTATCAGATTTAGGAGGAAGATCTCACACCTTCCACAGAGATGCAGCCCAGCTCCTATCTGCTGAGTTTACTGGCTGACTTACTCTTCCCTGGGGGGGCTTTAGTGCTGGCCGAGTGGTGGTGGAGGCTGCTGGATACTTTCAGGCCATTCTTGCTGGGTTTGCAGTGCTCCTGTTGGCAGGACCTCCTGGAGGAGGAAGATCCTGAGTGGCTGGGAGGTGACTTGCTTCTCCCCACATGCGGGGATGAACTCCTCTGGTCATGGTGGGGCCGTCCAGCCCTAGATGGTGAGGAACTGGATGTGCGAGGCAAGGAAGAGCTTCGAGGAGAGGCACTGGGACTCCTGCGAGGGACAACTGGACTCTTGGGTGGTGTTTTTGGATTGTGAGGGGATCCTGGACTCTTGCACTGAGTAGTGCTCCGGGGTTTCTGAGATCCGTTTTGAAGAATTTGGGCCAGGCGGGAGAAAAGGTCTGAGTCAGAATTGCTACTCCCTAGGACTTTATATCTGCGGAGCCTAGAAAAAAACAGAGAATAATTATTTTCATTTTAATTCACTTTAAGTGTGCCTAGAAAGTCACAATGTCCCAAATCATAATATGTATGATGTGAGTCAAAATCAGGAAACAGAGGATGCGGAGTTACTCTTTCATATACCAGTTGTATAACCCTGGACAAATTATTTAACCTCTCCCAGCTTTGAAGGGGAATATTATCTATCTCACAGGGTTACTGAGCAGTCAAGTGCAGTAAAGTACTTAATTGGATGTCTGCCATCCAGAAGCACTTACATGTTGTTAAGCCCCTTCCTCCTACAGCATGGTTGCTCTTCCCATTTTAGAATTAACTTAATGAAATGTCTCTAGCATGTTAGCACATGAGCGAGAGTAAACAATTTTGTTTAAGGCTTCTAGGACAGGAATTCTATATATACTTATGCAAACATTAAACTCCACAATATAAGTCTTCAACAGTACTCACCAACAGCAGGAACTACAGATAAAAATATATTTCAACCTCATTTAATAATTTCCAAAAGAAAAGAGTAGTCACTGGTTTCTCTGGGCCTCAGTTTCTGCCCCTGACGATACCCTGAGATTCAGGAGAGCCGAATGCCTCTCTTACTGGCAACCAAGCCATCTAGAAAGCATTCATATGAATAGCAATGTCTCCTCTGCCCTAAATATCTTTCTGTCTTGGCCTAAAATCCATTCAGTTTAAGAATTTAAACCTCAAACTGCTGACATGCCACTCCTTACAGAAGGAAATGGGAGAAGAACTTCCAAGTTTTATTGGCACCTGCAGGATGCAGGGGACATATACAGCCACCATCACCATTATGGATCAGCAACAAGTTACTGATTTTTTCTCTGAATTTTCTCCCTTCTTCCTTCCCCACCATCTACTTATACTGACAAATGACATGAAACTCATTCTGGTTAAGCCTAACTTCATGGATCTTATTGTAAAAATTGAAGAATGGAATAAGATAATTCCTGTGTGCCAGGACCTTTGTGGGAAAGTTGAGTTCCCGCTGAATTCCCAGATGAGTTTCAGGCTGGTCAGCTCTGTAATATCTGGCACAATGCCACACATTTGGCTTTGTTATCAAGTTACCAAGTTCTACTTTGAGGGGACATGTAAAGTTCTAAATAGTAAATAGTAATTAAGATTTGTTTGTTGCAGTCCAAAGCAGCTCAAGCCACAGATATACTATCTCTATTAAGCACAGATGCCAAGTAAAAGGGGGGATGGGTTAATATTGTCCATGGAATCATCTTTTTAAAATGTCTCAGCTAAATGACTGCTGTTTACTCATCACCATTTTTCCCATTGAAGTCTAGTTCCATGGTCATTTCAAATCCAGTGTTTAGTTACCTTTGAACCTGAAAGAAACCCTAGGGCAAGTCAAAACTAAACTTAACTTTAGGTAAGGGTAGCAAGTTCTGCTGGGTAATGATACAGATAGAACCTCACTTTAATATACTTCAGAAATCCTTATAACAGGTGGAGGCCTATTATCTAGAACAAGCTATAATTTTCAGGTAAATTTATTTTGATGTCCACTTTGTTTTTGTTAAAAGACTATCCTTTTGCTTCTTCTCCAAGGGTTTAGACCATTCTACTCTGAAAAGTGAGTAATGGCTCCAAGGAAAGCACTCTTCATTGGTTCATTACTTCCCAATATTTTCCCCTCTTAAAAATAGAATCACTCCATGGTCAACTACACATAAGAATATTTCAATAAACAAGGATACCACACAGTAAATATTAAGGCAATATCTTTATTATGTATGGTCCTGTATATCATCAGATGTAGGGAAACTCCCTAAAGGATTTGTTTGTTTAATTCATTATAATCAGATAAATAGAAGTTACTAGGGTCCATTCATCATATTATAGACATAGTATCTTTCCCCAGAATTTGACATCATAATGACATCTGTTATAATGGGATTCTGACTGGACAAAACTAGAAAATTACCGAGTATCTAGTTAAAATGGACTGGGAAAGAGACATAACCTTTGTTCATGCTAAAAAGCACTAAACAAAGCTCTAGACATATTCTACCTGATTTCCTCTTCCCAAAACCATTAGCAAATGTTTTACCCATATTATAGATAAGGAAATTGAGGTTCACACTGCTAGAAAGTGGGAGAGCTAAGAATTAACCTGGATCAAACTGACCCTTTCAACTACACTATGCTATAAGGCTTGGGAAAGGCAGGGAAGGAAGTAAATGATCAGAAGCAGGCAACAAAGAAATGAAATCAATGACATAATCAAGCAGACACAGAAATAATGCTACACACTTAACATAGGGAGAAGAGCACACAGCATTACCTGGCTTCTACTCCAGGCCTCATGGGTGGCTTTCCCGGTGGTGGCCGAGGCAAGAACTGAGATGAAGTTGAGCTGTTGACTTGATCTGTGTTGACCCATGAAACTGGCCTTGGAATTTTGCTCTTTCTGGACTGGGAGATGATGGGTGTCAGAAAGCTGTCTTCGGCTGACCTGCTCAGGTGTGAGTCTACAGCCAGTCTTGAAAAGGGAGTGAAGACTTCCTCCTCAGAAAAAGGAGCAGGAATAGTGGATAATCTCTCCTCTAGCAATTTATCAGAGGCACTTGAGAGGTCCCCAATGAAAGACTTGAGTTGCCTTTTTTCCACCAGAAGCTTGACTAGATCTGGCTGATAAGCTTTCTTTTGGAGGAGCTTCTCTTTTGCAGAGACTGGACAGGATGATTCAAAAGTTGAATCTATCTCTTGTGCTAAAACAGGGATTCGGCTGTGTCTAGTTACAAAGGATGACCTAACCACATCCTTCCGGGATGGAGGACAGTGTTCACTCTCTGAAACAGAATGAAATAGTTCTCCATTTCTAGGGGCAATTTTCTCTCTCTTACCCTCTTGGTGCAAAAGAGTAGAGAGGTCTCCTTGATGACTCAGCAAGTCTTCACTCTTGATGTCATCTTCCTTAGATATCTTACCTTTTTGCGCTGCTGCCACCTGGCCTATCTGTCCTTCAACATGTCGGTCAATAACTCGTGGAGATACTGCTGAAGTTCCAACTGCCAAAAGCTTCACTATCTCGTGAGTTTTGTCTTGATTTGGCACCACACTAAAAGTCTGTGTCTTTGTCACATCAAGAGGTTCAGTAGTAGCTGAGTGATCCCTTTCCACCGTCACCAAGTCTCCTGGGAGAGGGGAGATCTCAATATAAGGCTGCCCTTTACTCAACTTCTCATCTTCATTATCTGACCCCACAAGCATGCTTTTCTCTCCCGTTTCCCTAGGGAGACCCTCAAATTCTCTCACAGCCAGCCTGTTATGGTCAGGAAGGTCTTTTGGTCCCAGGTCTTGGGAGCTGTCACACTCTCTAATGCTGGGTAACATGTCATGACCAATATGATCTATCTGAAGCCCGAAGTCTGTTCTGCTTCCTCCACTAGGAGGTTCGCGCTCTGTCACAACCAAGCCAGAGAAGCTCTCCCTTGGAGAGTAAAGTTCCACAGTGGGCTCCACGGGATGAAGGTCTTTCTTTTCTGGCTGCTGACCATAATGAAAGCTACCTGAAGTCGACTGTGTAGATGCCACAGAACGTCTAGGAATTGTAATCTGGAGAGAGAAGAGAAAAAAAGTTAAGTGCAATAATGTGGAATTATAAATGAAGATGTATGAGTTGAGAGTTAACACCTCAAATTCTAATTTATAAGAGGAACGCAGATCCCAACCAACTTTGCCCAACTCATACTTAAAATGAACAATTCTGAATAAAAATGCATGATACTCAAGCTCCCCTTCTCAGAAACTGTACAGAACAGTCTCCCTCTAGGTTCATCCCTGCCTTTTCTTTAGCTTGCTCTGTACTCTGGAAGACTGATTTCTACTGACCGCACTATCCAGGCTCCCTTGCCTTCTGAATTCTGGTTGTGTTTGCCCAATGGGCAGCACCAACAGAGAATCAGGGAGTTGGAGGCAAAAAAGATCTGGGTATTACTTCTCTCTGCTTCCTCCCGAGGGACTGCAGCTTCGGTGGTACATTCTACCACTCCTGGCCACAGCTTCTGTCACATGGTCCCCTCTCCTATAGATATGACTCTTACCAGGTTCTGCTAACTGCCCCTCTTCCTTCTCTTTCAGGACTCAGAATAGGAATAGCTCCCTCTATTTCTGTTCCTGTTGGCTCTCTTAAACCCTACCCACACGTCTGTAAAAAGTTCCTTTCATTAGATTTTCTCCAAGTCCCTGTGAGTGTGCCAGCTATTTCCTGCCAGAATCCAGATACAGGATCTTAGGGAAAAATTATTGGTAAATTATTGTAAGTTGAAAAACTCCAAATTTACATGCATTTGTTGTTTCCCATAAATTCTGTAAATCAATGTTATTAATATTTTCCTATAAGCAAACACAAAGATGTTTAGTAATGTTTTATATCTTCTTTAATTTTTTAAGGTCAAGCCTATTATAAATGAAATTCTACCATCCTTCCACAGAGGTCATTTCAATTCTATGTGAATAAGATTCAATGTTTAATAAGAATGTCCTTTCTTTAAGACACCTACAGGACTTCCCTGGTGGCACAGTGGTTAAGAATCCGCCTGCCAATGAAGGGGACACGGGTTCAATCCCTGGTCCGGGAAGATCCCACATGCCACGGAGCAACTAAGCCCAATGTGCCACAACTACTAAGCCCGCACGCCACAACTACTGAAGCCTGCGTGCTCTAGGGCCCGTGCTCCGCAACAAGAGAAGCCACTGAAATGAGAAGCCCGCGCACCACAACGAAGAGTAGCCCCCACTCGCTGCAACTAGAGAAAGCCTGTGCGCAGCAACAAAGACCCAACGCAGTGAAAAACAAATAAAATTAAATTTAAAAAATACATTAAAGACACCTACATCTTCACATTTGTTAAGTGACATGTAAGGAGGCAGAAAATGTCAACCACATAAACTGGTAAGGAAAAAAGCCTTTTTGAGAAATTAAACAACTCGAAAATCATTTAATGAAGCCCATTAAGCTCTAATAAATCTATGGAAATTGGTCTGAATTCGAAGCAAAATGAATTTGGAGCTGTCATGGGAGATTTCACTTAGACCCCATCTCTAGTCCAATGACACCAAGAAACCCATTTGGCTCCAGAGTCAGATAAGTTGTTTAGATCTGTTTCTCTGTGTGTCAGGAATACAATTAGGTTTAAGAACACGCAAAGCTTACCCTAAGCCCAGCCCAGGGAGAAAACACCTAACTAATGTCCTGGAATAGCTCCTGAATGGAGTCGGTGTACTGAGGCTCCGTCAGGTTAATCCAAGACAGGCTAGGTTCAGACATGAATTCTCACAATAAGCCCAGACCTACAATGACCTTGGGGAAAAGGCAGTAAGTTCTACTGGTGCTGTCGCCCTTCAGGAAGTCACCTCATACCTGTACCTCTCTTTCATTATACTAAATATAGGCAGATGGCAATTTTCTAGTATTTTTAAAAATGATATTGGAACTTAAAATTTATAGTTATTTACTCTTCAAAATTTACTTTTTAAGACCTGAGAGTGATGGTGATAAGAAAAGCAGTTATGAAATTATATTAAATACCAAATAACTAGGGAGATGACTATATTTACATTCAAAATAAACCAACAGTCATTTCATTATTATATGTAATTCCAAGTACATCAGCCAAAATGAAATCAGCATTATTTACAAAAATAACACTCCACTGGTCTTCTGAGATTGAAGCTACAGAATCAATGCACTTCTGAGCCTAACTCATCTGGATTCAGGATATAAATGTCTGTGTATGTATGGTATGAAAAAAGAGATGATAATCTTGTATATAGAAAAGATACATGAACCACTGGAGAGAAGAATTAATTTTCTTGAAAAGATTCTCAGCAATTATGAGAAGCTGCATAAATTATTGTAATATAATATTTATATAGCACTTTAATTTATAAAATATTCCTAAAATCATTTTTACTGATTCCATTTCATAGCTGCCCAGTATTTTAATTGAGTACTTTTATTTACACAAATTTCACAAATGAAGAAAAACACAGTCAAAAAAAGTTAGGGACAGGATTCTAGGATTTTGAAAGTCCCTCACAGCAAAGCCTACTTACTGACATGTACTACACACTCTCAAATGAAGTCTGGGAAACTGAGTCTGCAAAAAAAAATTAAAAAAAATAAAATAAAAACATTATCTATCAAGATGAGCAAAACCAAAGATCAATAGCCGCATACAGAGAAAAGAAAGCTAATTCTAAGTATAGCTGAAAACAGCTTCCTTAACATTAGACTATGAAGACACAAAAGCAATTCCCATACTTGGGACACTCTATAGACTGAATTAATGATCTGCCAGTAAGCCATATACATCCTTTATATGTTTAATTTCTCTAATTCACAAACATTTCATCAAGGCATGAATTCAATCATTTCCTTTCTTCTGTTCTCTAATTGTATCAGGTACACCTTTCTATAGAATTAGAAAATCACCTCAATGTTTTCCATTTCTTTCAAATTTTCTTATTTTTATTAATGTCTAGTACTGAATTTGACTAACATCAGTCTCATTACTTTTTAGTTCAGATAAAGCAGCCTCATTATTTTATAGTTACCCCGTGTTCAGAACTGGCCACACAGCAAGAGACAATAAACTGCAAACCAACTATTCACATTTTAACTTACAAATTATCCTTTTACTTTCCTCTCATTCAAGGATAGTAATGCTATTAAGATAATAAAAACCTTGGTAAATTCAACATTCATACCAAATAGTCTCTCTTCCAAATGAAAGGAATATGGTATATGAAATATCTATATTTCATTTTGTTTTTCTGGCAAATAATTTAGAAGAGATATAGGTCGTAGAATAATTTATTGGTTCCTACTATAGCCAAGAATAACTGAGTTATTCTTGGCCTAATTCCAGGCCTATTAAAAAAATTAAATTTTAACCATTCAAATTTCTTTGGGCTATTTAAATTCCACTGCAGACTTTTGTTTAAAGCATCTTTATATAATACTTTATACAAGTGTCGAAAACTATGAATAAAACTAAGCTACTATTATTGAACCATGTTTTTATGTACCAAATTTTTATTTCTATAAAGACAGTACACAGTTGCAGTAACATGTGCATATTAAGAGGCCATACATCCTAAAAGAATGTCTCACTCTCTCACTCTTTACCCCTGTCGCTTACTCTGACCGCATTTATGTTGGTTACTTTTGCTGAAGATACTGTTATTTTGTGGTTTGGCTTATATGGATAGATATGAGGGCTGATGCGGTGGTAAGGAATGGAGAGGGCAGAAGTCTTTGCTTACAGAGGTGGGTAAAACTGAAAACCTGAAGCCTCAAGACCTAAGTAAATGAGAAGTAAAAGTTGTTTTTTCCCTTCCCCTGTTACCCCACTCCTCAGAGACAGTCACTCATTATTAATAGTTGAATGTATATTTAAGGGAATCTGAAGTTATAAAAATTTTGTAGAGGTACTAGGAATCATAAATAAGTCACAACTCACACCCAAAGAATAGAAGTCCCAGAAAAGACAGATTGATATAATATTTCTTGGCTGCCCTGTAATTATATATCACATACATGGCTACAGGATTTAATAGTCACTTTTCAAGCCCCTTCATACAATCTTGGAAGACACTTTGGGGATAAATCTAGTCCAACTATCCCCAACTTCCACAACCTATAGATTTCTATCACAGCATCTACAGCACTTAAATAGTGAGGAGAGTCACTGGGCTTTGATGCCTAGCACAGTACTTGACATACAGTAGATGCTCAATAAATGTTGAACATATGAGTAAATCAACCATTGGACGCTTGGGTTCCTTCTGTGAAGCCTCTCCCAAATGACAGTCCAGTCTTTTACTTGAACACTTCACAAATGGGCTTTTTTTTACTTCCCAAGTCGGTCCATCCTGTCTCTCATCCTTTCTGACCGTTCTTGGATTGAATTATACCATCATATATAATTCCAGAGATGTAATCTCATAGAAACAAAACTTTTCTATAATTATAATGACCCAACTTTCCAGATCAAAAATAGAAATCCATGGTCAGACAGAGGACATTTAGCCACTCCCTAGTCAATGTACATGCATTCAACTCTCCTACAAAATCCATTTCAAGAAGTTAACCATGGTGGCAATCAATCCAAAAAGTCCTTACCTTTCCACACTATTAAAGCACTCATCTATTAATTACATGGATCATTCATTTTTCAATAGAGACTCTGAGTAACTCCATGAGCTTTCATATAGTCACTCCAGGTGTACAAGGGCTCCAAATATTCAGTGGAACACTGGAAAAGCCACATGAAGCTACTATTTCAGGTAAGCTGCACTACTGAAATGTCTCAAGTCTTCATTGAGATTTTCATGATTCACAGTTCAAGCCCTCATATTTGCTTGAACTAATGCCAAAGCCTCCTCACTGGCTGCTGCCCCAGCCATTCTCCCTCCATGGCTCCCAAAGAGCACGTTACTCCCCTCCCTCAACCCTGGCCGTTTCTTGTCCTGCATCCCATGTACCTCAGCATGGCAGGTCAAGGCCCTTTATCACCTCACTTGTGCAGCTCATTTTCAGCCTCCTTCCTTCGCCCTAACATTCTGGATTACTTATTTAAATACTCTGAATTTTGGTGTTTCAAGCCTCTCTGCCTTTGTACATGCTGTGTTTTTTGCTTGACACCCCTGCATCTCCTTCCAGCAAACTTATTCATCCTTCAAAGTCCTCTTATTTTTGAAAGTAATATATCTTCACCATGGTAAATAAAATTAGAAAATAAGAGTTGAGAAAATTAAAACACCCAACATTGCACTCCCCTGTCCTAGGCAGATTTATCTGTGTTCTCATTTGTGTACACAGCTCCACCACAATCACTTCACGTGCTTTAAGGTAAATGTTTAGATATAGGCCTTCACTGTCAACCTAACAGGTTGGTGCCAACTGTTTATTCCTGAGGTACAGCAGAAAGCCTGGAACTTAGCAGACACCTCACGGAACTGAAGGGCTGAAAGAACAGAATTAAGGCAATGCAATCAACTGCTGATCTGACTCTCATAGTACTGGTATTGGTAATTCCTGTAAATACAGCCAGAGGAATCCTCTTAATAGATGCTGACTAACAGATGACAAAAAAAGTACATGTGACTCTCTTTTTGTCCTGCTCCTTCTCTGTGCATTATTTTACACCTCCCACTCCTGCTTTTCTTCTTCTCAATGTCTGAAAAACAAGTCAATGAGGAAAGTCTTTCAGTATGTTGACAATCCCCTGGTATGAGGAAAGGCTGGTCTGTGTGACCAATAGAATATGGCAGAAATGATGATATGCCCCTTCTGAGATCAGGTTGTAAAAGACAGTGTGGCTTCTACCTCGGTGGAGGGTGTTCTCTCCACCACCACCCCCGCCCCCTTCTCTGTCTCTTTCTCTCCTCACTCTCTGAAAAAGCCAGCTGCCATGTCAAGTATGGAGAGCCTACGTGGTGAGGAACTGAAGCCTCTGGCCAACATCCAGTGAGGAACTGAGGCCTGCCAACAACCATGTGAGTGGGCTTGGAAGTGGATCTTCCCATCCCGTCCAACCCTATGATGATTTCCCCGGCCTACAGCTTGGTAGCAACCTCACGAGAAACCCTGAGCCAGAACCATCAGACTAACCCACTCCTGCATTCCCAACCCTTAGAAAAAGTGTGAAATAATAACTGCTGTTTAAAGCTGCTAAGTTTGGGGTAATTTGTTACATAGCAAAAGGTAACATATAGGTGGTATTATTATTCTCCAGTCACATTTATAGTGTTTCCAAAGGTGATGCTAAAATGAAGCACTGCCTTTCTAAAGCACTGTCTAGAACCAAGAGATCATGTGGTACAATCTGCCATGATATTCTGTAAGGAATAACCTGTCCAACCTTCTCCCTACCAACAGTGATTACTCAACACCACATAAAACTGGTCACATTCTTTCCTACAGTTACTGTCATTCTGGACCAATAGTTAGACCTGTTTCAGAAGCAGTTCAAGTTACTTTAGTTTCCTTCTCTATCCTTGTTCATTTATGCCAGCTTAATTTTGCCTCTCCATTTGCTAATCAAAACATAATTTAATATCTCCCCTATAAGCCAAAGCTTAGTCTTATTTTGCTCCCTATAAATCTATGTTCTTCAGCCTCTTTTTAGAAATGATTAGTAGCGGGCTAACTTCATAACTGTTTACCCCAGGGGAAAAAAATCTAATTTCCAAAAATAACCCCAATTTCTTTTGAATCTAGCAAATTTATCCATCTTTCAAAATATATCATCTAAAAAATTTATACATGCTATTTGATAACCAGTGGTTTCATGTATATGGATAAGGAAAGCCCTAAACAAGGTTCACAAATCTATGCTAAGAAATAAAGAGAATTAAAGAATGAAGTTCTCATCAGTTGATTTAATATGCCAACTATATCTGTAATACAGATAAACTTTTGCTTTGCCTATTTTTATAGTTTTTACATATTTTAAGATACCAGGACAATTTCCGTTCATATCATCATAAAGAGGAAACAAGCCTGAATGCAAAAGATATAAACTAACAAACTGTTTCCCATCAGAATATGTCCTAATTTAAAATATTCACATAGAATGGTAATATGTTTTATCATACTGTCTAAGCTAGAGCATGTGATCAGAGCTGCAAGAGATCTAGAGAGACTATTTGGTGGTACTCCCTACTTAATGTGTCTGTAGTTAAGTTAGGGAAGTAACAACATCTGCTTGCAAAAGTAAACTCTGAATGTAGGCCTCAAGAAGAGAATCAAGATATATTTTTATCCCAAGCTCCCCAAAATGAAGGAGATGGTAAATTCAATACCTTAGACACAAGTGTACAAGTGAAGAGGCTGCTATTTAAGAGACCTTCAGTTAAGAAAAAGATTTTTTATTTAAAGATACCTGAAAATAAGGTCAAACTTATAATATCAAATATAATATACAAGTCTTCCAAAAACTTGACAGAGAAAATGTTGCAGATAGTGTAAGAGAACCATGAGAACAATTTTTGTGGATAGGACAGTATTGATGGGAGAGAGTAAAAAATACCAGGAGAAATGGAGCCGAGGGTTTAAAACCCTTTATGCAGGGAAGTACACCAGAATGCTGTTGGAAAAATGCATGAGCAACAGTGAGTATATAGCATACTAGAGTCAAAGAAAAGAAGAAACTGAATCTGGGAAGTTGGAAAGAGGGAATGAATGGAAAGAGGAAGGTGGGGTGGAAAAAGAAATGCAGACAAGGGAGGGAGGCATTAGGATCTGCCTCTAGCCCACAGGGGACCTCTGTACAATTTGGAAAAGGATGCCCCTCAAAGAGGAAACAGCCCTACACAAAGATGCACAGTTTGGCTCGCAAAGTTTGGGTTAGATTTCAGGCCCAACTTGTCCCCTTGGCTAGGTTTCTTTATGCAGTGAATGACTTGTATAACTACACAAAACAGTCCTAGGAAAGAAGGAAAGACCAACTAACTATGATGAAGAAAGAGGCAAGCATTTATTTCTCTATTTCGAAGTGCAGGTAAATTCCTACAGAGCTGTACACAAAATCAAATTTTGTTACCTTTTCTTACTGTTTTACACCTGCGTGTGCAATTCTGTTCTAATTGAAAACATTTCAGCTTGCAGAACAATGTTGTTACTGGAGAGCTGGAAGAGACGGTTGCTAGCTGATGACGGCATTTAAGGAAACCTGGTACTCCCACGCATGTAAGGACAGATGTACCTGCTCGCGCCTGAGACGTTGCCTCCATATCTGGCTTTTGTGAGACTCACACAGTCACAGAGGGCACCAATGCTTACTGATAAGAACAGGGTAACAGGTGTCTCCAGCTAAATGCCCAAACTGAGAATAAAGAGTGAGTTTCCTCAAAATGTTCCTTTGCAGAAGGCCTGTATCACAATTGCCTTCAGCTGCTTGTTAAAATGCAGATTCCTGGGCTCTCACTATCCCAAACCTACTGAAGCAGAAGTTCTGGAAGTGAGGCTGGGACTCTATTTTATAAACAACAGACATTAAGCTTGGAAAGCTACTATCAAAATAAAAATTAAATGTGAAAAAAATAGTTGGAAAACTACTGTTTAAAAGGAACATAAAATATGACAAATTTCTGGATGAAGGTTATGAAGGAGAAAGGAAACAAAAAGAATGATACTAGCAACGGTGTAGAGTATAAAGTACAAACCATGAATGGTTAAATACATGCCGTCCTCACCATATTTATAATGTAGAGTTCGAAAATCTCTAGAATTACAAATTTTTAAAAATCATATTATATATACACATGCAGATAGACAGTTCTTGTGGTCTAATTATAAATGTTATTATGAAATTAGGTCATAATGACATTTCACCTATTAGGTCGCTATCCTGATAGAAAATCTCACTTCTTGAGAAATTTCACATTGGAAGACAGACTACAGAACTTAGTCCAGACATCATTCCCTGCACCCATGTGCCAAACTTAGGCCTCTGCAGAAGAATCTTAGTTGATCAACTATTAGTCCTTTCTTAATAGCACCTTGAGTGGATGACAGAAAAATGACAGGAGCAAATCACTTACTGCTGTAAGGGGTCCTTCTGCTTGTGCCTCCATTGGACTTGTGGGTGTCACTGCAATAAATTGACTAGCAGCTCCAGCCTGGAGTTCCAGCCTATCTGCATATTGTTCTGAAGCGGCAGTGGCAGGGCACTTCCCAGAAACTGCTAAGATCACACCTGAGGTTTCCTTCTTTAAATGATCATTTTCTGCCCAAGGACCCAATCGGAGCTTTTCATCTTGAGGCGATTCCTCTAGGACTTGAAGGACTTCGGGCTCCTCATCGGAAGGGCTTCCAGTTGTTTTATGGCCTAAAGCCTCATTTGTCCTAAAATCCCGAAGGTCCTGTTCCTTATCCACAATCACCCATTCTTTGGAATCAACCTCCTGCTTGCAGGAGCTCAGGTTAACGGCTACAAATCCATTGCTGCCACCACCATCTGCCTGCTCAGGGGTGTTGGCAGAGGCAGGCTTGGAAGCATCTGGAAGATACTCTTCATCATAGTGCCAGATGTGGTCAGTACGGGACACAGCAGGAACACAAGGCTTATGAAGCAGAGCAGGGAGAACAGATTCCTTTCCTTCACTGGAATCCTTCTGCATTTTCTCCAAGCTTAAGAAAATGAACACAAGTTACTTAATTGTCCTAGGGAGAATACTTATTATATAGCCTAGAAGTTCTATACAGAACTAATATTTACCCACAGACGAGAAAAAAACAATACGGATAAAGCATAAGGAACACTTCACGGGTGGGTAACGCTCTGCTCCACCTGTCATCATCCTGTTTTGGAAGATGGAGCCCGTAGGAGGAAGATGTCTCTCCTGCTGCCGGGCAGGAAAGAAGCCTAAGCAGGTTAACCAGGGAGACTCGTGTGATCCAGTTCACCTTTGCTTTGCCAATTCAATCACACTGCCCTCTGACCTCTGCTCTGAGGGACTGAGGGACAACTTACCCAAGGGGCTTTTGCCTCAGCAGAGGCCCTACAAAAGGAAATGAGGAAGCTAATACACATCAGGCAAATAATTTCTGCATTTGTTTTGTCTTCAGAGAGGTATATAAATGTATACTCATTCAAGTAAACTCCTCCAAAGACAGGGCTAAGCAATAGTGTGACTGGTGGTATTTGGCTGCACTGGCTTCTGAGAACTGCTCTCACCTGCAGGGAAGCAGTTGAAGCAATACACTTGTTCCTCTCCTTAAGTTTGTAATTGGGTGCTTCACTTCCTTCAACTGTTCCCTATTCATTCTAGGTTCTGGCTTGAGTTCATTTTCTTGGAGTACTTCTGTTCTCAATTCTGTCTTATCTCTCAGCTCTTCCCTCAGCATGGACTCTCTTTTTAGTTCCATTCTTTTGTTAGACTAATTTTTTCCCAAACTAAGCTTTTATCCCTATCACACTTTTATTTTTATTCCCAATCTCATGCACAACTGAAAATGTTTAAACACTGCCCCAGTCCATCCTTTTGATCATATCAATGTGTAGACACAAGTTTACATCACATAGCTGTGAGACTGAATGAGTACCATATGAAGAATACACAGCTATGAAGTACTGTTTAAAATGGAAGCTAGATTGGACTAGGCCAGAAGTGGCTGAATTGTCTTCAGACACAGTAACTATTATGTTAGTCAAATACATGGTCCTTCTAACTTCATATTTCTTTGCCAATAGTAGCCACTGGGGATGTACAGTTGAAGGATGTGACTACTATTAAAGTCACTCAGGTCTTAATATTACTAAAGCCTTCTGTAATTCATAAATATATCCCAAGTTTTTTTAAAGTTTCATTTCAGTCTTTTGTTATCAAAATTGGAGATAAGGGGCCTTAGAACCATGAACTACAAACAGTCGTTATCTATGTATAGCTCTCTGAAGTTCCACCTTTCCTTCTTTCTAGGTAGAATGATAAATATTCATGTCTCTTTTTCCTACAGCATTTACTCATAGAAGGCCTTCATTAAATTGAATTCAACTGCCTATCACTTGTATATAAATTACTTTTTCCCCTACTTCATGTACTCTTCCTTCTTCTTGCCTAATACCATCTTTCTCATGCCCTCTCTTACACTGCATCTTCTCCATTCCAATAAAAGAGATCATCTTCCAAACAAAATCACTTCAAAATGTTTATTTATTTCATACCTAGTCTTATGAAGTTTCCAGCTCCCACAGCCAAAGGCTATATGTTATAGAACTTGTAATAATATCAGAAGGCAAGTCACATTAAGAATGAGGATGTTAACTAAAAACATGGATAAAGATGACAGCTTAATCAAATCAGTGCTACAAAAATGCAAAAACTCCTTATCTGAAAAACTTTACATAATAGAAAGTAATAATATCAATAGTGTTTTAGTTGCTTTAAAAAAAAGAAAAGAAAAAGAAAAACTATTTTATACCAGGTCTCAAGAAACTTGTCAGTATCTGGCTTTGGCTCCAGAACCAAACGTTTTTCCAGCTCAAAGCTGTGGATGGAACGTAACTTTCGCACCAATGGAACATCTCTGTCTGGCTGAGTCATCTCTGAGCGGACCCGAATTGGTGAACCGAGGCTTGGAGCATTCAGAATACCATTTGCTTGACCATGGCTGTTCTCCTCTTCAGTAGCAGCCTAGCAAAACATAAAAGGAAACCATGAAAAACATTCTAGTCACTATAAATGATAGGAATCATTGAAGTCTTTCAAAATAATATAAGCTAATGATTGGGATTTTTTTTCAGAAGATTAGGGTATTTTGGCTAGTGTAATTCATTACATACTTGTCTATTAACCCTTTATTAAATTAAGTTTTCTAAATTTATTCTCAGTTTCAGTATTTTTAGTGTTTTATATTTTGGTGCAAAGATAAACAGACTGAAAACGTTTAACAACCTTGGCTTTTTGTATTATGTCTAACTAAATGCTTGCAGGACCCTATTCCACTAAACCAAAATTAAACCTGGAAAGGACATTCTCTTTGAGACATAAGTGGTCTCACAAGAGGTAGGAGAGGTCGCCAAGCCTGAATACTCCCTGTCTCAGTTTCTCTGAGACAACAACAAACAACAACAACAAGAAAACTAGAGCTAGAACAATAAGCAGCTGGGTAGCACAGAAGGAGGCTGAGAATGAGGCAGCCCAGAGGGGTGCAGGTGCCTAAGGACAGAGGATACAGTAGCACGATTACCAGGGAAATTAAGCTTTACACCAGCAGTAGGGAGAGAGAGGAAGTCTGAATGTCTATTCTGATTAAAGACCCTCAAGAATGCCAGTTGGTCTTAAACTGGGGGTGCTCTCTGGCTACCAGGAGAAGCAGAAGACAATCTTCTCCGAAGGAAGGTTTCCCCAACCCCCAATTTAGGCCTACAGGACTCCCACGAATTATTAATTAATGAGTAAAACACTAAAGGTAGTCAAACATATAAGAAGGCATGCCACCATGACCAAGAGTCAGCAGAAATGATAATAATAATTTAAAAAAATGTTTGTAACTCCCAAAGACTTCAGGTATCAAACTTGTTCAGATACAGCATATAGAAGAGTTATGCATAAAATGTTTAAATATATAAAGGTCAACAAAGGATTACTTGGAATTAACTGATGAATTTAATATAAATATTCAATTAAGTTGTTAAACAGCAAATTAGCCATAAGAGGCCAAACTTATTAATTCACGAATAAGAAGACGTGGCAAAAGAAATTACCTAGAATGAAGCACAGCAAGATAAGAAGAAAAATATAAAAAATGATATTAAGAGATGACAGAATAAAAAGATCTAATATATGTTTATTTAATTGGTGTCCCTGAAAGAGAGAACAGAAAGAATGAAGAGGCGACAATATTTAGGTAGAGAACAGCTGTGCATTTCCCAGAACTGATTAAAAAAAGAAATATGTGTATACCTAGACATGTCATAGTTAAAGTGCAGAACACCAAAGACAAGGAGAAAAGCTAAAAAGTAGCTGGGGGAATGGTCAGCTACCAAAAAAAAGAAAGAAAAAACAGTAGACTTCTGAACACTAATAACTGAAGACAGAAGAAAAATAACCGTCAATCAAAAACTTTGAAGGCAGCAGAAACTATTTTTAAAGAATAAGGCTGAAATAAGTACATTTACAGCTAGGTAAAAATTGAAAGAGTCCTCTATCAGAGGACCTCAACTAAAGAAACTTCTAAAGGGAATATTTCAGGAAGAAAAACGATTGAGTCGGGGACTTCCAAAATTGCAAGGAAATGGTAAACATCTATGAAAATTCCATATAAACATTACTTGTATAAAACAATACCACTAATAATCTAATTTACACAATTTTTTAAAAGGAAGGAATTAAAAAAGAAAAGAATTACATGTAGATTAAATAGCGATAACATGGGAAAGAAAACTAAAGTAATTAAGACCTATGTCAAGTGCCACTTCACTCTGTCACATACACAAACACCCGTTTGGGCTGACAACTGAGAATGTCACTAGAAAATTTTTACTAAGAACAGTTTGCTCCCGGTGTTTACTATAAAGGCAGCCAGAGGTGACGTTACAAAAATCTGACACTGACTTCCTGACTGCTTTTTACCACTTATTCCTGATTACTAGTCCAGATAGTGCTAAGCAACAACCAGACCACAGGGCAGCATATCACATCCATGCAGAGAATGTTCCTGCAAATGACTCCCACTACTGAAAGTATATACTGTTAATTTTTTTTTAATTATATAGTTTAAAAATATAGTATATATTGTCCAAAGATAGGCCAAGCTCCTCAGACGTGGTCACAGAAGATTCTTTTCAAGATATATTTCCCATTCACAAAGCAGGACTAGCCAAGTTTCTATCAATCGTGTTAACAGATATGAGCCGGGAGTCTCATTTTACACCTATAAATTTAACCTCCTTCCCAACTAAATAATTATAAAAACACAGGAAGTACCAAAAACTAACTGATTTGTAATTCATTGCCCCTCCATCCCATTAATCATCATCTTCCATGAAAATGGAAATGACGGGAAACAGTAAGATCAAAGAGAAATTTGGGGATAATCTACCCAAAGACTACTGAAAATCATTTAATTCAGAAGTCTATATTTCTCCCCATACTTACAAGTGGACCTGTTTAGAATCCTAATGAAGAAAAAATCATGTTATTCAACATCCACTTTGTCAGCTCGTGACCAGTTTGATGCTTTCCACTTCTAACCCCCATTTCCCTGCCTCCATTTGAGATAGTTTTCAGAATGAACACTCAGCTCCATTGGTCTACACTATGGAAGGGGCCCAGTCTTGTCATTCTACTTGGAAAGACCATTAACTTCTGTTCTATAGATGTCTCTTCTTTTAGACTCCGTGTCTGGTTATTTTTTAAAAACTACCTTCATCTTTTCCACAAAATACAAGATGAAGATTAATTTTTGGTGTCCATACCTGAGCATTATGGGCAAAATTAGACAAAAATATTGCAATTACAAATATATAAATAACTAGCAATACAATGTTCTACTTCTCATTCAAAATTGAGAATCATGATACTTTGCTACACCAATAGGAGAAAAATAATAAGACATAGAGAGATATCACTTCCTATGCAAGAAATACACACCTTACAAATCCCAAGCTTTATCTTATTCCTGTTGGTATCCATCTCTTCCCAGACATCCTTCTCCTGGGGACGAGGGTGTCCCAGAGATCCAGGCAATTTATCTGGTGACACACCAACAGGGATGCCATTCTCTCCATCACTAAGCTGTTCATCTGGAAACACCTCATCTGTATTTTCTCGAAGCAAGTCTCCTGGGATGGGAGTGGCATTGGCAATTCTGAAAATGAGGAATGAAAATAAGGCAGAACTTAAAAACGCCAGAATCAAAAATTACTATGGGACTATCCTGCATTTTTTTTTATAAATAGTTAGCTTTTTAAAAAAATTTTATTGCATTTTAAAATTAATTAATTAATTTATTTATTTTTAAATTTTTTTATATTTATTTTTGGCTGTGTTGGGTCTTTGTTTATGTACGAGGGCTTTCTCTAGTTGCGGCAAGTGGGGGCCACTCTTCATCGCGGTGCGCGGGCCTCTCACTATCGCGGCCTCTCTTGTTGCGGAGCACAGGCTCCAGGCGCGCAGGCTCAGCAGTTGTGGCGCACGGGCCTAGTTGCTCCGCGGCATGTGGGATCTTCCCAGACCAGGGCTCGAACCCGTGTCCCCTGCATTGGCAGGCAGATTCTCAACCACTGCGCCACCAGGGAAGCCCTATCCTGCATTTTATTTCTGGATTTAAATGATGAAGTCTATACATAATTAAGAAAGTAAAACAAAACAAAAAACCTCAGAAACTTAGGGCATGCCAATTCTACAAACTAAAAATGCATTTTTTTTTTTGGCCGCACTGTGTGGCATGCGGGATCTTAGTTCCCCAACCCGGGACTGAACCCATGCCCCCTGCACTGGGAGCACAGAGTCTTAACCACTGGACTGCCAGGGAAGTCCCTAAAACTGCATTTTTTTTTTAATTTTATTTTTTTAACATCTTTATTGGAGTATAATTGCTTTACAATGGTGTGTTAGTTTCTGCTTTATAACAAGGTGAATCAGTTATACATATACATATATCCCCATATCTCTTCCCTCTTGCGTCTCCCTCCCACCCTCCCTATCCCACCCCTCTAGGTGGTCACAAAGCATCGAGCTGACCTCCCTGTGCTATGCGGCTGCTTCCCACTAGCTATTTTTAAAACTGCATTTTGATCAACAGAATTTTCAAGCTGATTTAAAAATACAAATTCTGATATAACTCCCTAATTTAGCAATCACTTTAAAAGTTAGAAACATTTCATTTATTTTGCAAGGATTCTTTGTGAATTTTAATATTTTCTATTCTTTACCCATTTTTCTTAGAGAATAAGAAAAACTATAAACAGAAAAACGTTAAGTGTCATAATGATATAAGCAGGTATCAGATCAATCAGTTATGTTTTATTTTTTAAACAGTGTGCAATATGCATTTGCTTTTTCATTTACAGACTTTTTACTAAGTACCTACTACATGTAAGGCCCTAGGGACATAAAAAGAAGAAAGGAAATTCTTGCCCTCTAGGGGAAACTAGAAATTCTGCAATTATACAGTTCATATGGTTCTGTATGAACTGATTATGAACAAATAGAAAATATTAATTGGCACTTGTCTATATGTTCTTTCAAAGCAATTTCATGTCCTATTTACATAGTTGGTCGTCTCTCCCTTAGACTTCTGGCCCATGAGGGGCTTTTCTAGTTCTCAGCTATCACTCACTAAGTGATCAGGCCCCTGCTGGCTCTAATGTACTATAACTAGTATGTTCTACTCTACATACTAGTTGTTTTTTTTTTTTTTAATATTGCTGACTGAACACAACATTCAGCACACAGTGAAACCTTTTCTCAGCATGATCTGCACTGTCTAAAAGCAGAAAAAACAGGCTTCAGTAGATTATACTGACACATACAATTATTATGAGTGGGAAAATAGACATCTTCTCAGTGTGCCACTCTAAGGGCAATGGTTACACCCTGGCCCAGGTGTCATAAATATGTCATGATTTAGAACCTGCTGCATAAAAAAAAAAATTAAATTAAATTAAAAAAAAAAAAACATGATTTTTCAGGGACTTTTTCCACCTGATTTGATGACCTTCACTACCACCACTCTCAATGTTAATCTGGAAAAGCACTGATAATGGCTCCCAGGGAAAACCCGTACAGCCTTGTAAAGTACTCCCTGTAGTTCTGACACTGGGATACAGTGGAAAGGTAGTTTGGCCCACAATAGTTCAAATGAAAGGATTTATTATAAAAGTAATTGAAGTTCAGAAATAGACTACTTAAAAGATATATTTTTCAGATATAAGTTCAATATAATTTGTTTATTGACATAAGGAATTATAATGGACACTAACCTACATGGGCTATGTGGTAATCCCAATGTTTACTGAAAGAATTCCCTCTATTCCTGAGAAAAGGGAATGGCAAAGGAGGAATATTTGAATTCAGGAAGCTCAACCTACTAGCTCCACATTTTTTCCCCCATTTTAATCACTCAATGTTCTTCCAAATCCTTTTTTCCCTAGCCTAGCTACGATTCTGCTTCTTTCCAACTACCCCAATTCCTTGGCATTTCCTCCTTCCATCTCTCCGGAAAGAAACCACACCTCCACCTATGAAACTGCCTCTATTTTTACTCTATCCTAGTTTCCCCCTTATATCGTGTGCTTCAGTGTGAGAGCACACACTTCAAGGAACGTTTCCATCTTCTCCACACAGGCTACCTCCCACATGACTCAGGTTCCTCTCAGCATTTATTCCGCCAGTTTTATTCCTTGCTTAATTATTATTTTCTTCCTTCTCCTGTAACTCTGATCCAAATCTGGAGTTTGAGATATGGAAAGAAAGCATTCTTGCCCAAGACAATTATATTATGTTCAGGAATAAGTATGATAAGAAAGATACATGTGAGAGTATTATTAGCACATGGCCTGTGTTTGCAGGCAAGGTATAAATTACAGAAGCAGATTAAGGGAAAAAAATTAAGAAGATATATGGAAGAACTGGACAGATGTCAAGAGAAGTAATAAGATTGGACACCCTTTTCATATGCCCGTCCCCGTAATCTAAGGTAGGGGTCGGCAAGTTAGGGCCTGTGAGCCAAATCTGGCCTGTTCACCTATTTTTGTAAATACTGTGTATGGCACACAGGCATGCTCATTCATTTACATACTGCCTACGTCTGCTTTAGCACTACAGTGGCAGCAGTAGTGGGGACAGACAGCAGAGTCCACAAATATTTATCTGGCTCTTAGTGAACAGATAAGGCTTGCTGACTCCTGATCTAAAGCATCCTCTTACCTTTTCCTGAACTTACTTTCTCCCTCTATTAAGAACTAAGAGCTGTGGGACATAAATTATCATTTTTTCTCTTTAACACTGATTCTCTAGGGCTTTCCAGGTATTCTACCATATCATCTGCAAAAAGAGATAACTCAGACGTCAGCAAACTTCTTCTAAAGGCGCAGATAGTAAATGGTAGGCTTGTGGGCCTAATACTTTGCAGGCAAGATGGATGCTAAAATTAGTAGGCAAATGTATCTTCTCACAAGATACTTATTACTTACAAAGGGAAAAACAGTAATTTTATATAAAGTGGAAAACCTAACACCACCTTAACCAGATTACCAACATTAACATCATCAGTAATAAGACATCTTGACATTATATATCTCCTTACTCAATGCCATCGATTTTCCTCTTATCCTGGCTTTAAATGTATACCACAGATTCCTTTTTTTTTTTAAGAACTTTTTTTAAAAATTAATTAATTAATTTATTTTTGGCTGTGTTGGGTGTTCGTTGCTGTGCGCGGTGCAATGGGGGATACTAGTTGTGGCAAGTGGGGGCTACTCTTCGTTGTGCTGTGCGGGCTTTTCATTGTGGTGGCTTCTTTTGTTGCTGAGCACCAGCTCTAGGTGTGTGGGCTTCAGTAGTTGTGGCACGTGGGCTCAGTAGTTGTGGCTCGCGGGCTCTAGAGTGCAGGCTCAGGAGTTGCGGCGCACGGGCTTAGTTGCTCCGTGGCATGTGGGATCTACCCGGACCAGGGATCAAGCCCATGTCCCCTGCAATGGCAGGCAGATTCTTAACCACTGCACAACCAGGGAAGTCCCTATACCACAGATTCTGATATGTAGTGTTTTAACTATCATTATTATTCCTATAACTTCAGTTTGTATTTTCCCTTTCACCCAAGAGTAGTTTAATTGGAGGTTTTTAAGTTTCCAGGTGGAAGGGCCTTTGACATTTTTGTTTTTGTTAGCAATTTCTAGTTCTATTACAGTGTGATCAGACAGTGTAATATTTCTGCTTTATGGAACAACTTATATGTTTTCTTGGTGACCTGATAACTGATCAATTTTTGTGAATGTCCCAGGGGTACTTGAGCAGAAGGTGTAACCTCTATCATCAGGGTGTAGATATTGAAAAATATGCCTAAGAGCTACCTTATTGATTGTGTTGTTTGTCTTCTCTTATTCTTTGTTCACTTGAATTCAGTCTTGAACTGAGTTGTATATTAAAATCTCCAATTACTAGTGTGTTTCTTTGTCTCCTTGAATCTCTCATAGTTGTTGCTTCCTAAAGATGACTGTTGTGATTCTGGTGACTAAATATTAATAAATACTATGTCCCACTTGTGAACTGTGACACTTAACCTTAAAAAGTACCCTTCCATCTCTATAACTTTTAAAGCTTTTTTTTGGCTTGAATTCTACATTGTCTGATATCAGGATTGTTATTCTCTTCTGACCGTTTCCATTTTTCTGGTTTAGTTTTGTCCATCCCTTCCTGAAACATATTTTTTTAGGTGTATCTCTTGTATACAGCATATGTATACAGCTATATAAACCAAACTAAAAATCTTTTTCTTTTAATAGATGCCCCCATTCATATTTATTGCTATGACTGATATGTTTGGTCTTAACTCTGTCATAGTATTTTATAATTATGTGTATTTTGTCATATTGGCTATATTTCTTTCTCTACAAGATGAGTATTCTTTGTACTTTAATTTATAAACTTTTAAGAATATATATTTTAGAAGGTTTGCCTTTTTGTTCTAATGGTCACCTTTGGACATTTACCTTTTTAAATGCTCTTAGTCCCCTGTTTCCTTAATTAACCTTTTGCTATCGAGTTTCTCAGTTTTTTTTTTTTTTTAACACACACTGTATTTTATTTTTACAAGAGATAAATAGACTGACACCAAGCATTGTAAATGGATGACCACAACAAAAGCAACAATGATTGCAATTACCAAACACGAAACACACTCATACTATGTCATAATATTGACATTCAGTCCAGTAATCCTCCACTGTAACAGCTCCTTTACTTTGCAGTGAATATTGATTTGTATATTCTTTGCCTCTGAGTCCTTGTGGGATTTTTTTTTTTTTTTTTAAACTGAGTTTCTCAGTTTTAATTGGTATTGTTTTGCTTTTCTTCTTCAGGGACTCTAACAATACGAATGCTATTTCTTCTCTGTCTGCCTTCCATTGGCACTACTTTCTCTCTAGCCCTTTTAAATGATTTCTTTATTTTCATTCTCTTGGGGCTTTTTTCCCCCTGACTTTATTCAATGCCCTTTATTAGACTTTCATTTGCGTCTACTGTCCTTTGCACATTTTGTGATTTATTCAAGTGTGAGATATCTTTTTCTTCCATTTCTTTCCTGAGTTCAACGAACTATCATTTCATTGTTTCCTCCATCTTTTCCTTTTCTTTCTTCTCTCCCTCCCCACACCACACTCCCTCTATTTCTTAGTTTTTAAATTTCTGATCCAAGGTGGTTATCCATATCTTCAATGCAAGAACATATTCAGTTCCATCTGGGGTTCTGTCTTATAATTTTCTTCTTCATAGTTGTTTATTCCTGACAGGAAATTTCCTTAGTAAATATGTATTAGATTTTCTTGATTTTTTGAAATAACACTTTATGGATATTTAAAATATTTTTCTTGTTCATTTTTGTGGCATTGGAATGTTTTACAGGATTCATAGATTAACTGGTGCCCTCCTCTGTCAGTATAGCAAAGTCCAAACACTTTAGTGGATTTTTATTTGGTCAGAGGAGATATTGTGCATCTTCTGATTTTATAGTTCTCTTTTCTTATAGGTAATTAAATTTTATTTCTCCTTTTTCCCCTCTGTAATTATTCATTTATTGCCTTTCAGCTCCAAGTTCATCCTTTTTGCCTATTCTGTGAAAGTGGATCTGTGCCCTTTAACTCTTTTCCTTTGCCAGCTGGCATGGGAGTTTTGTCAGTAGAGGGCACTGGAGAGACCCTGCGGGAGGAAAGGGTTTTTCTTTGGGTTCCACTGTGCAGCTTGTCAAGCTTCTCCAGCATGTGTGGCTTTCCCCGTGCCTGTCTCCTGCAGTACACAGACAGCAGCAACCAATATCTTCCCAGAGCAACGTCTACTACCCACAAGTTTTGTATCAGAGTGTCTCTAGTGAGACACTTCCAGTAAATCGTTTTCTCTGGCACTCCAGAGGGCAGATTTCCATCAAGTTCCAGAGGGCAGATATTTCAGAGGGCAGATATTTAATGCCATATTTCTAATGGCATTGGAGCAACTTCCCTGCCATCCAAGGAGTGAGGACATACCCTCACCAACAAGGTCAGAACTCAGCCCTGGGGTGGGGACTGAGGGAGCTTTTCCTTGGATGCTTAATTCAGCCCTAGGAGTAGGAGCTGCACTTTATATTTGCTATTCCTGTATTCTTTACGGTTCTCTCTACTTTTTCAATCCCACGTTATTCCAATTTTGTGTTATAGGTAATAATTCTTTGTATCATCTTTCCCTGTTCAAATTACTATGTAGTTTCTCTCTCCTGATTGGACCCAAACAGATATGTGTTTTTCTCCTTCACCATTCAACTGACAAAGGGCATTTCTCCCTTTTTGTCTTTTTTCTTCCCCAGAAGCTACATATTTTGAATCATGAATATTTTTATCTCCCTGTAGTTTATTATCTGATCTACCTGGATACTTTTTAGTATTTTCATTCTTCAGATAGATTTAGTCTTTCTGATGTTCGTTTTAAATCAATCTTAAATCCCAGGGCTAACTTTCCTCTTCCCACAGTTTTTATTGATCTGCCTTCAGTAAGCTTTGTGGCAGGGCTGGGTGAGGCAGGAGCATAAGAGATATTACATAAGGCCTTGGGGTTTTGTTTTTTTCTCTTTTTACTTACAGTTAGTTTGATTTGGGCATCCTTTGTCTTCAAATTATGCTGAGGACATAGCTTTTATGTAGTTTTATTTTTCCTTTCTTATTATTCTATCTTATTTTAGGAAAAAACTTTGGGATATGGGAACTTAAAATGTATTCATTGACTTCAGCTACCCTGAAGTGCTATCACCTGGATTTTTGCAAGTGTGAGATTTATTTCTAACAACAATCAAAGGAGAAGGAGGACAAAAGCATTAAAGCAAGAATCAAAATTTCTACATAGGCTCCAGCTCTGTCACTAATCTTTATCTAAAGTTGGATGATTCACTCAGAGTTAGAATTATTTCCTCATTTGTAAAATGGGGTGGCTGGAATAGTGCAGTGAGCCCCAAACTCAGATAAGCATGAGAAACATCTGATGCATATGGACTTCTGTGCCATACCCCTAGACATTCTGATTCAGTAGGTCTGGGGTGAGTCCTACAAATGGGTATTTTAAACAAACATCTGTGGTGATTCTACTATAGCTAGTCAAGGTCTCATATTTAAGAATTCTTTAACTAATCAGGGATATCATCTCCAGTTATATGAATCCATGTAAGCTTTTCTGATTCAATAAGCTCTAGTGATCTCATCTCAATGTAAAAACAAAGCAATGGATTAGTGATAAAGTGTTCCAATTAGCTCATTGTATGATGATTTTTCCCTATTTACTTTTTCTTTTAAACCAACCAGAGCAGGTAAAAAAAGGGGGGGTTAGAAAAAAGGACAACCCCCCCAAAATAGAAAAACAACAAACAAAAGCAACTGTATTTAATGTATACAGAGGAAAAAAAAAATCAAGAAACAAAAACAAACAAAAAAACCCCCCAAGAAGATGGAAATACACTAACCTCTTCCTAATACACCTCAAAAATTAATCACTTTCATAAGAGGAGTAGCTACACGTTTTGTTCCCACTAAACTTAAGCACAGTGTAGTCAGAAATAATTGTGGCTTGTTCTTGTTCCGGGGTTCCATCTATTCTTTAGTAGTAAATGCAACAAATGCCCCTTCTCATTTTGAACAAAATCTACTGTACATCTAACATTAACGAGTAACACAAGCTCTAAGCTGCCATTTCACGGTATAATCTGTAAGTGCTTTCTAAGAAAAGTAAATCCAAACAAAGGCATATATAAGAGCAATGTTAATTCAAGGAAACCCATAGGCATCCCTGTGTCTTAGCATTTGGTCATCTGAGGGAACCTGGATGGCATAAAAGACATTTCTGCTAATATTGATACAACACATCTAGGAAAGACACTGATGAACCACCTGTTTAGGACATACCCGATTGCCGCAGGGGTCAAGCGGGTGTGCAGCTGAGGAGTGGTAGAAGTAGTGGTGGTGGTGAGGGAGCCATCAGTTCCAGTCTTCTCCCAGTCGAAAGGGTCACTCTCAATTACTCCAAAGGTCTTGATGCTGTTGTCAAACACGGATGCAAGAAGCTAAACCACAAAAGTAAAAAACTAGAGTAAGCCAACAGTAAACATAATCACTTCATTCTATAAGAGAAAAGCACCTCAGACTCATAAATTAGTTTAGTAGTATGACTTTTTTAAAAAGCCTGATGATACAAATAGGGGAATTTGAATAAGGATTATATATGGATGATGATATTCAATTAATATTGATTTTTCTCAGTTGAGGTACTGGTTTTTAGTTATGTAGGATAATGTATTTTTTCTTGGAAGATAAATAATGAAGCGTCATACTTAAAACCTCCTTTCTGATGGTTTGGCAAAAGGAAATGTGTATTGTATGTGTACATGTGCATTCAGTTTCAACCATGTGATCACTTTTTTGTGTGTGTCAAAAAGGGGCATATATGGTTCAACTTAAATAAGTGACCGGGTTAACAGGTGGTATATCTAGGTTAAGAGGCATATAAAAGTTCATTGTGCTGCCTTAGAATTTTTTGTGGGTTTGAAAAATTCTTAAACTGTGTGTGTGTGCACATGAATTATCAAAAAGAAATCTGCTCTATTATTTTATTTATATTATATATTATTCCATTTTTGTCTTTAAATTCCAAAAGTCTAATGTAATATTGAGAAAGATCTCATAAAGACCTTCCTTTATGTTTGACAGTATGCAACATTTTCAATTTTATGATTAAAATTGGATTAATATCTCATCATTTCTCTTACTCTATTAGTATCTTATCCTCAGAGATTCATCTTGTACATTTCCTGCCCCAGACCTGAAATCAGCACTTCTTCACTGGAGGATTTTTTACAAAGGTCTGTTTTAGGCTTTAAAGAGATTACTCTGGCTAAGAAGTGGAGAACAGATGCCATAAATAGGAGGGGGATGAGGGTGCTGGGAAGAGATGACCATTTAGGAGGCTACTGTCAACTGAGCCAGCATGGTAACAGTGGAGATGATAAGAAGTGGTAGGATTTGGACATAATTTGTAGAGCCAACAGAACTTACTGAGAGATTAGATGAAAGCTGTGAAAGTAAAGAAAGAATAAAAGAAGAATTTATATTTCTGTCCCGAGCCACTGGGTAAATGGTGGTGCCATTTACCGAGATGGAAAGCAGTGAATGTGAGGATTGGGATATTGAAAGTTTTATGGTGTTTAGGGAGGAATAGCGAATATAGATACAAATTTGAGAGTCATCAGCATATTGATATTAATGGGTATTATTTAAAGCCATATGACTAGATGATATCATCTAAGGAGAGTGGGTAACAAGGGCTAAGGCTTAGGGCACTCCAACATTTAGATGGAAAGAAGAGGTGGACTCAGCAAAAAAAATAAAAATAAAAAACGAGGAGTGGCCAGTGAGGTAGGAAACAGGTGTGTGGTGTTCTAGATACCAAGTGAAGAAACCACCTCAACAAAGGAGATGGTCAAATGCTATCAATTATAAACTATAGTTATTTTTGATTATTTAATTGATTTCACCCAGACTGTAAGCTCCATGAGGCTGGTACATGTCTGATCTTGCTCATCACTGTATCTAACCAATGCCTTATGTCTAAGAGTGCCATATTGTGATTTATATGAAATAAATATTTGGTCATTTACAGGACCAAAAATACATTTCTCATATATATTTGGTGTTTGTCCACAGTTCCTGACTCACAGCTCCCAAAACCCTTGAAATTTTCTGAGCGATAAGAGGAGTGGGAGCATTTCTTGTTATAGTATTTGATCTCTACTCCTCAGTTCCTGAAATCACTTCAGAGCCATAACGGTGAAATGGGTGTCTTGTTATTCATAACAAACCCCTTTCTACCACAACTGGGTTTATGTTAATAAGGTGACTTTTGGAAAGCACCTAAGGATGGAGGCTGGTCACCAGAGGAACCAACCATGTGATTAGAGGGTTGGAACTTTCAGTCCCACCCACACCCCTGGCCTCCAGGGGAGGGAAGAGGGGTTGGAGGTTGAATCAATTACCAGTGGTCAATGATTTAATCAATCATTCCTATATAATGAAGCCTCCATAAAAACCCAAAAGGATGGGCTTCAGAGACCTTCCAGGTTGGTGAACATGTGGAGGTACTGAGAGTGGTGCCCTTGGAGAGGGCATGGAAGCTCCACACCCTTTCCTCATACCTTGTTACATGCAGTTCTTCCATCTGGCTGCTTGAGTTATATCCTTTGTAATTAACTGGTAATCTAGGGGGAAAACTGGCTTCCCAAGGCCTATGAGCCACTCTAGCAAGTTAATCAAACCCAAGGACGGGGTCATGGCAACCTCCAATTTATAGCCAGTCAGTCAGAAGTACACATGACAACTAGGACTTGTAATTGGTATCTAAAGTGGAAGGTAGTCTTGTGGGAATGAGTCCTTAACCTGTGAAATCTGATGCTATTTATCTCTGGGTAGATGGTGTCAGAATTGAGTTAAATTTTAGGAATCCAGCTGGTGTCAGAGAATTGCTTGGTGGTGTGGGGAAAAAAAAATTGGAATTGTGGGTGCAGAACCCTTAAATAGTACTCTAAAAACAGTTCGAGAATAAATGTTTATTTGTACTAATACTTGCTGAAAGATTCACATGATCCTACCTTTTGTTTAAGTCCCCCCCTCCAAAAAAAATAATAGATGTAGAAAAGGAAACTAAAAAGCTAAAAGGAATTGGGAAAGGCATAGTTATAAAACCTCAGAATTTTTATTTTGGTCCTACTTTTGTTGACATAAGTTATCGATGTTACAGCTCAGATCTTCCCAAATTGTCAGAGGTAGAGGGCTTTAGAAAACACAAAGGATGAAAGGAAGATGGATTGAAACCCTGCACCTGAGAACTGAAACAGCAGACCTTGGACCTCTTTCCAACTCTGGAAACTGAGGTTCTCATAGGTTCCCACAGAGTGACATGTTTCTTTCCTGAAAAGTGGAGTCCCTATCCACGAGGCAGCATCTGCTCTGCTGTGTGAATACTCAGACTGCTACTGCTAATGCTCTGCCTGTACTGCGTGGCAATAGGCATGGTCCTAAACAGTTTTTATTGTCAGATGATGGAATTCTTTTCTTACATTTATCATAGTATTGTATGTCTTAGAAAATGTAGCATATGCCATTGGTCCAAAAATAAGAAACAGTTCATTACTATGATGGGGATAACTTGAGACCAGCAGCAGGAGGCAGAAGGATGGAGGGCACATGACAAAAGAAATAGAAGGAAAGCTAAAAGCACTGAAGCATTGAAGGCACCCTACTGGGAACAAATGGTCAGATGATTAGAGCTCTGCAGATACCTTAAAGAGCAAAACATTTCTAATGTAGCAGAATAATTTTCTAATTCAGGACCACGGTTGCTCTAAATCCTAAACTTCAACAGACTGGGATAGTAGAAATAGGACAAGTCAAGGCCTTTTTTTTTTTTTTTTTGGTTGGGTAACTGAATTCACCATATCACATTTGGCTAAAATAAATAATAAGACCGGAAAACTCAATTCAGTTACTCATTCAACTAGATTTCAGAATATAAATCATTAACCTTAGAAATCAAATATACATATACACATATATGTATGTATGTGTAAATAAATAAATAAAACTTGTGGTCCTCATCCTTTTTTATAGCCCAATACTACTGAGGATTAAAACACTTTCACTTTCCAATCAGAACAGGAGCTCACTGTGCAGTAATTCTCAAACTGAAAAGGAAGCAGAGCAAAATCTGAAAAAACCTTCCAGATGATTCTGACACTTCCCTCTAGGAAGACATGATCCATATCTCTCCACTGAGAATCACTGGAAATCTAGTATATATCTGACTCCTTTAATTCTTCTATTTAATAATGTATTCTTAGAAAATACAAACTTATCTAAAGAGTTCAGGTTTCTCAAATTAGGGTAACGTGCACCCTCAGGGGATGCAGCCATATGCCAGAGAGAGTTTAAAGTCATTTGATAAATGTGGCACAGCTTCCTGGAGAATTTTACTCAGAGTAAGACATTTAATATGATATTTTATAATACAATGAACACAAAGAAGTTAGAAAGCAAAATTCATAGGAACCTTTAGGATAAATCAAGAGAATACCAAGAAATTGTGGACTTATGGCTGACACTTTAAGACGGTTCCCGGACCTCTTGAGAACATGCTCATACTTTGCTGCAATAGGAGAAATTGGTGAAATAGTGTGAGAAACACTAGAAGCATAACATCATCAGGAAGGTGAATCTTCCTTGAACGGAAGTAGGGAAAGGGAGGAGGTTGGGGGAAGGAGACTGGCGGGGGGAGCGGGGGGTGGGCGGGAAGGGGAAGAAAAGAGGAGGGAGGACCTGAGGAAGATCTGGACAGACAACAATGCAATATTACTTTTTATGTGGCTACTGTTGTTGACTACTTGTGTCAATTTCCCTTCTGATTGCACTTACGAATAAGAGGTAGTTGTTTTTCTTAATTCTAATGGGATATACAATAAAATGCTTTTTCTAAAACATATTATTCAAGACACAAAAAAGTACATAAAAATCAGGTACTATGTCTGGGTAATGAGATTCTGAATTATTCGGACTTCCTATTTTCTGTAATTTCCAAACTTGTATTATGATATGTATTACTTTTAATAACAAGAAAAAATTTAACAAAAATGCATTATCTAAAATAAATTAATTGTATACATAAGCATGTGTAGTCCCAAAAATGCGTGATGCAATATCCCACCACTTGGAACATCCTTATTCTTTTTTTTTTTTTTTTTTTACTACATCTTTATTAGAGTATAATTGCTTCACAATGCTGTTAGTTTCTGTTGTACAACAAAGTGAATCAGCCACATGCATACATATATCCCCATATCCCCTCCCTCGAGCCTCGAGCCTCCCTCCCACCCTCCCTATCCCACCCCTCTAGGTCATCGCGAAGCCCGAGCTGATCTCCCTGTGCTATGTGGCTGCTTCCCACTAGCTATCTATCTTACATTTGGTAGTGTATATATGTCAATGCTACTCTCACTTCACCCCAGCTTCCCCCTCACCCCCGTGTCCTCAAGTCCATTCTCTATGTCTACATCTTTATTCCTGCCCTGCCACTGGGTTCATTAGTACCTTTTTTTTTTTTTAGATTCCATACATATGCATTAGCATACAGTATTTGTTTTTCTCTTTCTGACTTACTTCACTCTGTATTACAGGTCCATCCACCCCACTACAAATAACTCAATTTCATTTCTTTTTATGGCTGAGTAATATTCCATTGTATATATGTGCCACATCTTCTTTATCCATTCATCTGTCAATGGAACATTTAGGTTGCTTCCATGTCCTGGTTATTGTAAATAGTGCCACAATGAACACTGTGGTACATATCTCTTTTTGAATTATGGTTTTCTCAGGGTATATGCCCAGTAGTGGGATTGCTGGGTCATATGGTAGTTCTATTTTTAGTTTTTTAAGGAACCTCCACACTGTTCTCCATAGTGGTTGTATCAATTTACATTCCCACCAACAGTGCAGGAGGGTTCCCTTTTCACCACACCCTTTCTAGCATTTATTGTTTCTAGATTTTTTGATAATGGCCATTCTGACCAGTGTGAGGTGATATCTCATTGTAGTTTTGATTTGTATTTCTCTAATAATTAGTGATGTTGAGCATCTTTTCATGTGCCTCTTGGCCATCTGTATGTCTTCTTTGGTGAAATGTCTATATAGGTCTTCCACCCATTTTTTTTTTTTTTTTTTTTGATACTGCTCTCCTACACTGACTCTGGGCTTGGCCACATGACCTACTTTGCCCAACACCGCCCATTTTTTAATAGTTTGTTTTTTTGATATTGAGCTCTATGAGCTGTTTGTATATTTTGGAGATTAATCCTTTGTCCATTGATTTGTTTGCAAATATTTTCTCCAATTCTGAGGGTTGTCTTTTCGTCTTGTTTATGGTTCCCTTTGCTGTGCAAAAGCTTTTAAATTTAATTAGGTCCATCTGTTTATTTTTATTACTCTAGGAGGTAGATCAAAAAAGATCTTGCTGTGGTTTATGTCAAAGAGTGTTTTTCCTATGTTTTCCTCTAAGAGTTTTATAGTGTCTGGTCTTAACATTTAGGTCTTTAGTCCATTTGGAGTTTATTTTTGTATATGGTGTTAGGTAGTGTTCTAAGTTCATTCTTCTACAGGTAGCTGTCCAGTTTTCCCAGAACCACTTATTGAAGAGGCTGTCTTTTCTCCACTGTATGTTCGTGCCTCCTTTGTCATAAATTTGGTGACTGTATGTGCGTGGGTTTATCTCTGGGCTTTCTATCCTGTACCGTTGATCTATATTTCTGTTTTTGTGCCAGTACCATACTGTCTTGATTACTGTAGCTTTGCAGTATAGTTTGAATTTGGGAGCCTGATTACCCCAGCTCTGTTTTTCTTTCTCAAGATTGCTTTGGCTATTCGGGGGCTTTTGTGTTTCCATACGAATTGTAAAACTTTTTGTTCTCGTTCTGTGAAGAATGCCATTCGTAGTTTGATAGGGGTTGCATTGAATCTGTAGATTGCTTTGGGTAGTATAGTCATTTTCACAGTATTGATTCTTCCAATCCAAGAACATGGTCTGTTTCTCCATCTGTTTATGTCATCTTTGATTTCTTTCATCAGTGTTTTACAGTTTTCTGAGTACAAGTCTTTGCCTCCTTAGGTAGGTTTATTCCCAGGTATTTTATTCTTTTTGTTGCAATGGTAAATGGGATTGTTTCCTTAATTTCTCTTTCTGATCTTTCATTGTTAGTGTATAGAAATGCAACAGATTTCTGTGTATTAATTTTGTATCCTGTAACCTTACCAAATTCATTGATTAGTTCTAGTAGTTTTCTGGTGGCATCTTTAGGATTTTCTATGTATAGTATCATGTCATCTGCAAACAGTGACAGTTCTACTTCTTCTTTTCCAATTTGTATTCCTTTTATTTCTTTTTCTTCTCTGATTGCCGTGGCTAGGACTTCCAAAACTATGTTAAGTAAAAGTGGCGAGAGTGGACATCCTTGTCTTGTTCCTGATCTTAGTGGAAATGCTTTCAGTTTTTCACCATGGAGTATGATGTTTGATGTGGGTTTGTCATATATGGCCTTTATTATGTTGAGGTAGGTTCCCTCTATGCCCACTTTCTGGAGAGTTTTTATCATAAATCAGTGTTGAACTTTGTCAAAAGCTTTTTCTGCATCTTTGAGATGATCATATGGTTTCTATTCCTTAATCTGTTAATATGGTGTATCACATTGATTGATTTGTGTATACTGAAGAATCCTTGCCATTCCTGGGATAAATCCCACTTGGTCATGGTATATGATCCTTTTAATATGTTGTTGGATTCTGTTTGCTAGTATTTTGTTCAGGATTTTTGCATCTATGTTCATCAGTGATATTGGTCTATAATTTTCTTTTTTTGGGATATCTTTTTCTGATTTTGGTATCAGGGTGATGGTGCCCTCGTAGAATGAATTTGGGAGTGTTCCTCCCTCTGCAATTTTTTGGAAGAGTCTGAGAAGGATTGGTGTTAGCTCTTCTCTAAATATTTGATAGAATTCGCCTGTGAAGCCATCTGGTCCTGGACTTTTGTTTGTTGGAAGATTTCTAACTACAGTTTCAATTTCATTACTTGTGATAGGTCTGTTTATATTTTCTAATTCTTCCTGGTCCAGTCTTGGAAAATTGTACCTTTCCCAAATTTGTCCATTTCTTCCAGGTTGTCCATTTTATTGGCATCGAGTTGCTTGTAGTAGTCTCTTAGGATGTTTTGTATTTCTGTGGTGTCTGTTGTAACTTCTCCTTTTTCATTTCTAATTTTATTGACTTGAGTCCTCTCCCTCTTTTTCTTGAGGAGTCTCACTAACGGTTTATCAATTTTGTTTATCTTCTCAAAGAACCAGCTTTTAGTTTTACTGATCTTTACTACTGTTTTCTTTGTTTCTATTTCATTTATTTCTGCTCTGATCTTTATGATTTCTTTCCTTCTACTGACTTTGGGTTTTCTTTGTTCTTCTTTCTCTAGTTGCTTTAGGTGTAGGGTTAGATTGTTTATTTGAGATTTTTCTTGTTTCTTGAGGTGAGATTGAATTGCTATAAACTTCCCTCTTAGAACTGCTTTTGCTGCATCCCATAGGTTTTGGGTCGTCGTGTTTTCGTTGTCATTTGTTTCTGTGTATTTTTTTTATTTCTTCTTTGATTTATTCAGTGATCTCTTGGTTATTGAGTAGTGCACTGTTTAGCCTCCATGTATTCGTGTTTTTTATAGTTTTTTTCCTGTAATTGATTTCCAATCTCATAGCGTTGTGGTCAGAAAAGATGCTTGATACAATTTCAATTTTCTTAAATTTTCCGAGGCTTGATTTGTGACCCAAGATGTGATCTATCCTGGTGAATGTTCCGTGTGCACTTGAGAAGAAACTATATTCTGCCACTTTTGGGTTGAATGTTCTATAAATATCAATTAAATCTATCTGGTCTATTGGGTCATTTAAAGCTTTGTTTCCTTATATATTTTCTGTTTGGATGATCTGTCCATTGGTGTAAGTGGGGTGTTAAAAGTCCCCTACTATTATTTTGTTACTGTCGATTTCCCCTTTCATGGTTGTTAGCATTTGCCTTATGTACTGAGGTGCTCCTATGTTGGGTTCATAAACATTTATAATTGTTATATCTTCTTCTTGGATTGATCCCTTGATCATTATGTCATGTCCTTCCCTATCCCTTATAACGGTCTTTATTTTAAAGTCTATTTTATCTGATACGAGTATTGCTACTCCAGCTTTCTTTTGATTTCCATTTGCATGGAGTATCTTTTTCCATCCCTTCAATTTCAGTCTGTATATGTCCCTAGGTCTGAAGTGGGTCTCCTGTAGACAGCATATATACGGGTCTTGTTTTTGTATCCATTCAGCCAGTCTGTGTCTTTTGGTTGGGGCATTTAATCCATTTACATTCAAGGTTATTATCAATATGTATGCTCCTATTACCATTTTCTTAATTGTTTTGGTGTGTTTTTGTGGGTCTTTTTCTTCCCTTGTGTTTCCTGCCTAGAGAAGTTTCTTTAGCATTTGCTGTAAAGCTGGTTTGGTGGTGCCGAATGCTCTTAGCTTTTGCTTGTCTGAAAAGCTTTTGATTTCTCTGTTGAATCTGAATGAGATCCTTGCTGGGTAGAGTAATCTTGACTGTAGGTTTTTCTCTTTCATCACTTTAAGTATATCCTGCCACTCCCTCCTGGCCTGCAGAGTTTCTGCTGAAAAATCAGCTGATAACCTTATGGGGATTCCTTTGTATGTTATTTTTTATTTTTCCCTTTGCTGCTTTTAATATTTTTTCTTTGAATTTAATTTTTGTTATTTTGATTAATATGTATCTTGGTGTGTTTCTCCTAGGGTTTATTCTCTGTGCTTCCTGGACTTGGGTGACTATTTCCTTTCCCATGTTAGGGAAATTTTCCACTATAATCTCTTCAAATATTTTCTCAGACTCTTTCTTTTTCTCTTCTTCTTCTTGGACCCCTATAATTTGACTGTTGGTGTGTTTAGTGTTGTCCCAGAGGTCTCTGCGATTGTCTTCAATTCTTTTCATTCTTTTTTCTTTATTCTGCTCCTCGGCAGTTATTTCCACCATATTGTCTTCCAGCTCACTTATTCTTTCTTTTGCCACAGTTATTCTGTTATTGACTCCCTCTAGTGTATTTTTCATCTCAGTTATTGTGTTGTTCATCACTGTTTGTTTGTTCTTTAGTTCTTCTAGATCTTTGTTAAACATTTCTTGTATTTTCTCAATCCGTGCCGCCATTCTATTTCCAAGATTCTGGATCATCTTTACTATCATTACTCCGAATTCTTTTTCAGGTAGATTGCCTATTTCCTCTTCATTTATTTGGTCTTGTAGGTTTTTACCTTGCTCCTTCATCTGTGATATATTTTTTTGCTGTCTCTTTTTTTTTTTTTTTTTTTTGATGGGTGTGATTGTGTTCCTCTCTTACTGGTTGTTTGGCCTGAGGCTTCCAACAGTGGAGTTTGTAGGCTGTTGGGTAGAGCTGGGTCTCGGTGCCGAGATGAGGACCTCCAGGAGACCTCACTCCGATGAACAGTCCTTGGGGTCTAAGGTTCTCTGTTAGTCCAGTGGTTCGGACTCGGAGCTCCCACCGCAGGAGCTTTGGCTTGACGCCCCCCAGCTCGTGAACCAAGATCCCGCAAGCCGCATGGGGTGGCAAAAAAATAAAGAACAATAACAAAGAGTAAAAAATAAAATTAGACTAGGAAACTAACAGATATATTAGAAAGACTATGAAAAAATAAAAATATAGATGAAACAACAACCGGAAGGTAAAACAGAACCACAATAATAAAAAAAAAGGTGGAAAAAGCCTTAGCTGTGGCGGGCAGGGTCTAGGCAGGGGTGGGGTTTGGGCAGTGGGCAGGGCCTATGTTTAGGACCCACAGGGCTGGAAAAGGCCCTGGGGGGGTGTGGGGCTTAGGCTCAATGGAACAGAAGGGGTCCAGGTGTGCCTCTGGTCTCAGAGGGTGGGGAACCTGGCCTGGGAGCCCAGCAGGCTTCCTGGGCCCTAGTGGGTGAGGCAAACACCCTCTGCTCCTCTCCCACTCCTGCTCCTCTGGCTCTGGAGGGCCCCTCCCTCCTGCCTCTCCTGTTCTCCCCTAGGAGGGCCTCCCTCCTCTGCCCCCAGGATCCACGTGGCCTGGAGGGTTCTTTGGAGGGCAGGGGACCTGGCCTGGGAGCTCAGCAGGTTTCCCAGGCTCAAGTGGGCAGGGCAATACCCTTATTCTTTATAGCAATCATTCATCTGACATAGACATAATGCCTTAGGGAAGCACCCCTCCTCTTATCCTTAGCACAAATGCAATCAATAGCTTTATCATATTTATCTCCACATGAAATCCCAGTTTGCCCTTTCAAAGAAAATGCAGACAAAGTCCAGTCTTTGAAAAACAAGAACTATTTGCAATGTGATATTGAGGACTGAGAAGCCTGATTCCTTCTCAGTTAATAAATGGTAAATTAATGGATCAGTAAAGCACTTAACCAGCAGAGCACAATGACAATGCTGGCTTGGCTGATTCAAAGGTAGACTATTTACGGCAAAAAAAACTGTCTCACTTCAGTGATAAGTAGATGCAATAGAGGAAAAGAAATGCACAGGTTCTAGATTTCTCTCCTCTTCTGGGGGTTTTTTAGCAGCATTGGTAGAGGGGAAAAAAAATTACATTGCACGCATCCTTTGGAGAACAGAACCAAAAAAAGAAAGATCAAATAAAGAGAGTTAGTTGAAGAAGCTTCAGAGTTTTAGGCTGTTTTCACCACTTATAAGATACTAGGATGACTCAGGAGTGCCCCTTGGTCGGCTACCCCAGGGGACCTGAGGCAGTGTGAGGCAGCATGGTTGCTCAGCCACTGTGCTGCCTGATACCAATGTCATTTCTTCCAGGTGCTCATCAGCCCACAAGGTAAACTGGCAATGTCTAAGCTTCTCGATGCCTCCTAAAAAGCTCAATGAAAAAGGTAAGCAACATTTCCTTTTTGCCATAACAGGACAAAGCAGCATAAAGGAAATAGAAGTTCTATTAACAAAGAAGTAACATTGAGTACAATACAAGAATGAAGAAAAGTGCGATAATTATAAGCAAACGCAGTGTGTCACTGAGGTACATGTAAAACCACTTTCATTTACATGATGCTTTACAATTTACAAAACATTCTCACAATTACCTCATTAAAATCTTAACAACACTGTGGGGTAGGCATTTTCACCATTTCACAGACAAGAAAACAGGTTTAGAAAGGCCATACAAATGGTGTGTAGCAAAGCACCAACTGAAACAGCTCTTTTAAGTGCAGTGCCATTTCCGCCATGTTAGAGTTACAGCCAGTCAGCAGGTGTTGAGCTGCACCCCACAGGCCTGCAAGCCCTGTACTTGCCAAGCCTCAAGACTGAAGAAAGAGCCAAGAGACAGTGCCAGAGACATCAGTGGTTTATTAGAAAGGGAACCTTACATGTCCGCAGCAAGAGGGTCCTGGAGCAACACCCCACGGTGCATGGCAGACAGCAGGCAGGTCATGGCAGCAATCTTCACTACTAGGGGAAGAAGGAGGCTACCACTGATAGGGGAAATTGATGTCAGCTTGGCTCATCAGTTGCCAGGGAAACCAGCAACTGGGGCAAGTCCCTCACAGCCCCTCAGATTAATGACCATCAGAAGGGCTGATGTTTCCCTTTAATAAACTAGCAGGTGGAGCTGTTCTGGCCTAAGAACTAGAATAATCACAAGCTGGGCCAGGGGGCAAGGCCATTCATGTGAGCAGGGTGTAGATGAAGCAGGGACTGGTCGAGCAGGGGATGTACAGAGAGCAAGAGAACAGCCATCTTGAGTGGTCTGACCATATACCAGGCAAGGCAAAAACAGTATAAAGTTGAAATTATCCTTGAAAGCTTCTTAAGATGCCCATAAATAAAGTACAGGATAGTAGTTGTACTAGATGCAAAATAGCTAGATTTTTTTCTCCAGCATTGGGAGAGACTTCTATTTCTTCAGATGAATGTGAATGAAGCTACCTACATTTAGGGGTTATATTGTACCCCCAAAATTACTGTCCTTTTAAACATTAGAATCATAGTCAGTGCAGCCTGATTGCTGTGAATGAGAGAAAGAGGGAACAGCAGATTCACAAAGCCACACAGGGCATGGCTGAGCCAAAGGGCAAGCAGAATAACAGACACGTTAAAATTGTTCCATCTCCTGCATATGCAGCTGAATTTAAGTGAGTCAAGTAAACATGGATGTTCTGTGACTCTGCTGTATTCTACATAGTTATACCAAATACCCATTCATTGACTCAGACATACACTGAATGCCTACTACGCTGGGCGCTAGGAATGCAAGAGTGAACAAAACACAGTCTTGTCTTCAGAGAGTTTGCATTTAACAGAAGCAATAATCAGATTAAGCAGATTTCATTCAATTTGGCAAACTTTTATTAAATGCCTATCATTGTGCTAACTTCTTGAGAAAACTGAGATAAATGTGCAAGGTACTGGCTCTAATGGAATTTATCTAGTAAAGAGAGAAAACAAAGTACCGCTATAAGAGTTTAGCATAAGAAATCACTCCTGTCTGAAAGGAATCAGAGGAGACTGTGGCATCTGAGTCGGGCCTTCAATTTCACAAGACAAGCAGCGTTATGAAACACAGGCATTCCAGGCAGGACAAGCTGGAAGGAGTGCTAGGAGTCCAATTTGACTGCACTGAGGGGTACTTATGGAACACATAAGTACAACTGAGAATGAAAGGAGATAATTAAAAGACGGAAAGCAAGAATTCATCCACTTCTCTCCATCTCCACTGCTTATATCCAAGTCAAGACCATCATCATTCCTTGCCTAGGAAGACGCTATCTCCCAGCCTCCCTTGCAGTTAGAATTGAGCCAGTGTGAATGGGTTCTGGTCACAGGGGTATATGCCAAAGTGTTTAGATCACTTTCAGGCCTGGTCTGAAACCCCTAAACCATCATCCATACTTGCTCTTCCCTTTCCTGATGACTGTAAAGGCCATGGATTAAAGACAGCAGTGTCAAAATATGGGTGGAGCCTGGATGTTCAAGATACCACTTGAGAGTTGCTCAGGAGAGAGGCCCGACTTAACTACACTGTTCTGTGAGCAAAAAATAAACCTCTGTGGTGTTAAGACACTGATTTTTAAAATATTTCTTTCTTTCTAAGGCATAGCTCAGCCTCTCTCAATACCTTCCTAAGTAGTCTCTAATTCTCCTCTGCCTCATTTGAACACACACAACTACAAAAGCAATCCTCTTCAAACACAAATTGGATCACCATGCTCCTGTTTATTAGACTCCAAGGCTTCCTGTTGCACTACAATAAAATCAAACTCCTTAACAAGGCTGACAAGGCCCTGTATCACCTGGCCTCTGCCTTACTTTCCAATCTTGTCTCAAACCACTTTCTCCCCTCGTTTGCTACATTCTAGCCACTTGTCTTCTTTCCGTTCTTTTCTCACATCAGAGCCTATGCTCATGTTCTTCCTTTTGCTTGTAATCTCCTTCCTCTTGCCTTTGCTCTCCACACGGCCAATACAGTCCCATTTTTTAGGGCTCAGCTTAAATGGCAGCTTAAGCAAGAGAGACCTTCCTTCACATCTTATTTTATGGGATGTTCCCCCTTGTTTCTCTAGCTCAACCTCTTGTTCGTTTGCTTCACAAGCAGCCCATCTGTGCCTTCCGAAAATTTTAACTTTGTCATTATTAGAGTCAGGGGATCCTAAAATGGCTCTAAGTCCCCCAAAGCAAGAGGCAAGCCTGCTAAATTTTGATGTAATCTCTGTATAAATAGTCCCATTCCTAAACCTGGAAAGTATATTAACAAGATTAATGACATTTAGTTGGCTTTGGATTTCCTCGCTCATATCCTCTGATTTTAGCAATGCTGTGTCAGTGTGTGAACTGGCTGATAGACACATTTTAGTTTCAGGCTCACCAATGGTGTGTATATTTACGGGTTTCATTAGTCTTCTCAATTTGCTAAATGATGCTTAACATAATCTGACACTCTAATAAAGATACTTTTTTTGTTCTTATGTCAGGATCATGTGATCCTATTAGTTACTGACAATAATTTCTGATAATTTTTCATATAACTTTTTAGTTCTTTCCCTGCAATTTTATTAGCCACTCACGTTAGTATTTACTTAACAGTGCCTGCTGTGTTTGTGGCCACCTCTCTAAGGAAGGCATGTTGGTAAACTAGAAAGAGCTTGGGCCTTTTTGAATGAGTCAGAAATGGGTTCAGATACCACCTCTAGCACCACTAGTTTTCCCAGGCAACATGTCTAAATTAAGTTTTCGTAAGAGAGGGATAATACTACTACCCAGGTATTATTGTGACAACGCTGTGTATCCTTACTGTGATAATAATGTGTAAAGGCACCAAGGGTTCTTCTTTATCTAATCTGATGCTGCTATCTTAGTTTCCCATTAACTAGTAACAGTGTCACCTACAGGAGGAGCCTTGTGGTGGAATTCAAGGTTGATAAGATTTTCCTAGGCACCCCTCAGAAATATCTCCCTTTCTCAAAACACTTTAAAAATTTTATTTAAATTATAAGGTGGCAACAACAAGATCGAATGTTTTAATCACTATCTACATTTCTGAAAATGTTGACCCAGCACTTTTTTTAAACTTTTAATTTGAAATAATTATAGATTCATAGGAAATTGTAAAAATAGTACAAAGAAGTCTCCTTTACCCAGTTTGCCTCAACAGTAACATCTTAAATAACTAGAGTACAATATCAAAAAACAGGAAAATGACATTGCTACAACCCAGACAGTTTATCAAATTTCACCAGTTTTACATGTACTTGTGTGTGTATAGTTCTATACAATTTTATCACCAGAGAAGATTCATGGCCCAGCACTCATCTCTTATAGTTGATATACTCTTTCAAAATCTAATAACAAAAACAATCTGCAGGTTCTATATCTGAGGATTCAACCAACTAGATCAAAAATATTAAAAAATCCAGGAAGTTCCAAAAAGCAAAACTTACCAGCAACTATTTACATAGCATTTACACTATATTAGGTATTATAAGTAATGTAGAGATTACTTAAAGTATACGAGAGAATGTGCATAAGTTATATACAAATATTATGCCATTTTATATAAGGGACTTGAGAACCCATGATCCCCAGGGGTCCTGGAACCAAACCCCTGCAGATATTGAGGGCTGACTGTATTCATAATAAGATATCTGCTTTAATCTTGACTATAATTCTAACATCTTCACCTTTAGTTTAACAGACAGAAAACAGTATTTATGCACTCATGAGAGCTGATTTTTCTTATATTTCCTGAGTAGGAGATTATTAGGCAAAGTAAGATTCAATTCAATCTTCCTAACATTTGTTGAAAATTTGGGTGCCAGGCACAGTGCCAGGGTAGTATGGAATAAAAAAACAAAATAAGACATGTCTGTACCCCCGGGATTTAAAAGCCAGTAGGTAAGACAGGCATACATAAATACTAAGTATAAACTTGGGTGTAATTTCCCAAAACACCATAAAGCTTTCCAAAAGCAAGTGTCAGCCTTTATTCAACCTGAGACATGCATAAAAGATTCCCGGTAGAGAGCAAACAGCTCTCCTCTCTAGGTCTGCACATGCTGTCAGAGTGAGCACTAGCAGGTTACTGGTAATGTGCTGGCCATATGCAACTTAAAATAATGTTCTCTGGCAAGAAACTATGATGTTTAAGGATTCACAAACAGACATTCACAGTGAAAGTGGCTTTGGAAAACAGCATCATTTAACGCTTTGATTATAAAATATATTTACTTTGGTCTTGTCTCAGAATATATAAAGTTGGAGACATACTGTTATTTGACCTTTGATAACACTAGGGAAGCAGTCACACTAAGTACTGGTATGCTTGCTGTTGGAGGAGGTTTGTTGTTGTTGTTAACTACACTGGTTGTTCCATAAGGAATTTAAAATTCTGAAAGAACAGTAATTAAAGTCATATTCAGAATTCCAAACTGTAAAATTAACCATCCGTTCACAAGAACATTCAGATTCAAAGTAGAGGGGACTTCCCTGGTGGCGCAGTGGTTAAGACTCTGCGCTCCCAATGCAGGGAGTCCGGGTTTGATCCCTGGTCAGGGAACTAGATACCACACGCATGCCGCAACTAAGAGTTCACATGCCGCAACTAAGGAGCCCGCATGCCGCAACTAAGACCCGGCGCAACCACATAAATAAATAAAATAAAAATTAAAACAAACAAAGTAATTTTTCTCAAATGAAGACTGCAGCAGAGCATTGTGAGGAAAGCAAGAGACAGAAACTGCAAAGGTCAGATCGTTTTGGAACCTTACATCACATTGATACTAGTCATCAGAATACACCCGTCACTTACGCCAACATCTTTTTCCCAATTATCCTTCTCCCATCTACCTGTCCTCTGCTCCCACTCAATGCTTACGGAAAATCAGAGAGCAAAAGAGAAGCAGATTATTTATAGAATCTGTGAAACAATGAAAATGTTATGCCTGCTCTCTCTCTTCCTAAAATAGGGAAATTACTATATTTTGTTTTGTTATCAGGTGACAGAAACACAGAGATTCCCCTTAGAGATTGTCCAAATGAAAAACCTGAGAACAATATTTTGTTAATTTAAATTAAATTAATTATAGGTCTAAGTTTCAAACTTTAGCTGGTGAACATCAGTCTTCTTTAGATTGTAGGCATAACTAAGCAGAGAATGTAATTAAAATTTTTTTTGCTGTGTAAACTTTAATATTCACACGCAAACTTTGTCAATAAAAAAATTATTAGCACCCAAGATGAGAAAGTTGTAACAATTCCTGGCTCCTCCTGAATCTAGTCTTACAAGTAAAATTTCATTATTTTATTGCAAGTAACGTGAACTCTCTGCATTTTAGAAAACCGTAAAATATAAATGAGAACATATTCCAAAGTGACTCATATACAATGTATTTCCTCCATTTGTTAGCCTATACAGCTTATAACTCAAATAGCCATATAGAAAAGAATAACACAGGCTCACCTACTTAAGGTCTCTAAGGACCCAAGGCTGTATGTTGCCTCTCTGCTTTATATTCTGTATATATTATACAAAAGCTGCATTTTCACAAAGAACTAGTTATTATATGCAAATAAGTTCACTGTGCTGTAGACAATCTTTTAGTCTTTTGACACTGACAACACTTTAGAATATGAAACTTTCATTAACAGGCAGTAAAGCCTGTATGTTGTCCTTTGTAGATAAAAATGATACACTAATATATTTTTTTAAATTATTATTATTAATCAATGTGTGCCTTGCATTTATGTTTTCAGTGGTAGTGATTATCTCACATTAAGCTCTGACCAAGTTCCCCCTGAGAGCAACAGAATCTTCTGAAATCTAGCTGGTTGGGGTTAGGGATGCAATTTGTGGTAATCCTAGTCACCCTTGTAAGGCCTCATTAACTGATGCTCTGAGGAAATGTTTCACTCACTACAGACAAAACGGAGCCAGTAATCTTCACTGACTGCTGTCCCATAGCATATTAACATACACTATGCAGCCCTCAAGCCCTCGACAGATACATTACCTAGTTGGACATTTCCTTCTGGTCAATAAATTAGCTATAGGATTTTCATAATTTGAACTATCAGCAATTCTATACACCAGAAGAACCACCGCAGGAACAGTTAAAATGTTACATGATGAACAAACCTAAAACTCTAATGAAGTACGTTCGTCCAGAACGGAGGAAACACACGTGCGCTCACGTGCGGACGTGGACACTGTCATCATCAGTCAATTTAACCACATTTCTCAGGATGTATTAAAATAGTATTATTCTAGGGACTTCCCATACTCATTTACAGCACCCTCAACAGTACAATGAGTGAAGACAGACTAAATGAGAGAGAAGAATTAACCCACAGAACTCACAAAGATGATTACCTGGTAGTCTGGTTTTGTAAAATAATCCAAAGAGGAGATGTGGTCCAGAAAGATGCTGAATTCTGGAGGGAGATGTTTCAACATAAGCCTGTGGTCATACCTCTCCTTAATAGAGCCCACTTGTTCCTGGGGAGTAAAGAGAAAAGGAACCAAAGTCAATTTCTCTTGGCAGCTACACATTAAGAGCCTCTCAGTAACAGTCTCAAGGGTATGTACTACAGAATGAGACAGCGGGTAATTAAGCATAGAGCAAGAACTGAGCTCTTACTAATAGCTAACAGCTTAATGCACACTGCTTTAAGGGGGCAGGGGGAGGGGACTGTAGTGCAGAACCAAAGGGGTAACACAGTTCTGCATCAGTGAACAGATAGCTCCCCAAAAGAAAGAGCTGACCTTAAATCTGGTCTACTTTTCTTTATCAACACATGCATTTATAGTTTTTAAATCAAACAATATAATGTGACAATTAAAAACTAAAAGCCTAATTGACTTATAAAAAAGAAAAAAAGAGAACTAGTAAAAATAAAACCTAAGAGGGAGGGCTAGAAGTCAAATCAGAAATGACAATTGTACTTAAATTAGTATCTATTCTCCATGTACATAAAAAAAGTCATAACATTAATTATATCTCTAATATCAGCTCATAGAAAGAAAAATATACTATTGGGATATAGTGAAAATGTTTGTAACTTTTAATTCTTATGCATAAGTATAATCTCAACAAAAATGCCTACCCAGAAATTTTTACTCCTTCCCCTACCAAAACTAACATTTCCATTTCTTTTTAAAGGTTTTATTTTTATTTTTTAAATATTTATTTGGCTGTGCCGGGTCTTAGTTGTGGCATGCGGGATCTTTAGTTGCGGCATGCAGGCTCTTAGCTGTGGCATGTGGGATCTAGTTCCCTGACCAGGGATTGAACCCGGGCTCCCTGAACTGGGAGCGTGGAGTCTTAACCGCTGAACCACCAGGGAAGTCCTAACATTTCCATTTCCAAAATTACCTTGTCCTTTATTTTTCTCCAAGGCAGCTGACCAACCACAAATTCCACCAACATGTAGAATAAGGACCAAAGGTCATCATGTCTTCCCATTTCCTTCATAAGCAAAAGAGAATTCAGTCACATTACATTACCACTCCTTGTGAGTACATTACATCATCTAAGGCCTAACTATTGTGTTTCATTTTCCTGTAAAACTATCTGGTAGGTATATCTATGCATATGTATAGCTATACAGCAATCTACATAACAGATATACTGAAAAACTTTTGATACAAAGAACATGCCAAAACCCAGAAATGCTGGAAATAATTAAGAGCCCATTAATTAATAAATGAGTTCACTAATTAGTATAGGAAGGTGGTTGCCAAGGGCTTGGAGGAAGGGGGAGAGGGGAATTAGTGTTTAGTGGGTACAGTTTCAGTGTTGCAAAATGCAAAAGTTCTAGAAATCTGTTGCACAATAATATGAATATACTTAACACTACTGAATTGTATACCTAAAAATGGTTAAGGTGGTAAATTTAATGTTATGTGTTCTTTACCACAATAATTAAAAAAAAAAAAAGCAAAGGAAATCTTAAGAGCTAAAATTAAAAGAAAGCTGGAAACGTGAGAAGCAACCTAATACTGAAGCTCTGGCTTTGGCTGTTTTGGGGGCATTTGTCATAGGTTTATCAACAAGGGTTTTATCAATCATGAAGGGGACAGGTGTAAAACCATTGAGCCTACACAAGACAGGATTTGTAACTGAGACACTTCCCCACCTCTACCTCCAAAATATAGCTAGGGACCTCAAAGGACTATCTTTAGTGCAGTATTTGGTATGTATGTTACACTACAATAATTTTTTTCTGTAAAATTTGACCACTATCAAAAAGATAAAGTGAGTGGTTAAAAAAAATTTGCCCTGAGAATTTGTTACCATAGGACTACCCCTCACTCAGATCTGGGGTTTAAATTTATATTGTTTGTGTGGTCCAGGAAACCAGGCCCAGAAATTAAGTGTTTTCTGGGTGATCCTGTCCTACAGTAATGATAGATGCAAATGAAAATCCTCTCAAGATACCCTTAAATTCAGACCTAATTGAATTCCTATAGATAAAGCCCCACCAAATATAAGTTCATTACTTGAAATTATAAAATATATTAGAAAGCAAGCTACCATAAACTAATGGCAAGAAAAACTATAAAGAGCAGAATTAGATATCCAAGAATTTCAGAATGGAATTATAAGATACAGAATATGAAATAAGATATTTAAAATGTTTAAAAAATAGAATCAAAGTCACAAGAAAGGAAGCATATTCTCTCCCCGCAAATAAAAAGACCACTTAGATTTATAAAAGGACTAAAAAGAACATTTAGAAACGAAAAGCACAAATATGAAATTACAAACTCAATGGTTAGGGAATTCCCTGGCGGTCCAGTGGTTAGGTGCTTTCACTGCCAAGGGCCCGGGTTCAATCCCCGGTCAGGGAACTAAGATCCCACAAGCTGCGTGGCACAGCCAAAACACCACCACCACCAACAACAACAACAAAAACCCACACTCAATGGACAGGTTAAAAGCTGATCAAACACAACAGAAAAAAAGAATTAATGAACTAGAAGACAGATCTGAAGAAATTATCTAGAATGCAAAAAAGAGACCAAAAGAGAAAATCTGAGAGTGAACTTAAAAGGCATGGAAGACAGAACAAGAAGGTTTAATATGCATCAATTTGGAGATACGAAAATAAAGGTACAGAGAGAAAGGAAAAGAGGCAACATTTAAACAAGCAATGTCTGAGAATCTTCCAGAATAGATGAAAGATGTGAATGTTCAGGAAGCAAAACAAATCTCAAAACAAAAGAAATCCACACCAAGGCACATTTGAACATATCTGCAGGACACCAAAGACAAAGAGAAGATATCAAAAGTAGTCAAGAAAAAAAGGACAAATTAAATACAAAGGAACAACAATACATGGACAAAGATCTCAGTAGCAACCATAGAATCAGAGGAAAGTAAAATAATTTCTTCAAAGTATTGACATAAAACAAATATTAACAAAGGATTAAAATGAAGGAAAACAATGAGATGAAGTAAACAGAGTTCTTCAAGTATTTTGAAAAGTCCTTGTATCGTTTGGGAATTATTTACGTTAAAAGTTTAAGATTCTCTAAATAAACTTGCTTCTACTTAAAAAAAAAAAAGTTTAAAATTTAGGTACCCAAAAAATACAAATGCAGTGTATTAAGTTTAGAAATTATCCAATCATGGTCGCAGAGTATGGGAGAAAGAAGTATATTTTAGAATTACCTGGGAATTCTTTTTAAATTAGACAAGACCCTCTCAAGGTTCCACTAGCTGCACTCCTGTGTCACCACATACACTGACAATCACTGTTGTGAAGCTGTTACTGTGTAAAGCATTCTACTCCTCAGGTGTGTTGGGAGCAGAAAAGAAGGGTAAGAACCACTGCTATACACTATCAAATTTCTCTACCAAGATTAATAAGCAGGTTAACAGAGCAACTGATAGAGCACTCTATGCTGGAAAGCCTTTTAGAAGAAATCCCTACTCTTCAAATTAAAAAAAAAAAAAATATATATATATATATATAAAATCTGTTTCTAGTAGCTATTTTGAAAATGTTTATATAGCTATTATGATCTCTGAAAATGTTTATGCTTATCTCAAAAAGAATGTCCTATTCCAAAGATTCCAATGTGGACATATTCTTTAATAGAATTAATTAGAAAGCATAGTACTTCTAAACTTTTGCAAAAATCTATCTGGAGGATGCATACTTTCTTTTCAAGGTAGAATAATTAACTAAATACCATAAAATAAAGCAACACTGAATCAAACCAAATGAGTTAAAATGCTTGGCAGAGTGCTACACACTGATAAAAATACTTTTCCTATTTTCAATTTATAATCACATCCTAAGAAACCAAATTAACTGAAGCATAGCATATAAAACCACAGCATTCTCTTCCTATTACATTTAGCATTGGTCAAGTTATTATTTTTTTTTAATTTATTTATTTTTGGCTGCGTTGGGTCTTCATTGCTGCATGCAGGCTTTCTCTAGTTGCGGTGAGCAGCGGTTACTCTTTGTTTAGGTGCGCAGGCTTCTCATTGCAGTGGCTTCTCCTGTTGCGGAGCACAGGCTCTAGGCACACGGGTTTCAGTAGTTGTGGCGCATGGGCTCAGTAGTTGTGGCTCGCGGGCTCTAGAGTGCAGGCTCAGTAGTTGTGGCACACAGGCCTAGTTGCTCCGGGGCATGTGGGATCTTCCCAGACCAGGGCTCGAACCCATGACCCCTGCATTGGCAGGCAGATTCTTAACCACTGCGCCACCAGGGAAGTCCTGGTCTAGTTTTTATTAAAGCAGTTTTGGCTTCACAGAACAAGAATAAGGTAACAAAAGACCAAGAAAAGATTTCTCTTCATTTTATCAAGAGAATGCTGTGGTTTTAAATCAAGTAGACTATTTCTCAACTCTGTCCAAACAAGTTCAAGAATAGAGAATCCATAAAGTACCCACCTTTCCTATTCATAACTAAGGTTCAGGATGAGGAAAAAAAATTTTAGAGCAAAACAAAAGAATGAAAGTTAAAAAGAGAGAGAAATTTTTTTAATTTAACCCAAGAGGAGAGGTATAATGTACTAAGATGAAAAAAAAATTTTAAGTTGCTATACTTTAGATCTTCATGAAAACAAGTTTGATGGAGAGGGGATATCACAGATTAGATGTATATTACAGATAAAATGACCTCCTTTATTAGGTATTGATAGTATGAACTCCCAAATAACTTCTTGAAATAGAACACAGATATTTTCTTTTTTCAAAATTCTATAGTAAATTTAATACTTATATCTAATTAAGGACACAAGATTCCCCATAGACATATACATAATTAGCCATTATATTTTCTGCCAAATTAAATTCTATTTTCTATGCAGCTGCACACATCTATTATCTATCCACTATACACCATACCATGCGTTAGTATTTCTAACACCTTTCCTTCTGCTCCCAAGCACTTTCCACACCTCTGTACTCTAATGTGAAGAAGGCAATCTGATTCAAGCATCAGCATGCTTATACAGCCACGACTCTAGTTCACATACCTACCCTGTTCCGATGAGCATTGACTGATGCGTAACGAACTGTCCCTCGAAAGCCTGCCACAGCTCGAGGCTACAAAACCAAGCAAAGAATAGTAACTGAGCTTTAAATAGCATAAGATTCAGCACACTTGAGCCCATGAAGTAGAAGGGAGAAACGTGTATTATTGTCAAGAAAACACTACTTAAATTTCTAACTTTTTTAATAGTTGTGAAATTATAAAAATTAGAGAATATCTCTAAATCATATATTTAAAACATATTAGTTATCAATGAGTCCCATTTTAGTTATCAATGACTCCCATTTTTTCCTACCATTTTAAAATAAAGTAGGATTTATGACAAATAAACTCTGTACACTAGAAAACATAAATGCTTTCATGACAAGCATCATAGTATACACATTAATATTCAGGCTCTGGTTACAAATAAGTATATTAAGACCATGAGGTCTAAGTAAAATAAGATGCCAACCTCTCTGTGTCTTGGCTATATCATTCAAACTCAATTCAAAGATGGTGGCAACTTGTACCTCTCCCTGCACATGTAATTCACATATTCATAAACTTAAGTTATTGGGTACTATTACCCCAAGAGTTCCCTTAATGCCCTTTATAGTCAATCCCCTCCCTTGACTCCCAGTGTCTGGCTGGCAACCTCTGATTTCTGTCCCTCCTTAGCACTTAGAATTGTCTGGTTTTTTAGGTTTAACTATTTTAATTACTGTGTAATGGTATCTCACTGTGGTTTTAATTTGCATTTCCCTACTAACTAAAGATGTTCAGAATTTGTTCATGTACTTATTTGCCATCTGTAGTATCTATTCTTTAATGAAATGCCTATCCAAATCTTTTGCTTATTTTTATAGGTTTGTTTCTTTATTATTGAGTTTTGAGAGTTGCTTATAGATTCTGGATATAAAGTCCTCTGCCAGATGTGTGTTTTGCAAATATTTTATTCCAGTCTGTGATTTGACTTTTCATTTGCTTAATAGTGTTTTTTCAAAATGCAGAAGTGTTTACTTTTGATGAATTTTTAATTCTTTTATTTTTGTACCATATGAATATATTTCCAAAACTTATGTTTAAAAACATCTTTAAAGAAAAAGAAAGTAAAAGGTGAGAGTGGTTAGTAACCTAAGAGCATGTTTTATTAAAATAAATACCTAGACGCCAAAGCAATCTTGAGAAAAAAGAACAAAGCTGAAGGTATCACATTCCCTGACTTAAGACTATACTACAAAGCTACAGTAATCAAAACAGCATGGTACTGGCACAAAAAATAGACACATATATCAATGGAACAGTATAGAGAGCCCAGAAATAAACCCACACAATTACAGTCAATTAATCTATGACAAAGGAGGCAAGAATATAAATGGAGAAAAGACAGTCTCTTCAATAAGTGGTCTTGGAAAACTGGACAGCTACATGTAAAAGAATGAAATTAGAACATTGTCTCACACCATATATAAAAATAAACCCAATATGGATTAAAGACTTAAATGTAAGACCAGAAATCATAAAATCCTTAGAAGAAAACACAGGCAGACACTCTGACATATATCGTAGCAATTTTTTAGATCTGTCAGGCAAAGGAAACAAAAGCAAAAGTAAACAAATTAAACTAATTAAACTTAAAAGCTTTTGCACAGCAAAGGAAACCACTGAAAAAATGAAAAGACAACCTACTGAATGGGAGAAAATATTCACAGATGATATGACCAATAGGGGTTAATATCCAAAATATATAAACAGCTCATTCAACTCAATATCAAAAAAAAAAACCCGATTAAAAAATAGGCAGAAAACCTGAATAGATATTTTTCTAGAGACGACATATAGATGGCCAAGAAGCACATGAAAAGACGCTCAACACTGCTTATCATAAGGGAAATCCAAATCAAAACCACACCTGTTAGAATGGCTATCATCAAAAAGAACACATATAATAAATGTTGGTGAGGACGGGGAAGAAAGGGAACCCTTGTACACTGTTAGTGGGAATGTAAATTGATGCAGCCACTATGAAAAACAGTCTGGAGGTTCCCAAAACAACTAAAAATAGCACATAGACAATATGATCTAGAAATTCCACTCCTGGGTATATATCCAAAGAAAATGAAAACACTAATTCAAAAAGATACATGCACCTCAATGTTCATAGCAGCATTATTTACAATAGCCAAGATACAGAAGCACCCTAAGTGTCCATCAACTTATGAATAGATAAGGAAGATGTCACACACACACACACACACACACACACACACACACAATGGAATATTACTCAGCCTTAAAAAGAACAAAATTTTACCACTTGCAACAACATGATGAACCTGGAGGGTATTATGCTTAGTGAAATAAGTCATATAGAGAATGACAAATACTGTATGTTATCACTTATATGTGGAATCTAAAAAATGAAACAAACAAATGAATATAAAAAAACAGACTTGAAACAGACTTACAGACAAAGAGAATAAACTGTGGTTGCCACTGGGGAGAAAAATGGGGAGGGGGCAAGACAGGGGTAGGTGATTAAGAGATACAAATTACTATATATAAAATAAATAAGCTAAAAGGAAGTATTATATAGCACAGGGAATATAGCCAATATTTTGTAATAACTTTAAATGGAGTATAATCTATAAAAATATTCAATCACTATGTTGTACACCTGAAATTAATATACTGTAAATCAACTACACTTCAATTTTTAAAAAGAAAAAGAAAAAAAGCACCTCGATATTTAAGTGAAAATGAAAAAGAAAAAATAAATTGAGCCTTAAAGGACTGACAGAATTACAACAGGAAGGAGGAAATGCATTTTATTTATTTATTTATTAATTAATTTTTATTGGAGTATAGTTGCTTTACAATGTTGTGTTAGTTTCTACTGTATAGCAAAGTGAATCAGCTATATGTATACATATATCCCCTCTTTTTTGGATTTCCTTCCCATTTAGGTTGCCAAAGAGCATTGAGTAGAGTTCCCTGTGCTATACAATAGGTTCTCATTAGTTATCTATTTTATACATAGTATCAAGAGTGTATATATGTCAATCTCAATATCCCAATTCATCCCACCCTCTCCCTTTCCCCCTTCGTATCCATAAGTTTGATCTCTCTCTGTGTCTCTATTTCTGCTTTGCAAATAAGATCATCTCTACCATTTTTCTAGATACCACGTAATTCAAAAAGACACATGTATCCCAATGTTCATTGCAGCACTACTTACAATAGCCAGGATATGGAAGCAACCTAAATGTCCATCAACAGAGGAATGGATAAAGAAGATGTGGTACATATATAAAATGGACTATTACTCAGCCATGAAAAGGAACGAAATTGGGTCATTTGTAGAGATGTGGATGGACCTAGAGGCTGTCATACAGAGTGAAGTCAGTCAGAAAGAGAAAAGGAAATGCATTTTAAAAAGAACACAGTGAACAATGCAAAAAGGGACAAAACTACTGTTAAGTGTTAGGGAAAAGAATTTGGTATGGTTGAAGCAAAGGGTGAGAGAAAATAATGGAAAAGTAGGTTGGAATCAAATGAAGGATGGCCTTAAACGTCATATGTTGTTTGGCTTATAAGGTAGAGGCAAATGGAATTTATAAAAAATTTTAAGTAAGGAAGTAACATGATTGAGAAAGTGCTTGGGATGTCTACTCCGCTGGAAGTATAAAGGATAGATTGGAAGGAGAAGGTAGAGAGACCAGTGAGGAAACTATTTTAATAATCCAAACAAGAAACCACAAGACTAGTACAAGGACAGAAGCAGCAAAGGCGGGGATGAATGTCAGAGACAGAATGAGCTCCTAGGAGAATAAATCCAGAAGAAGGGAAGGACTTCAGGTATAAGCCTAGACCTACTGCTACCAAAAGGAAAGGATCAGGAGGGGAAAAAAGCATGGAGAACTATGTAATAAAACCCTCAATGGGGTTTCCCTGGTGGCGCAGTGGTTGGGAGTCTGCCTGCCAATGCAGGGGACACGGGTTCGAGCCCTGGTCTGGGAAGATCCCACATGCCGCGGAGAGACTAAGCCCGTGAGCCACAACTACTGAGCCTGCGCGTCTGGAGCCTGTGCTCCGCAACGGGAGAGGCCACGACGGTGAGAGGCCCGCGTACCGCGATGAAGAGTGGCCCCCGCTCGCCGCAACTGGAGAAAGCCCTCGCACAGAAACAAAGACCCAACACAGCCAAAAATAAATATAAATAAATAAATAAATTTATAAAAAAAAAGAAAAAAAAACCCTCAATGGAAATAAGAAAATAGATGAAATTCTGGAATGGTAACATTTAAAATTTTTTCTTAAGTAGGACACTATAGCCCTAGGCACTGGAAGTTTCAGCTGAATGGTTAAGAAGGAAGCAGCAGGAGAAAACATGGCATTCCAAGAGCTTAGACACAAAGGGCCAATGTAAGATGCCAGCTCAAGGGCTAAAGAAACTGGGGCATCCTCTAAATCAGGAGGGAAAACATGAACATGCAGATTCAAATCACTAAGTAAACAGAAGTTCAACTCCAAAACTGTATGGACGAAAGTACTGCAAATATATATACAGAGACACACACAACTTCTTTTTATCTCACATCCCTATTTGATACAACTAATACATCTTAAATGTTATAAACAGTAGAGGCTCTCCCACATGCCACAACTACTGACGCCCGCACGCCTAGAGCCCGTGCTCCGCAACAAGAGAAGCCACCGCAATGAGGACCCCACGCACCGCAACTAAGAGTAGCCCCCACTTGCCACAACTAGAGAAAGCCCGCATGCAGCAACGAAGACCCAACACAGCCAAAAATAAGTTAATAAATAAATAAATTCATAAAAAACAAACAAACAAAAAACAGTAGAGGCTCTCAAAACCAACCACATAAACAACTTGCTAGTATCACTAGTGTAACAGATATGATCCATTATTCCCTTTGTAATGCATTCTGACTGACGATCCTATATCATAAGTTTGGAAAAATAAATACACATTTATGTTTTGAGGGAGTTTCTCTGTGGTGATGGAATAGTTTTATATCCTGATTGGGCTGTTGGTTATATGAATCTATATGTGTGATAAAATTTCATATACCACACCTCCCCTGAAAGGAAAAGTGTATGTAAAAAATAGTGAAATCTGACTCAGGTCTGTACTTGAGTTAATAATAGTATCCCAATAACAGTTTCCTAGTTTTGACAATGTATTATGATTATGTAAGATGTCATCATTGGGGGAAGCTAGGTGAAGGGTACATGATAACTGTACTATTTTACAACATCTCCCTGAATCTGCTCCATACTCCAAAACAAGTACCCTCGGGTCTATAGAAGAAAGAAGAAAGCAAAGCAAGGGACTGGTTAATGCAAAATATAGAATGTAGGTTATGGCTGCAATGGCCACTATAATAGCAACTTAAAACTAAACGAAATTTAAAATTCAGTTCCTCACTTGCTCTGGCCACAATTCAAGTGCTCAATAGCCACATGTGGCTAGTGGCTACCATATAAGACAGTACACATACAGGCACTTCCATCTTTGCAGGGAGCTCCATTGAAGGAGCTTGAAGAAGGAAAAGGGATGTGCTCAGGAAGTGACCGACCCACAGAACACTTCTAAGGTGGTAATGAACTATTTCTTAACCTAGATGGAGGCCATGGATGTTTTGACAGTCTTCCTTAAAATTTTTATATATGTTTTTTACACTCTTCTAGAATACACATAGCAAGGAAAAAAAAAAAAAGAAATATTGGTTTTTGCAGATAACATGATGGCATACCTAGAGAATCCAAGCAACTCAATTCAAGTTTCTTAAAAGCAATAAATAAACAAAATTGTACTATATAAAAGAAATCTACACAGGCAACTTTTGATTTTATATTAGTAGAACAATATAAGAAAATGATTTCAATCATAATTATGATCCAAAAAGTCAGAAAGTAATTTTACTTGAGATTTAAGAGTTTTAAAGAAAATTATGAAATCCTACTGGCATAAAAACTCTAAAAGGAACTAGCTATTAAGACATAAATAAAGGGAAAGTTAACTCCTTACACAGCCTGGGCTACATTCAACCACAATGATATTCCCTCTTTCTTCCATAGTGCTAACCTGACCCCAACCCTGGTTAAACTCAATTCATAGACTAAACTGTACCTCTAAACAAGCAGTTAAAAGTATATAGAGAAAAAGGATTGTACTGACAATCTTACCTTAAATTACCATCATACTCAAATGAGCTTTCAGCACAGCCCAGCAATCTATTATATTTTCCCAGTCAGTTTGCTCTCTCCCCTTCCATAACTATTTCACACGTGCTCTTCTCTCCTCAACCTCCAACACCATTTTGCACTCTCAGCAAAAGGCCTTGTCTCTTTCTTCACTGAGAAAATAAAAGCCATGAGAGAACTTCAACTTCCACCACCAAATCTAAATGCCTACCTGTATCTGTGTCCATTTATTCTACCTTTTCTCAGTTACAGTGGAAGAAGTGTTCCTGCTCTAATAATGGGCTATCCTCACCATTGTGCCAGGATTCCTTCCCCTAACAGCTTGCAAGAACTTGGCTATGATTGTTCCTGCTCTGTCCTACATCATCAATTTTTTTCATGTCTCCTGGAGCACTACTAATATTAAAACACGAGCATGCTACAATAGCTGACATTTTAAAAAAATAAACTAGGGAAGGAGGGAAGGATTTTACTTCCCTTACAACTACTTCCCTGTTTTACTTATATTCCCTTTCTCCACATCCTCTCCCCAACACTTTCTTTAACCTGCTCCAATTTAGTTTTCATTGCTCTACAGAATCACTTTTATAAAAGTCACCAGTCACTTCCATCTTGCCAAATCCAGATGATCAGTTCTCAGTTCCTACCTTCCTTGACCTATCAGTAGCATCAGTAGCACCCCACATATTTGAAGAACTTTGTTCACTTGGCTCTCAAGATACCACAGTCTCCTGATTTTCCTCCTACCTCACTGGCCAATCCTCCTCCCCACTGTTCTTTGCTAATTCATAGTTCTTTTCTGTCCATTATCAAGTTGCTAAAGTGTCTCAATGGCTCAGACTCAGACCTCTCTTATTTTCTAGCTATACCTTTTCCCTAGCTGATCTAATCTAGTTCCATTTTTTAAAATTACTTTTAAACATTGGGAGCAAATGATTCTTACATTTATATTATCTCCATCCCTGATATCTCCTTTGAGCTACAGATTACTATATCAAGTCAACTTCTTATTATTTCCATCTAGAATCTAAGAGGCATTTTAAACTTAACTTTTAGAAAAATAGAACTTCCGGGGACTTCCCTGGTGGTGCAGTGGTTAAGAATCCGCCTGCCATCGCAGGGGACACGAGTTCGATCCCTGGTCTGGAAGGATCCCACATGCTGCAGAGCAACTAAGGCCATGCGCCACAACTACTGAGCCTGCACTCTAGGGCCCGCAAGCCACAACTACTGAAGCCCACGTGCCTAGATCCTGTGCTCCGCAACAGGAGAAGCCACCGCAATGAGAAGCCCATGTACCGCAACGAAGTGTGGCCCCCGCTTACTGCAATTAGAGAAAGCCCATGCGCAGCAACGAAGACCCAATGCAGCCAAAAATTAAAAAATTTTTAAAATTAAAAAAAAAAAAAAAACTAAGAAAGCTTTAAAAAAAAAAGAAAAGAGAACTTCCGTTTTTCCCTCATCAAATCCACACTTCAGCCTTCATCTCTATCATGGTTTCAGGACAAAAAGTTAGAAGTCATTCTTGACTCTTCTTTTCCCTTCACATTTCAGTATCAAATCCAGAAGGAAGTCCTATTAAATACATCTTTAAAATATATCCTAAATATAAGCATTTTCCACCATGTTCATTGTATCACCCTAATGCCCTAAGTCCCAGCCACCAGCAATGACCACTGGACCACGGCATTAGCCTTTTAACTTGTCTTTCTGATTCCACTCTTGCTCTCAATAGTCTCTTCTTCACAGAGTGATTTAAAAAAAAAAAAGTCCTAAGAATTGAAAAACTGCTATTCAGAATAGAAGTGGGATTCCAGAAATATATTCAAATCCAATACACTACATAGAAACTAAATTCTTTACCTGCCCGAATACCAATTAATACAAGAACATTGATAGAACTGAAGATAGTCTTCCCACAATTTCAAGGCACTTAAATTCTCATGTGGCTACGTTTTAAATATAACCTACTTCTGTATATAACTCTATAGTTAGCTTATTGACAGAGCATGTAACATATTATGCAACAACCCTGCTTCCTATCACACTTAGAATAAAATCCATCTCTTGGCAAAATCATTCACATTCTGGGGCCTACCAACCTCCTAAACCTCGTCTCTCTCCACTTACCCACCACACTATGCTATGCCATGCTACAGCCACAGTGGCCTCCCTCCTTTTCCTTGAATATACCAAACTTACTCTGCCTCAGAGTCTTTGCACTTGCTGTTCCCTTTGCCTGGAGCACTCTCTTTCCAGAAAATCACACAGCCCGCTCTCATACTTCATTCAACTCTCAACTCAATACCTCCTTAGAGAAGTCTTTTCTAACTAGTACCTCTAAAATAGTCTCCTAGCCTCACTGCCCATCACTCTCTATGTCAATACCCTGCTTTCTGTTGTTTTTTTTTGTAGAATTTATCACAATCTATAATTATGTATTTATTTGTATATTATCTGTCTTCACCACTAAAATATAACCTCCATAAGAACCTCATTTTGGTCTGCTGTTCACTGCTGCAGTCCCAGCACCTAGATCCATGCCTCACACATAATCTGTACTCATTTAGTAAGTGTTTTATAAGTGAATAAATAATAACCTCATAATGTTCTAAAAACTAAAAAAAAAAAAAAAAAAAAAAACATACTTGGAATAGAAATGAGACTCCAGAAATATATTCAAGTCTAATCAGCTGCATTGGACCCAAATTCATCACCTGCCTTGCTATCTATTAATGCAAGACCTTCACCGGAACCAAAAAGATTCTCTTATAATTTCTAGGTGCTTAAATTTTCATGTGCCTATATTTTAAATATAATTTACATTTATTGTATACAAGTCTATTATTACATAGTTAGCTCATTCAAAACCAGTGTTTCACCTTCTGTGCAACTAATCTGCTAGAAATGAAAATCATAGTCAGTACCAAGTTGAAACAAAAAGTATAAAAGTAGACATTATAACACAACACTGTATCAACTATACTTCAATTAAAAAATAAATTAAAAATAAAAGTAGACATTAAAGAACTGTAGGGGGAGATCAACTGCCAGTATGACAATATGAGGAGCTCTACCGACCTGCTCCCCAGTAAAACTGGTAAAAATAATTTAAAAAAATAACCATAGCCTCTGGAAATGGTCCTTCGAGCAAACAACAAATGATGAAACAGCTATTTCATATTCATGAAAAGTCAGTAAGAAAAGCTAGAGTCTATGGTATTTGAACCAAAACCGCTCCCCCTCCTTCCTTTCTTCCAGATCAGCAGGGGTGGCTCCACTCCAGGATGCTGCAGCCGAGAACACAGGGCTCCCTCCTTCCCCAGTTCCGAGCCAGAGGGCTTTCTTCGTGTAGGAGCAGGACTTCAGCATTTCTCATCTTCTCCCAGCTGCCTGTTGCTGAGGAGGCTGTCATGGGCAAGCGTGGTACAGAGGTGGAAGCCCCTTTCTTGCACCCAGCTTCCACTCATGGAATGAAGGCTCTACCTTGGGCATGGTGTGCTGAAAATACTGGGGCCCCAAAAGCCCTTCTCCCGGCTCATGAAGCAGTGGTTCCATGCCAGGAGAGTCAAGCCAAGAGACCTCAGGCTACTGTCCCGATCTCAACCAGAGGGCCCTGCTCCTAAGAGAGGATGTCACTCAGAGAGAAGTCTGCCATAGTCCTCACCCCCAACTCCAGAGCCCTCGGTCAGAGATTTTGTCTGCGGACAGAAGAACGCTGTAAAAAAGATATCTCCCAATCTCTTCCCAAAGGAACTTATTTCATTTGCAACAGTGAAGTTAATTAAACTTAAGACCCTCTCATAAATAGTGGAGGTTATAGTAAAGCAAATTGGGAGGATTTGTGGATCTGAGGACACAGCCTAGACTACAGGCTGGCCAGGTGAGAACCAGGGGAACAAGACAGGTGGGGGAGCCCTTCTGAGGTCAGAACAAACATCAAACTATAACCTCAGAAGGGAATTCCCTGCCAGTCCAGTGGTTAGGACTCTGTGGTCTCACTGCTGAGGGCCCAGGTTCAATCCCTGGTCAGGGAACTAACCCTGCAAGCCTGCAGCAGTGGCCAAAAAAACCCAAAACTATTCCATTTTAGGAGCCACAATTTGATTGGATTAGTCTGTCAAGGAATGTACGTCTTGGGGCACTGTTTTAAGCAACAGAGCAATCAGCCAGCAATCAGCAGGTTTAATAACTGGATGTGGTCAGAAAAAGTGTGGAGGAGAGCCCTACCAGTACCACTGTCATTCCAGGGTGACGATGGGCAGACCCAAAGCTGCACCTCCCTGAGGGGCAACAAGAGAGACTCAACACTATGTGCTTGGGATGTGGGGGAAGGATAAAATAATCTAGTCAATCACTAAACATATAAATAAGCAAATAACACTAACAAGCCCTGGAAGGGAGGACCAGTACCCAGAATTGCTATAATATATTATCTAAAATGTCCAGTTTCCAACAACAAAAAAATATAAGACAGGCAAAGAAACAGGAAAGTGTGACCCATACATGTAAAAAAAAAGTAGGCAACAGAAACTGACTATAAGAATGACTACATTCTTCTCCTGTTGGATATAACAGGAGACGATTTCAAAGTAGGCATTATAAATATGTTCAAAGAAATAAAGGAAAGCTTGACTAAAGAAGTAAGGAAAGTATAATTACAATGCCATATCAAACAGAGAATATCACTAAAGAGAAATTTTTAAAAAGAACCAAATGGAAATTCTGGGTATGAAAAATATGGTAACTGAAATAGAAGAGTAGGATGTACAAAGAGACTCAGACTGCAAAAAGACTGTTGATGCTAAAGCGGTAATGTGTGTTCTTATAAGACTGCTCTAAATCTGCGTCTAATGTACATGTTTTTAAAAGCCACAACTCTCAATAATAAAATTAATTAACACCATCTATAAAGTAATCATAAAATCTATATGATACTTCTTGGATGACATCCATTCTGATACACAATTAGCATTTCTTTAAAAAGCGTGATACTATAAATAATAAGTTAATTCTCAAATATTTAATAATAATATGAAAAATCTTACTGGTCTGACGTCACCACAGGAATTGGTAAATTGTCGAGCCAAGCCAAAATCAAGCATGTAACATTTCCTACATGTACTAGGAAAGCGACCCATGGCAAAGTTTGACTAGAAAAATAAAGAAGGAAAATATACATATTATTATTATACTTAGTCCTTATACCTTATCCTTCCTCTATTTTAATTCTTCTATTTAAACTCTATATAATACACATGTCCCAAACATACTATTCTAGTCAATGATGTTTACTGGATATTAATACATAATTTTGCTGTGGGTTCTATTAATGCCTAGGATCAGGTGAACTTTGAGCAACAAAAAATTTATGTGACTGTATAAATTTACATAAAACACAACACTGACTTAACTGGAATCAGTACTCTAAGTTCCTTGAAATTCTAGTCTAAGTCACTACTTAAATGACTTAGTCACTACTTACTTTTAAAAATGGGAGGAACTAGGAGTGAGCAAAATAGAATACATAGTTCAGAAATTGAAATGAATTTCCTATAAGCATCATGAACCTGAATTTCACTACATGTAAAAATTAAAATACAATTTAAGGAAACATTTCAAAACAGACTTAAGGAAAATACACTTTGCATTCTTCCCTTAATAAAAATAAATGTAACATTAAATGACCACAAACTTGCAAAGATAGGTATATAAGGGAATTTATTTAAAAAAAAAAAAGTCAAAAGTCAAATTGTTATAGAATTGTTGGCTTTTATTTTAAAATACTGTTTTATTTTAAAATACTGTTCTACTTAGGGAGCTTTCTAATCAAAAGGGGAACTCTTCAATCACCACGGTTCTCAAATAATGACGTTTAACTTGACATAAAAATAAAAGCAGGAGATATCTACGTTACATTAAGTCTAACTCAACTATGTTAATTTTAGTTGGCATTTTCATGTAAACTGTTTAATTTTAGAAATCATGTAGCAACAGATGGAAATAATTTTCAACTGCAACAACCAACATATGATAAATTTATAGTAAATACAGCATATCAGAAATGGGTCATTTCCCCTTGTAATACAAAAACCAAGAAAGAGAAAATAAAGACATATTTCACAGTTACAGAAATGACAATTTCTAAGAAAAAACAGAATAGAAAAAAATACTATATATGGCACTGTAGCACTCAGGAGAAAAAGCAAGCTCTTTCATAATTGATGGTTTCTTATAAGTATAATTTGTCACTTGAGAAATAGTTCAAAGAACACAATGCCAACATCTAAAAGCAACATATGTATATATTTTTAACCAATATCAGGAAAAAGAAATCCAAAGAATAACTATTAATTTAGGTGTAAGGCTAAGTAATTGACAATGTTAACACATATAATAATAATAGTGAAGCATTAATAATTTTTAATTTGGCTGCTGAGCAACATTTTCATTGTATGAGAAAAGCTCTTTATTGTAAGTTATAGCTTGTAATTATCATTTTTTTTAAATTAAAAGGCAAGTTACATGTACTTTAAGTTTACATCTTTGCCACAGAAATTAAAATACTACCTTGTATTTAATATAGAAAGCTACATTTGTAATTTACTGTGTCCCATCATAAGATTAAGAGTACCAAGCAAACTCATTCTGTCATCTGGAGGAAAAGGCCCCCTACCGGTTTGATGTCTCGGTGCAAGAATCCCACAGAATGGATGCTCTCAATAGATTCCAGAATCTGTCTACCCAACCGAAGAGTAGTGCTAATGGTGAATGTGCCCCGGGACTGGCTGCGGCGTAGATCCGCCAGATTCCGACCCTGTGGAAACCAAATAAACACTTTCAAGTACTGTACTAAACGTATAAGACAAGAGTAGAGAATTGCTCATTTACCATTAAAAAATATTTTGACTGAAATAGCAAGGATTTTACCTGAATCATGAGCCTCTCACTCAAGAGAAGAGATTCTCTTAAGATAATGCATGAACATTTCAGAGAAATTTAAGAATAACCAAAGTTCTTTTTTAACATATTATGTTTCTTTTAACTTTTTTTTCTGAATGAAGGATTCTTTAAATTCTATAGAACTTCACAATTTTCTAAAGTTTCACACATACGATTTCATATAATGCCATAATAACCCTTTTTAAAAATCTCCTATCCCTATACTGCCCCTACCCCCACTTTCCTCTCCCCACTGGTAACCACTAATTTGTTCTCTATATCTGTGAGTCTGCTTTTTTGTTTTATTCACTAGTTTACTGTATTTTTTTAGATTCCACATATAAGTGATATCATACAGTATTTGTCTTTGTCTATTCTATGTCTATCATATGTTTCTGAGTCATCATGTTTCCCTTTGTCACTGATGTTATAACAAAATATAGTCTTGATTACTTAAAAAAGATATATACACAGGGCAGTAATTCCTCATTATTGCCTAACATATTCCTATACAAACTACTTAACTTTTCTGTGTCACAGTTTCCTTATAAAATGGGGCCCATAATACCTACCTTACACTGTTTTGTAAGGATTAAACAAGATCCATGTAGTGTTTAGAATACTGTCTGGCACACACTAGGTACTCAATAAATGCTAATTACTGTTATTATAAATAAAAATGATATGAAACAAACACTCGATTACTTATAGCAGTAGATAAAAGCAATGAATTTATCTAGCCTGTGCCAGATGTATTACATTCATGACTGTATTTAGTCCTTAGCACCCTAAATAGAAGTTGTTATTCCTGTTTTACAGATGAGGAAACTGAGGCTCAGAGACTTTAAATAATGCTGACCTGTTAAGGTAAAACTGTTTTCAAATCTAAGTCTGTTTGACTAGAAAGTGTTCTTTTTCCACTGCACAGTGCTGCTCTACCCAGAAGATTCCTTATTGCATAGGTAACAAACAAGCAATCTGATGAGGAGAGCAGGCTAGGACGCTGCAGTTCCACCTCCCAAAGAATGGAAACTGGCTCCTATATTACAAGGGGATTTAAACATCCTGATCTCTCTATACCCAAAATTTTATAGTGTATGTTTGGGATTAATACCACTAATACCATTACCTCAACTAAAGACAGTTAATTCACTTCTGAAAAAGTAATAAATTCTTAAGTGACTTAAATACCATTTAAAATAAAATATCAAATAGTAATCAAGTAATACAAGAATTGAAAAATTACAGAAAAGTCAGGAGCCTTTAATACTTCATATCCTCTTTAAAAATGTGGTTTTCCCACAGCATTAATTGGTAGTTAACTTTTTTATTATTTTTTAATGTTAGTGGAATTTATTTTATTGTTCTCTACATCCTCAGCAAATGTAAAATGACTGATAATCTAGGGCAATGAGTTTTATAATCCCATGAGAGTACCTAATAACTTTTATTAGCATTTCAATAATTTTTTTCTTCAAAAATCAGTATTTTGACTGCCAAATATATACCTAAGGTAATACTGGAACTTTATTTGTAAACAAATTCTACCATCATAAAAGTTTCTGAAAGGAAATCAATTAAAGTGTATTTATGATATTAGTAATGCTTTTAAAATTTTAAATCTTTTAAAACATAAATCTAAGGTATCAATTAACAAAATCTGAGAAGATAAAAACAAAGCTGGCAAGGGTATGGGGAAAAGAATTATTTACACGGTACATACATGCAGGTTGATCCACCAAATTATACTTCAGGGTTTATATTACAGGTGATTATTATTTGTTACAGATTAAAAACTAAAAACAATCTATACATCCATCAATAAATGAAATGGTTAAATAAATTATGGTTCAGTCATCTTACTGACTGTTATGCAGCCACTAAAAAAAGAGTGAACTCTCATATACCTATCCATCACCCAGAATTAACAATTATCAATTAATGGCCAATCTTGTTTCATCTGTTATCCACTCCTCCCCTCCCCCTATGCAACACACAACATCTCCCTTCCTACACACATATACTGGATTATTCTCATGTAAATTCTAACCATATCATTTCATCTACATATATTAGGCAAAGAGATGAAAATATAAAATCAAAGAAATTACATGCCAGCAATTCTATCGCCACAAATTTGAACTGGAAATATCAGTATGAACTATGATATATTTTTTCTTTAAAAAAAAAAAAAAATCCTGAACCTATCCACTTGAAAAGAATTTGAAACAATGACCAACCCAATTGCAGCAGGCACCCATAGCATCTAGACTGTCATCTCTAAATACCATTTCTCATTAAGAGGAATCAGAAAGTAAGGATGCTATCAAAGTTCCCTATTGAGGAACCAACTCATTATTCTGAAAACTTTTAAATAAAAGAATCAAACATTATTCCTTCCCTTCTGCGTGAAATGTACCTTAGGATAACCTAATAGTTGGTGGAGTGCTTTTTAAAGAATTCTAGCTAATAAACAAAGAAGAAATTATAAAATTACAACAGTATATTTGCAACCCCCTGAAGTAATGAATCTAGGCAGTGATTACTAATGGGTTGATAAAACCTAAGAGAAAAATCACTGGGAACTTTATCCAGAATATGGAAACTTCTGCATGACAAATGACTCTGTTTTTATCAATGACAATACAAACAACAAAGAGAAAACTGTAAGAAAAAAAAATGAGAGGGAACCTAAAGATTAAAAGAGGCTTAAGAGATATGTATGCACAAAATACAATGTGTGAACCTTGTCTGGACCCAGATTCAAGTAAAACAAATATAAAAAAAATAAGGGAGAGAAACAATCAAGAAAATCTAAAGATTGACTTGATAATTGATGTTATTAAGATACTATTGTACATTACGGTTAACAGTGGGAAAAAAAGAATCCTTGACTCTTAGAAATATATATTGATATACTTACAGATAAAATATGCCTTGGATTTTCTTTGAAATCATCTGGGGAAGGAGAGGAAAGGGAGACTACACCTCAGATAAGATTGGTCATATATTGATGATTACTGAAGCTGGGTGGTGAGTACATGGATATTCATTATACTATTCGCTCTACTTTTGTTTATGTTTAATTTTTTCCACAATAATAAAAAGTCTAAAAATATATAGCAGTCCTGATGTTAGGCAATCTAGATCTATATCTGTACTGGTTACAGGATTCAAAACATTTTTTGCCCCTTCCTAGGTGATATGCTTATCACAAAATATCACTCTTTGGCTATACTAAGGATGATCATGTAAAGCCTCAATGGTGACAGGGTATCAAATGAGACCTGGCCAAGGTCTTCCTAGTAGAAATGAGAAAAGAAACATGTGTGACTGCTTGAACCCTATTAGATTTCAGACCCATTTTAATGGTAAATAGCTAGAATTTCTACAAGAGAAACAAGATTATTCCTTAAAATTTTTAACGGCAGATATTATATAATTGAATTGCCAGGAGGAAAAGACTGAAGTTAACTTCAGAACAATGAGGATTTTTAGAAAAAATTAGAAATGTCAGTGAGAAGCTGGGTCTGAGCATATAAATTTTATTAAAATATATGTGGGAAACCCCAGCAGTCATCTTCAATATGTCAAATAAGAGAAAGAAGCCTTGAACAGTTATACCAGCTTTAGTCTTGCCTCAAATCAAGTCAACCATAACTGTAGGGATGGGAGGTTAATGGTGGGTTAATTTTCTCATGACAGGAAAAAATACAGCATGCAAGCCAAATCGAAAGGTTCTTGGATGGGTCCATAGGCGCTTGCCAAAGGTCACAAAACGCATCGTTATCTGATATACACCAGCCTCCTTAGTTCTCCCAGACTAGGAGCCTTCCCATTTCCAGAAAGTGAGATTAAGGTAAGTGCAAATAAAATAAAACCGAGTATATGCTAGGACTGAGAGAGAGACTGCAGACTAAAAAAGACTGTCCATGTTCTCCAGTCAGTAGTAGCCAAAAGACAAAAATAGTTCTATTGTGCCACGAATATTGCCCTCAGGCTTCCATCAAGTCCTAACACCCATCAAGTTAGTCAGTCTCAGGCAAACCACAAACCTCCTCGAGCTTAAGTCTCTTCATTTGCAAAATGGGGATAAAACCTGTCCTATCCTCTTCAGGGGATATGATAAGGATCAAATAAGATGCATGATAAATCCAGAAGAAAACTATAAAATAGCATATAAAAAGTTATATTATTATTGGTCAAAGTGAAAGACAGAATGGTCCATACTAATGACCTAAAAAGATACAGGGATAGCTACTTCAAGAAACAAAACTATGCTGGCTCAAGAGTAGTGAATCACATGATTCAAAGACTTTAAGGCTACAGTCTGCAGGGAGATTAATATCTATAGATCTAAATCAAATGCTGAAGGATAGCTGAGGGAAACAAAAAAAGAAGAGGAAGAATTTAGGCCAGTATCTATGTCTCTGAAATCACTACTATGTAGCTAAGTTGAAAAAATAAAATAAAAGAACCAAATGCCTAAAACAAACTTTGCTAAAGATGAAGGGAAACCCTGAGAACCCTAAACTAGGCAGCAAAGTGAACCATGGCCTTTATTTTATTTTTTTATTATTTATTTTGGCTGTGTTGGGTCTTTGTGGCTGCAAGTGGGCTTTCTCAAGTTGAAGCGAGCGCAGGCTATTCTTCATTGTGGTACACGGGCTTTCTCATTGTGGTGGCTTCTCTTGTTGTGGAGCATGGGCTCTATGGCGCGCAGGCTCAGTAGTTGTGGTGCACGGGCTTAGTCGCTCTGCGGCATGTGGGATCTTCCCAGACCAGGGCTCGAACCCGTGTCCCCTGCACTGGCAGGCGGATTCTTAACCACTGCACCACCAGGGAAGTCCCTGAACTATGGCTTTTACACACTGATGGTGACTACAGGTTCAGAGCTCTGTGTGTGTGTGTGTGTGTGTTCATTCAGGGGCAGAGGCAGTGTCAGAGAGAATGGGATGATTTCCCTCTTCTCCTTGCTGTAGTCATTACTTCAGTGCTCCCTTTCTGAATTTCTTGCATCTGCTATCCAACCCAACTCCACTTTCCATCTAAAGGATAGGGGAACAGAGCTATGTTAATGATAAAGAGAAAGAGGTATGGCATTTCTCCCCTATCTCATCTTATTCTTAAATTTTCAAGCAGTCAAGGTTGACACTTGTGAAAATGGAAAACTAGAGCCCTTAAGGTAGTGAAAGGTGGAGAAGGAAGGCACAGGGACAGGACAAAACTCATATTATATCCAGCAATCCATGTGAGGATCAAAAACTTTGCAATGATGACAATCAATGAAGATATGCATCAACTAAATAGTTGACAGAGACAACCCTTCCAGAGACAACCCTTCCATCTTTGGAAAAATCTGTTATCAGGTCTGTTTAAATAAAGTTCCATCTGCATAGTATAAAACATTCTGAGATGATACCAAGAATGTTGTTAATTTTATTCATATCTACTATAATTAGGTACTTTGATCAAAACTGGACAATTTTAAGATACATTTTCAAAGTAACCTACCTGCAACTGCATGACCACGTAGTTGAATCGATCATTCCTCCCACAGCCAATAAATCTACAAACATGGTCCTTCCCTGGATAAAAGAAAGAAAGAAAGAAGACAGTAGAAAAGGTTATACTACAGTTTCTCTTCTTAAAAATTAATAATTTGTTTTTCTGTATAGTATTTTATGATTGAATGTAAAGGACCTATCTTAAGAACCTTAAGGACAGGAGATTAGTATTATTCAAATTTTCTACCCATCTCCCTCCATATACTACACTGCTCTTTATGTAGTCAAAAAAATGTTTACTAAATGAATAAATAAACAAATAAATGAGGGAACAAATGAATGATAATTTATTTAGGAAGGAAAGAATTAAGAGGTCATTTCAGATCAACTTGCCCAGACATGATACATCTGAAAGCACAGAAGAGCAATAAATAAGAACTATGTTAGGAATATAAACCCTGAATTTTAGATATGGTCTGCCATTCACCATTATAGACTCAGTGAGTCACTTCATCTTTCTGGGCCTTATTGATTTGGATTTGCTCAGTGGTTTTCAACCCGAGTTCCACATGTGAAATCCAAGGAGCTGCTAGTGGCTAGAATGCAGAGGGAAGCAGAGATGGAGCAGACAGAGGCTAGGGTCCTGCCCCTGATTCAGCAAAAGCAAACAAAGGTGCTAAAAGAGGATCAGGACTGGTGGATTCCAGGGCCAGAAGAGGGAATCAGGCTGGAGAACAGTGAATGAAGGGAGGAAGAACAGAATGAGATGATGCTGGAGAAACAGGCAGGCACCAAATCCAGAAGGGTCTTGGACTCCACGATAAGGAATCTGAAGCATATGTATAAGTCAATATTTTCCAACCCTGGCTGTTTATCAAAATCATCTGGGAAACTTTTTGAAAACTCCTAAACTTTATACTGATTCAGAATCTGTGGCGGAAGACACAGGATATGAGCTTTCAAAAGTTCTCTAAATGACCCAAAAGCAGACAGGCCATGGATGATTTTGAAACATCCAGGTATTTGGAAACTACTGCTGTGTAGTGAGAAGCATCTAAAAGATAAAGAAAAACACTTAAAACATTCCATTTTAGAACATCACTATGGTAGCAATGAGGAAGATTGACTATAGAGAGGTCAAATATGGAGGCAGAATGGTCACTCTGCTGACAGTTACAATATCTCGAGAGAGAATAAGGGTTTGAACCTTTTTTTTTTAATCTTATGTATTATAGATAGATTAAAAAATAGGATAAATCTGAGAGATACTAAAGATATAGTTTTTGACTAGAAATTGGCACAAGTAAAAGTTGTACCAAAATAAGAGAATATAGTAGGTTGCATAGATTTTAAGGGATATCAGAATGTTGAGTTTGAGGACAACCAGTTGAATTCAGTAGACAATTGTAATTTCAGGCCTGGTGCTGAGACAAAAAGCTGAACTCCAGAAATACACTGGGGAAGGATTGGTTCCTGGAAGGCAGATGGAACTACAAACATAAATGGAAGATTTCCAAGTTGAAAGAATAAATAATGAGAAGAAAAGAAACCGAAGAACAGAATTCTAGAAAATGAACCATTTAAAGCATGAGCAGAAATAAAAGAACCCATGAAGGAAACAGAGTAACAGCCTCAGAGCAAACTATGAGAAATGGATATAGATCATAGAAACCAAAGGAAAAGAGCATTTTAAGGTGGAAGTGGCCAGTGACAAACACTATAGAAAGGCTAAGAAGTGCTCATTAATATAAAAAATTAGGAAGTCACTGGTGAGTGGAAAGGACAGAATCTAGTCTATAATGGGTTAAAGAGTAAATGGAACATGAGACAATGAGGGCAATCTTTGAATAAGCTTGCCTAGAAAGAGAGGAAGTCACAGACCAAGAGCTAGAATGACAAATTTTGATAGACTTAAGAAATACATCCCAACAATCAAAAAGAATTAGTCCACTGCCTGATTTAAAATATAAATACAATCCAGATTTAATTTAGTTAATAATTCCACACTTCTCTTTTGCATCTAGGTTATCACATTGTTCTCTCATTCTCTGTGCTTTTGTTGAAAAGGGCCATAACTAGCAAGAACAGGTGCAATGGGAACAATAATTCACAATGTGTACAATGTATGTATATCACTTTACATATATTTTACATATGTTTGCAAAACTAAGTCATCTAATAAATTGTAGTAGGAATGAAAGGATTAAAATGACCACCAATTGGTAACTTACTCTTTTCCTCAGCTTCATAGAAACAATTAAAAAATCATTTTAAAGTATTTTCTTATTATCCATTCCTCAAGATTCCACCTTCCTATCATGTAACATTTAAACGCAGCATCTCTATTACAAAGACGTTTAAATCATCTAACAACAAAAGGCCATACGAAAGTTAACTCCTCTAGGAATGCCCTTTTTAAAATATCTTTATGATAAGTCATGTCAGAATACTATTTATCTCTTGATACTAAAACCACCCTACTTTTAAAACGATTAAAAATCAAATAAACTAGAACCTTTATTGGGTAACCAAAACACAAAGTCAGTAGCAAATTTTCTAGGATTCCCTGGTACATCTTCACTGCTTTAGGTAAGAGTTTAATGAGTTCTTATCTCATACATTATAACATAGTACACTACTGATCTTATATTTTAGATATATGCAATTAATGAAACTGCTTAATAAAGTTAGTTCAATAAATACGTACAAATTTTTGGAAGTACGGAGAAACTACAATTTAACTGAAACAGTAACTCTTCATCACCACTTAGAGCAATTCTTAAAATAACTTTTATAATAACTAGTACAAACTGAGGTATCACTCCATGAGTACAGGGACCATGTCTGTCTGTTCTGTTACCTACCCCACAGTACCTGGCAAAGAGTGAAACACCTGACTGATATTTGTGAATGAACAAATTAATAGAAATAACAGTAACTAATAAAGCATGCATAATATGAAGCATACTATGCTAGGCATTATATTAATGCTTTATATGTATTTAATCCTCACAACTTAATAGCATATTATTATTTTCCCTATTTTTCCAATGTGAAAATGGCAGCTTAGTGAGGTTAAGTACTTTGTTCAAGACCCCACAGCTGGAAAATGATGGAGCAGTTTGATTCCAGAGCCTTTGTTCTTATCCATTATGCCAGAAACAATTGAAACAGATTTTGAAGTCAAGGAACACCTTGTAAATAAATATTAAAACTAAAAGATAAATAAAGACTATGACAAAACACAGACAAGAGGACCTATTATGTTCCAAAAACTAAAGTAGGCACTAGGAATACAAGATAAATTAAGTAAGATCCATGCCCTCAATTCGCAGCCCAGATATATAAACAAAAAAATTTAATACAGTATGATGAGCTCTACATTATAGACAAATTGCTGTGGACACACAGAAGATGTGAAAATTTTGTTTATGAGGCTTTTCATGAGAGTTAAATCACTAAATTTTAAATATATGAGAAGAGTATTCTAAGAGGACACAAAGTGTGAAGGATCCAAGCATGTATGAAAGATAATTAATAGAGTTAACAAGACTAGAGGGCTGGATAATAGTTAAAACGTAGGCTCAGGTGGGGGGCATGCTGAGACAAGAAAAGTACACTAAAGTCTTATATGCCACATAAAGGAATTCAGATTTGACTCATTATTAGATAATGGGTGACAGTTGGGGATGGGAGGAGGTAGTTCAAAGGTTTTCAAGCATGAGAGCTACATGATTTGGCCTGTGTTTTGGAAAGGTAATGCTGTTCACCATTAGATGCTGATTTATGTAAGAGATTAAGGCAGGGAGATCAATTAGGAGGTTAAAACAACAGACGAGGTAAAAAATAAGGAAGGTTCAAATTAAAGCACTGGGAGTGAGAATTAAGCTTTCAAGTTAAGCTTTAAGAGACAGAATAGACAGATTATGGAAGAGAAGAAAGTGAAGGAAGACTTTTAGCTGAGGCTAAGTGGACAAGGTAAACTGTATTCATATAAACCAAGACAAAAGTATGAGCGAGGATAATGATTTCTGGTTTGGGGATTTTGCACTGATTTATCTATAGGACATGCAAGTTGTGTTAGAAATTTAGGGGTAGAGTTTAACAGAGGTCAACTATATAAAGTAATAGATCTGTGTATTGTTAACGGAGTTGACTGCCCAAAGAAGATGGATAGTTTGAGAGAACCGGGTCAACGCCAGAACACCAACACGTCAGGGAAGGAAAAAGGAAATGGTGAAGGAGACTGAGAAGGAAATCTATTCAGATTTTCTATTTCTTCATGAGTCAGTTTCAACAGTTTAGGTCTTTCTAGGGATTTGTCTTACTTACTTTGTCCCTTACTATAATCCATTTTATATTTCTGTAAGGTCAGCAGAAACGTCCCCTCTTCCATTCCTGATTTTAGTAATGTATCTTCTTTTTTTTCTTGGTCTGTCTAGCTAAAGGTCTGTCAATTTTGTACATTTTTTTAAAGAACCAATTTTTGGTTTTGTGAATTTTTCCCCATTGTTTTTCTGTTTTCTCTTTTATTAATTTCCACTGTAATCTTTATTATTTCCTTCCTTCTGCCTGCTTTAGGTTTAATTTGCTCTTCTTTTTCTAGTGTCATAAGGTGGTAGGTTAGGTTATTTACTGAAGATCTTTCTGGCCTCATAATATAGGTGTCTACTGCTATAAATTTCCTTCTAAGTACTGCTTAAGCTGTACCCCATAACTTTTGGTACCTTGTGATGATTAAGTTTTAAATACGGAATCTGTAGAAACTCACTTTTGAATCTTAGAAGGTAGGGTCATTAATGCCATATATGATGCAGGACAACCTATTATTTTTCTTTGAAGGAGACACAATACTGCTGTAAAGAAAAAAAGTTGGCTTTGAGTTAGATTTCAACTCTGCCACTTAATAATTACGGGACCTTGAGCAAGTCTCGGTTTCCTCAGCAGAGCTATTGAAAAAAATTAAATGAGATAATATATTTACAAATCATTTTCTTGACTAACTATTCAGTGTTCATTCCTCCATACTAACAGCACCCAAATTTCCCTTGGGGAACGATCTTCCTCAATTGTATATCCACTGTCTCAATGAGTCTGATTCACTCTCAGGCAAGGCTGGGCATTAATTGCTCTAAGCCAATCAGAATAGTCTAGAAATTGAGATCACTTTGATGATGGAAAGAAAACTAGATATTCAAGACTTAAGATAATCAATGCATGATATTACTCTAACAAGTATAATTGTTTCAGGGATGTTCTAATCAGAGCAAAACTCAATACCTTCATATAATTATGAGAAGCGATGTTATATTTAAAGAGAAAGAATATAGCCCCCTTCCAGTTGCTATGGGCAATCGTCTCTCAACTGTGAAAGAAACCAACATGAAGATAAAGTTCACAATATGGAAAAGATAATCGCAGGAAAAAATAGCATCGAATGGACAGCCACATACAAAAGAATGAAAAGTAGACCCTATCTTATACCATATACAAAAATCAACTATCAAACATCAACAATCAACAATCCATCAAAATGGATTAAAGACTTGACCATAAGACCTGAAACCATAAAACTCATGGAAGAAAACACAAGGGGTAAGTTCCTTGACATCAGCCTTGGCAATGATTTTCTTGGACTTGACAACAAGGTCAAAGATGACAAATGCAAAAATAAACAAGTGGGATTACACTAAATCAAAAAGTTTCTGCACAGCAAAGGAAACCATCAAAATATAACTAAATCACATCCCACCTCTGAATCTTTCAGCTTGGTGTGGAGGAAAAGTGCATGTGCTCAAGACTGCTTGAGTTAAATATCAGCTTTTTCACTTGCTAGTTTGTTACTTAACCTCTACAAGCCACATGAAGAGTAAGACAGCACTTACCTCAAAGAGTTACTGCACAAGTGAAATCAGAAGTATGTCTAATCCTTAATATACTGCCTGGTACATAATAAATGCTCAATATATGCTCCCTATTACTATCATTAAAGCTTAGTGATTATGAGCACTAATTTTGGAAGGAGACAGATATAAGTTCAAATCTTGGCTCTACTGACCAGGTTCACCTAGCATGTGCCTGCCTCTCTTTGGCACCATCCATTCTGTCAAATCTGACTGTACTTCAGTGGACCAGGCCAAACATGTCCCATAATGTCACTGCCCACACACTATTCATAGGATATCTCCCCCAAATAACTGTTTTTATCATTTGCCTGCTCAAGAGACCATAAACAATAATGCCTGAAGAAATAAGATTAAAATGGTGAGCCTGGAATTCAAGATTCATTCTACATTACTTATCAAACCTCATTTCCTTCAGTTTAACAAGAATTATACACTCTGAAGTCTGTTTCTTTTTTATTGTCCCTCACAAATGTTCTACCTTATTTTTTGCTCACATTTATTTCCCTCAACCTTGCCTCCTCAAATCAAATACAGCTCTTAAAACCTAAATATCCCTGTAGGAGGTAATATTAACGAATTAATACTCAGGATTAGATTTTCAGATATTTAGCAAGTTAGTCACTTAGCCAGGCACTGAGGGGGAAAAAATAAACAAGACAATTAAAATAAGAGTTTCCTAGAGACAAATAAGAGCAGCAGAATCTGGTACACAGATGGAACTAGAGAAAGAAGAGAAGTCAGCAAGGCAGCACTGACCACTAGGAATCACAGGTTGTTGACCACAAGAAAACACAGGATGGAAATATATCAACAAACCAATTTTAACTTTCTGCTTATGTGTCTCCTCTTAGAAATCTGCTAAAAGACAAAAGGAATCCTGAACATACAAACCAGATCTTTACCAACCACTCAAAATATCACCACTAAGGCTTTTTCTTAAACCTTCTAGCTCTTGACCACTCTAACCCTACAGGGAATGCTTGTGGACTATCAGCAAGCTCTGTACAAAAGAGAAATAATCAGTGATATCTCCACCCAAAAAAGACAGTAAGAAGTAGACTTAATTTAGATAGACAGATAATATCTAAAGATATTATAGGCAAAGTAGGAGCTTGCTAGTTAAACACAGATTTTAACTGTGATGTAAGAAAGGATTTCTATTCATCTAAGGCTTTTTTTTTTCTCAAAGGAAGAGGTATGCTGTATGCTTAACTAAATGCACATAACCTAAAGAATCTTTTTGTTCTTACAATTTCAGATGATCATCTACTACTCTTGCTTTCAATTCAAGAGCTTAAAACTATGGCAGGTAGTGGTTTGGTGGTCGACATCCCAGTGTTAAATATTAATAAGAGTAAAATGTCATGCAAAAGGCAAGTAATTTTACATAACTTGCTGCTAGAGGAAAGTAAATCAATCAAAATGGGCATCAATTATTTTTCTTTTTAAATAAAAGAAGCCATTTAGTAATAAAGTGAAAACCTGAACTAAAAGTATCCCTAACCCACTAAATGGGGATGTTCTGGAATTCAAAGAACAAATTACAAGTCAATTACAAATTAGCAAATAAGGGGATTCTGCAAAGCTGGACAATTAGGCTGCTAAAGATACAACAAAATTAGCTTCCTTATCCATCTATCATTTACTCCTCATATTTACCCACTCCTCACCAAAAACAAACAAACCATATCTACCCTAATAATAACTCATGAAATATCCACACCAATGGGAGATAGAAAAGTATAAGGCTAGGTCCCTTCCTCAAAGAATTTACAATCTTGTTAGAAGCAATAAATGTATTACAAGACCAATATAGGCATACAAGATCAAATTATAGCTTATAAAAATGAAGAATAAGCATTACAGAGAAAGCAAGAGATTAGATTAGAATACATCATAGAGCCTGGAGCTTGACTGAGTTAACTTGACAGTGATACCAAAAGAAGGAAGGGTGTCTTCTAAGCCAAGTCCCTAGGAAAAATAATTCAGCCAAGGAGTCTAAGGAATAAAGGCTCCTATCAGCATTCATAAGGATGCCCATCTAACAATCCTTTAGGTTCTAAGTAGCTCACCAGGAGCTAAAGGCAGAAGAAAGTTTCCAAACTCTTCAGTCTAGATAACCATCACAGGGAATTTCATCATTTAAACAAGACTATCCTATCACAATGGCCAATTTAAAACTAGCAGGCTTTTATGATTAGAATGGAAAAAAAAGAGCATGATTTCCTCACCCTATTTTTAAAATGTACTAAACTATTACAAAAATGTATAAACAAATATATGTTTAAAAAAAGAGAGAAAAGATAAAGAATTAGAAGACCACTACAGGAGGCCCAATATCTGCATAACAGGTAGGTGTTCCAGAAGAGAAGATAGATAAAATAAACGGGTGGAAACCACCAACAAAATAATTCAAGAAAATTTCCCAAGAAAAACTTTAAGATTGCAAGTTTCAATAAAGGACACAGCCTGGCTTACTAAATGAAAATACACAAATGGCACAACACTGGAGAAAAAGAAAAAAACAAGTTGCCAAAGTAACAAGAATCACAATGGGAATTACCTTTCTCAACCACTACAGTGAGTCTGAAGACAAATTTCTGAAGCAAAATTATTTTCAATCCAGAATTCTATATCCAGCCAGTGTTTTTTAACATCAGGGTAGATATGCAAGAGAGGTCTCAAAAATATATCTCCCATGCACCCTTTACTCAGGAAGTTAGTAGAGGGGTGCTTCACTAAAATGAGAATAAACAAAAAAGAGAAAGGGATTCAACAAGGCATACAATATAAAAGAGAAGCAAGGGGAGTCCCCAGGAAGACACTGCGGGGTGATCCAAGGACAATAGCTGTGAATATAGAAAATAACCAGGCCTAACTGGAGCAGACTAGGAGGTTCCTGAAGCGATTTCCCTAAGAAGAAGAAATTAAGAATTGTTGTGTTTATCAGTAATTCATTCTTTTTTATTACAGAATAGTATTCCATTGTATGGATATATCACAGTTGATTTAGCCATTCACTCTTTGAAGGACATATTTTTGGTAATTAAGAATAAAGCTAATATAAATATTTATGTATATGTTTCTGTATGAATGTAAATTTTCATTTCTTTAGGTTAAATGCCTATGAGTGTGACTGCTGGGTCACAGAGTGAATCCATATTGAACATATGGTAAGTATATGTTCAATTGTTTTCCAGAGGAGCTGTATCGATTTGCATCCCCTCCAGCAAGGTATGAGGGTTCCAGTTGCTCTATGTCCTTGTCAGCACTTGGTATTGTCAAAAGTTTTATACTATTTTAATAGATGTGCAGCAGGAATTCACCATGACTTTAATCTGCATTCCCCTAATGGCTAGTTATGTTAAACATCTTTTGCTGAGCTGATTTTCCACTCTATATCCTCTCTGCCAAAGCCCATTAAAGATTTTTAATTAGATTGTTTTCTTACTGTTGAGTTTTCAGAGTTTTTACATATTCTGAATATAAGTCCTTTGCAGGTATGTGATTTGCAAATATTTTCTCCCAGTCTATAATCTGTCTTTTCGTTCTCTTAACAGTGTCTTTCACAAGCAAAGCTTTTAATTTGATTCAGTCCAATTCATCAGTTCTTTCTTTTATCAATCATGATTTTGGTATCATGTGAAAGAACTTCTTGCTTACACCAGCTCACAAAGATTTTCTATGTTTGCTTCTGAAAGCTGTATAGCTTTATATTTCACATTTAGATGTGGTACATTTTATTTTATTTATTTATTTATTTTTGAGGTATAATAGCTGACATTTATTTAGTGCTCAGGACATGTAAACATCTCATTTAATCCTCATGGTGGTTCTGAGGTTGTTAAGACAATGTCAAATTCCAGTTCAAAATTTCAGTTCAGAAGCAATAATCAGGACAAATATTGTATTATTATCAGAGACAATTTCAAATGAAAATATAACTTTCACAGATCAATATGCATCAAATAGTACTGAATCAAAATATAAAGTAAAAATTATAAGTACAAGAAGAAATGAGAGGGCTTCCCTGGTGGCACAGTGGTTAAGAATCTGCCTGCCAATGCAGGGGACACGAGTTCGAGCCCTGGTCTGGGAAGATGATGTGAAGTACATTTTAAGTTTATTTTTGTATAATGTGTGTGGTTTAGGTCAAGGTTCACTATTTTTGTATTTGGATGTCCAATTGTTCCAACACCACTTATCAAAAGTGCTATTCTTTTTCCACTTGCAACTTTGGCCATATTTGTGTGAGTCTATTTCTAGAATCTATTCTATTTAATTGATCTATATGTCTATCCCTTTGCCAATATCACAGTCTTGATTGTGGTAGCTTTTTACTAAGTTTTAAAATCATGTAGTTTGATTTTTCCAACATTTTTCTTTTTCAAAATTGTTTTGGTTATTTTAGGTCCTTTGCCTTTCTATACAAATTCTAAAATTGGTTTCTCTATAACTACAAACAGTGCTGCTGGGTTTCTTGCTGTTGTTGTTATTGCTTTAAATCTATAAATCAACTTGAGGAGAATCAACATCTTAACTACAGTGAATCTTCCAATTCATGAATACATGTCTCTCCATTTATTTAAATTTTCTTACTTTTTTTTTAAATCAGGGTTTTACAGTTTTCAGCATAGAGATCTCATAGATATTTTGCTACATTTATACCTAATTCTTTCATTTTGGGAGAGCTACTATAAATGGATATTTTTAAAATTCAGTTTTCAATTGTTTATTGCTAGTATACAGAAATATGATTGCTTTTTGTGGGCTGACCTTGAACCACTTGGTAAACTCATTTATTGTAGGAATTTTTTTGTGGATTCCTTGGGATTTTCTACATATACAATCATGCCATCTGCAAATAGAGACAGTTTTATTTCTTCCTTTCCAATCAGTATGCCATTATTTCTTCAAATATTTTTGCCACACCACAACCATTCTCTTCACATTCTGGGTCTCTGATGACACAAATGTTAGATCTTATGATAGTCTCAAGGTTTCTGAAGCTGCTTATTTACTTTTAACTTTTTTTCTCTATTCTTCAAATTGGATTTTTATTTATCTATTTTTAAGTTCACTGACCTATTCATCTGTTATATCCTCTCTGCTACCAAGCCCATCCAGTGAGTTGTTTTTTTTTAATTTTATTTATTTATTTATTTATTTTTGGCTGTGTTGGGTCTTAGTTTCTGTGCGAGGGCTTTCTCCAGTTGCGGCAAGCGGGGGCCACTCTTCATCGCGGTGCGTGGGCCTCTCACTATCGCGGCCTCTCTTGTTGTGGAGCACAGGCTCCAGACGCGCAGGTTCAGTAATTGTGGCTCACGGGCCTAGTTGCTCCGCGGCATGTGGGATCTTCCCAGACCAGGGCTCGAACCCGTGTCCCCTGCATTGACAGTCAGATTCTCAACCACTGCACCACAGGGAAGACCCATCCAGTGAGTTTTTCACTTCCATTATTGTATTTCTCTGTTCTAAAATTTCCGTTTAGTTCTTCTTTATATCTTCTATTTCTTTGCTGAGACTTTCTATCTTCCCACTCATTCCTGGAATATGGTCATAATAGCTGATTTTAAAAGTCTTTTTGAGATAATTTTAACATCTGTGATCCTGGCACTGGCATCTGTTTTCTGTCTTTTCCCATGTGAGTTCAGATTTCACTGGTTCTTTTTAAGCTGAGTAATTCAAGATTGTATTCTGGACATTTTGACTATTATCTTATGAGAATCTGAGTCTTATTTAAGTCCCACCAAGAATGTTAGTGTTTTTGTTTTAGCCAGTAATTGACCCAGTTGGGTTCACACTTCAAGTTCTGACCATCCTTCTGCAGGCTGCATTTCCAATTTCAGTTCAGTTTGCAAAGCCTTTGTAGTCATACTGAATGTGTTCCATAATCGTCCCACGCAGTGTCCAGTTTGGGGCTTGGGGGTGGTCTATCCCATAATTCAGTCCTCAATGTTTTTGTATGCTGTTTAGGATCACACCCATGCACACACAGCTTGGAAGTCAGCTCAGAAGTCCGTGAGCAACTTTAAGTGATCAGTTTCCCAAGCTCCTCATTCTCCTGCAATCTTTTGGTTTCCTGGGGCTTCCCTTTTTCAGCCTTCCAGCAGAAAGCTGGGGCTTCATTAACCCCATTCTGCCATGTACTTCCTGTAACTGTGCCCACATCAGGGCCAAGCAACAGAAGAGCAGAGGGAGAAGAAAAGCAATGGGATTTGGAAGGTTCCCTTCCCTCTGAGATTTAGGCTCCTGCCTGCCCCATTGACGCCACTGCAGCTACTGCCCAGGATTGCTTGAGGCCTTGGGGGCAAGAGAATGAAGAAAAGGGGGAAAAAAAAAAAGAAAAAAGAGAAGATGTGGGATTGTCACATTTTCTCTGAATATTAGGAGACCCCTTTCCTGCTCCTTGAGTCAGAACTAGAGGGCTTCTCGTGGTGCTTTTTCTGTCCATGTTAATAATGCTCACGTCCAAGTTTCAGGATACATTAAGTTCAGGCTGGGGCATACCGGAAGAAAAAAAAAATGGTAAACTCACCGCCGGTTCAGTAGTACTTTGAATTCTGGTCTTCTTCCCCAATCTGCCTCCTACTATTTATTTTTCAGAGTCCTCAAATAGCCACTCCAAGCATTCTGTCCAGGTTTTATAGCTGCATTCAGTGGGAGAGACAGGGTGAAGTGCGCTTACTCCATCTTATCTGGAACCAGAACCTGGACTACTGCTTTTCATAACAAATTTTGTAGAACTGATTGACTAAACTATTTGTTAAATTTGGTTATAAGAAATTAAAATTTAAAAATAAATAAATCCTGTAATAACCTTATTGAGGAAAAGGGAACAAGCAAGCTAATAGGATCACATTTTTTTAAGCATATATATTTTTGGAAATTAAATGCTTAGGAAAAAAGTGAAGTTCTTAATTGTACTGTGCTTTACTTCTTTAAATCTTATTCTACCTGTGGATTTTTATAAATAACTGAGACTAAGTACTTATCCAAAGTATGAGACAGAGGAAGCCAGTTGCAGATGAGAAGCTATAAACTGTTTAAGAAATTGAAAAAAAGTTCAGGATGACCAACACTCTGAGCGTAAGCACAACAGTTTCAAGAAATGAGGCTAGAGAAGCAGGCAGGCATCAGTTCAAGGTTTTGTATGCCATGTTAATCTAAGGTGGGTGGATTTACCTGAGTAAAGGAAGGCCCTGAAGTGTTTTAGCAATGGTCAGGGGGTGACATGATCCGATTGGTATTTTTGAAGGATCACTCCTCTGCAGAACATAAAGGTGCATAGAAAATGAGTCTTACTGTCTGAATCTAAAGGGTCACATCAAGTTGCAGGACAGTATATACTAGCATGATTCCACACGTGGTTGGGGGTTATGGGTGGGGAGGGAGATTTTATACACACACATACACACAGGCACACACATAATATTATTATACACATCTTATATAATCACATGATTATATATCCAAATATGTCCATAAATCATAAGATTATATGAATTTATATCTGATTATGATTCTATATAATTATATATATATGTATGTATATATGTGGATAAATAGGTTAAAATGTGTATTGAATGTTTCTGGAAAAAAACACAAGAAACCAGAGAGAATGGTTAGAGAAGGAGAGTGAAGGGCTAAGAGAAAAAATCTTTTACTTTTCATATTATTCTTCTGTTTGATTTTTAAATTCTTTCACCATGGACATTTACACTCTTAAAAAGGGTTGTAAAAAAAATGGAAGATCTTATGCATAAATTAGATATGAGACAGATATAAGATATTAAAGCAGGATATGTATGAATGAGCCTAGCATTCAGTAACACTGTTTCTAGCATATAGTAAGCACTCAAACACTGTTATAGATCTTCCCACAAATAAGATATTACCAACCATTTATAAAGTAATTTCACAACACAAAACAGCTTTCTAATTACATTACACTACACTATACTGCACTAATTTACCAGGTATTATCAAGCATTCAGAAATTTGAGGAAAGATAAAGAGTAAGAATGGATTTTAAAGATATTTATTATTATCATTTAATTACATTTTTACTGTAAAAGAAATGCTTGCATATTTTTCTCAATTTCTTAAGCACTGAAGGGTATAAAGGGAAACAGCAAAAGAGCCTTTCCTGCCCTGGCCCCTCTAATTCCAATAGCCAAATATAACCATTCCAAATGGCCTCTTGAGTTCTATACAATTCCAGACTTTCTTTGTGCATATAAAGCACATATAAATATATATACTTATATACATTATATTCTCTTTCAAGGAAATAAACCTCTGCTCCTTAAAATAATCTAGACCTATTCTATTATGTTGGCCAAAAAGTTCGTTCGGGTCTTTCTGCATCAGCTTATGGAAAAACAAACTAAATTTTTGGCCAACCCGATATTTCTTACATGTCATTTTTCTAAACCCAAATAGAGTAATGAATAGACAAATCCCTAAACTGGCACATAAAGTTAAATCTTCCAAGTCAGGAAATGCTAAAATGGACATACTAACAGATAAAGTTCTCAATGATCGCCTAACACCCTTTGATAGAAAAGATAAACCTTAACCAGGGCAAGCAAAAGTTACTTTAAGGGGAAAAAATGCACAGGCTGAAATAAACAAAAGGACAGATGATAGGTTTTTAAAAGGTTAAAATATATAATGAGGGGTAAGGGTTTATCCCAAACCTTTAGGTCCCAGAGTCTGACTATTATGCTCTTCCATAAAAGGAGTCATCAGAGATCTTCTAACACACCCTTTGATTAAACAGAAACTTAACGAGGGCAAGCAAATTTGGAATAACTTTCATAGACATTCTATACTGAACAGACCAGAGGTCTAATCCAGAATTTACATATTTCTTATATTCTTATGACTGGGGAAAGAAAGTCGTCACATATTACAGCAGTAGCTGGAGACGTCAAGCAGGGAAGGCAGAAGAGGTGCAGTTGATCTTCTGTAATAGTTATCCTTCATCTCAACTTTCGGCTTGTGCTCTGCAGTTTCTAAGGCAAAAATAAAATCCAGGACCAATATTTCAGGGTTTAAAAAAAAAAGTCTCCAGAAGTCAGAATAAAAATCACAATCTCTTTATGGGCTGTTAGGAAAAAGGTAGTTTTTCCCTGCATTTATATGGGACAAGAAAAATTAATTCCTAACTATTTCAACTGAGAATAATAAAATTATTTGGTTATCAAACAGTGGCATTTACTCTCTTATTTCTTAATATTAATAGGATCTTCACTTGCTTTTAGAGGATGTACAGGAGAAAAACTTTTAAATAATTCAACAAGCTTTTAATTAATTACTTTTTCACCCAAGGTAATGAATAAAGAGAAAAACCTCAGTTTTACTCAAGTTGGTGCTTTGAAAGAACACAAGAGATAAGATGATGTTGATCATTTACAACATGAAGTAAAGAGCTAAAATGGGACAGAAAGGCTGGGCAAGGTTCTAGTCATTCATTGATTTAAGTAGTGATTTTTAAGTACAAAAAACTTCATTAGATTGAACACATTATGGAGGGAAGACACATAAGAATTACTGAAAACCTGATCTACAGAATATTTTTAAAGAAAAACTATTTTTAAGCTTAGGTATATATTTATATTTCAATTGGAAGCAAGTAAACAAAATATAAACTTTTAAAGATCCTAGGAAGACTTCCTTTGATGAAAAGATATAAGGATAAATTTTAGTCATAATATTCTGAATTCCCAAAACATTACACCACCTATATGCAAAGGTTAAAAAAAACTTCCAAACCAAACAGAAATCATTTTCTGGAACAACCAACTGACTGGCTTTTGTAACAATGAAGAATTGAACATCTATATAATATGGTTTTGAGAATCTAAGCCATAGTCATCCGAAGGTGACTTTATCAACTAGTATTTATAACACTCTTTAACAAATTATTCCAGAATCTTAACAATTCTTTTTCTTACCAAAAAAATAAATTTTATTAACAAAATAACAAAACAGAAGAGTGAATGTTATCCTATTCTCCACATCTCCATTTACAAATGTATCAACAAATACAAAGCCACTATCTGCTATCATTTTGCCACTAAGCATAATATGTCAAGTTTAAAAGTACATAATTCCAGGGCTTCCCTGGTGGTGCAGTGGTTAAGAATCCCCCTGCCAATGCAGGGGACACAGGTTTGAGCCCTGGCCTGGGAAGATCCCACATGCCACGGAGCAACTAAGCCCGTATGCCACAACTACTGAGCCTGCACTCTAGAACCGGCAAGCCACAACTACTAAAGCCTGTGCACCTAGAGCCTGTGCTCCGCAACAAGAGAAGGCACCGCAATGAGCAGCCTGCACACCGCAATGAAGAGTAGCCCCCACTCACCGCAACTAGAGAAAGCCCACACGCAGCAACGAAGACCCAACGCAGCCAAAAAATAAATAAATAAATTTAAAAAATAAAAGTACCTAATTCCTGCCCTTTTAGAGCCTGAAATTTAAAAGAGAACACAAATATGTTTTTAAAAATAAAATAAACAATGTAAACAAATTGAAAAGTGCACACAGAATAAACCTGGCAAAATCTAGTATTTATGAAAACCTATTGAGAGAAATGTGTTGGTCTAATAGCGATTAGTGTCCTAGTCCCCACAACGTGATCTCAGTTGTTTCCCAATACAAGGAAGTAGGGACCTTGGAGAAAAAGGGTTCCTGATTCCAACTCCGGTGAAGGGAAAGTTCAACGGAAGCCTGAAACATGTACTGGGCCAGAAAGCTAGAATGATATCAAAGAACACTGAAGTTACATCAGAAGGACAAGCAGCCAATTTAAAAGGGCTTCCACTAGCGAAAAAAAGTGAAAATTTTAGTCTGAGAAGAATAATGAATGCAGTGGGTTGAAATAAAATATATAAAAATACATGATCTCATAGTGATATTCAAAACGAAAAACAGACCAGAGGGCAGACAGCAGAAGCAAGAAGAACTACAATCCTGCAGCCTGTGGAACAGAAACCACATTCACAGAAAGACAAACAAGATGAAAAGGCAGAGGGCTATGCACCAGATGAAGGAACAAGATAAAAACCCAGAAAAACAACTAAATGAAATGGAGACAGGCAATCTTCCAGAAAGAGAATTCAGAATAATGATAGTGAAGATGATCCAGGACCTCGGAAAAAGAATGGAGGCAAAGATCGAGAAGATGCAAGAAATGTTTAACAAAGACGTAGAAGAATTAAAGAACAAACACACAGAGATGAACAATACAATAACTGAAATGAAAAACACACTAGAAGGAATCAATAGCAGAATAACTGAGGCAGAAGAATGGATAAGTGACCTGGAACACAGAATGGTGGAATTCACTGCTGCCGAACAGAATAAAGAAAAAAGAATGAAAAGAAATGAAGACAGCCTAAGAGACCTCTGGGACAACATTAAACACAACACCATTCACATTATAGAGGTCCTAGAAGTAGAAGAGAGAGAGAAAGGACCCGAGAAAATATTTGAAGAGATTATAGTCGAAAACTTCCCTAACATGGGAAAGGAAAGAGCCACCCAAGTCCAGGAAGCGCAGAGAGTCCCATACAGGATAAACCCAAGAAGAAACACGCCAAGACACATAGTAATCAAATTGGCAAAAATTAAAGAGAAAGAAAAATTATTGAAAGCAGCAAGGGAAAAATGACAAATAACATACAAGGGAACTCCCATAAGGTTAACAGCTGATTTCTCAGCAGAAACTCTACAAGCCAGAAGGGAGTGGCATGATATACTTAAAGTGATGAAAGGGAAGAACCTACAACCAAGATTACTCTACCCAGCAAGGATATCATTCAGATTCGATGGAGAAAACAAAAGCTTTACAGACAAGCAAAAGCTAAGAGTATTCAGCACCACCAAACCAGCTCTACAACAAATACTAAAGGAACTTCTCTAAGTGGGAAACACAAGAGACGAAAAGGATCTAAAAAACAAACCCAAAACAATTAACAAAATGGTCATGGGAACATACATATCGATAATTACCTTAAACGTGAATGGATTAAATGCTCCAACCAAAACACACAGGCTTGCTGAATGGATACATAAACAAGACCCATATATATGCTGCCTAAAAGAGACCCACTTCAGACCCAGGGACACATACAGACTGAAAGTGAGGGGATGGAAAAAGATATTCCATGCAAATGGAAATCAAAAGAAAGCTGGAGTAGCAATACTCATATCAGATAAAACAGACTTTAAAATAAAGAATGTTACAACAGACAAGGAAGGACACTACATAATTATCAAGGGATCAATCCAAGAAGAAGATATAAAAATTATAAATATATATGCACCCAACATAGGAGCACCTCAATACATAAGGCAACTGCTAACAGCTCTGAAAGAGGAAATCGACAGAAACACAATAATAGTGGGGGACTTTAACACCTCACTTACACCAATGGACAGATCATCCAAAATGAAAATAAATAAGGAATCAGAAGCTTTAAATGCAACAATAGACCAGATAGATTTAATCGATATTTATAGGACATTCCATCCAAAAACAGCAGATTACACTTTCTTCTCAAGTGCACACGGAACATTCTCCAGGACAGATCATATCTTGGGTCACAAATCAAGCCTCAGTAAATTTAAGAAAACTGAAATCATATCAAGCATCTTTTCTGACCACAACGCTATGAGATTAGAAATCAGTTACAGGGGAAAAAACGTAAAAAACACAAACACATGGAGGCTAAACAATACGTTACTAGATAACCAAGAGATCACTGAAGAAATCAAAAAGGAAATTAAAAAATACCTAGAGACAAATGACAATGAAAACACGACGATCCAAAACCTATGGGATGCAGCAAAAGCAGTTCTAAGAGGGAAGTTTATAGCTATACAAGCCTACCTCAACAAACAAGAAATATCTCAAATAAAAAATCTAACCTTACACCTAAAGGAACTAGAGAAAGAAGAACAAACGAATCCCAAAGGTAGCAGAAGGAAAGAAATCATAAAGATAAGAGAAGAAATAAATGAAATAGAAACAAAGAAAACAACAGCAAAGATCAATAAAACTAAAAGCTGGTTCTTTGAGAAGATAAACAAAATTGATAAACCATTAGCCAGACTCATCAAGAAAAAGAGGGAGAGGACTCAAGTCAATAAAATTAGAAATGAAAAAGGAGAAGTTACAACAGACACCACAGAAATACAAAGCATCCTAAGAGACTACTACAAGCAACTCTATGCCAATAAAATGGACAACCTGGAAGAAATGGACAAATTCTTAGAGAGGTATAACCTTCCAAGACTGAACCAGGAAGAAATAGAAAATATGAACAGACCAATCACAAGTAATGAAATTGAAACTGTGATTAAAAATCTTCCAACAAACAAAAATCCAGGACCAGATGGCTTCACAGGTGAATTCTATCAAACATTCAGAGAAGAGCTAACACACATCCTTCTCAAACTCTTCCAAAAAATTGCAGAGGAAGGAACACTCCCAAATTCACTCTATGAGGCCACCATCACCCTGATACTGAAAGATATCACACAAAGATACTCCAAAAAAAAAAAATTAGAGACCAATATCACTGATGAACATAGATGCAAAAATCCTCAACAAAATACTAGCAAACAGAATCCAACGACACGTTAAAAGGATCATACACCATGATCAAGTGGGATTTATCCCAGGGATGCAAGGATTCTTCAATATACGCAAATCAATCAATGTGATACACCATATTGACAAATGGAAGAAGAAAAACCATATGATCAACTCAATAGATGCAGAAAAAGCTTTTGACAAAACTCAACACCCATTTATGATAAAAACTCTCCAGAAAGTGGGCATAGAGGGAACCTACCTCAACATAATAAAGGCCATATATGACAAACCCACAGCAAACATCATTCTCAATGGTGAAAAAGTGAAAGCATTTCCTCTAACATCAGGAACAAGACAAGGATGGCCACTCTCACCACTATTATTTAACATAGTTTTGGAAGTCTTAGCCACGGCAATCAGAGAAGAAAAAGAAATAAAAGGAATCCAAATTGGAAAAGAAGAAGTAAAACTGTCACTGTTTGCAGATGACATGATACTATACATAGAGAATCCTAAAGATGCCACCAGAAAACTACTAGAGCTAATTAATGAATTTGGTAAAGTTGCAGGATACAAAATTAATGCACAGAAATCTCTTGCATTCCTATACACTAATGATGAAAAATATGAAAGAGAAATTAAGGAAACAGTCTCATTTACCACTGCAACAAAAAGAATAAAATACCTAGGAATAAACTTACCTAGGGAGACAAAAGACCTGTATGCAGAAAACTATAAGACACTGATGAAAGAAACTAAAGATGATACCAACAGATGGAGAGATATACCATGTTCTTCGATTGGAAGAATCAATATTGTGAAAATGACTATACTACCCAAAGCAATCTACAGATTCAATGCAATCCCTATCAAATTACCAATGGCATTTTTTACAGAACTAGAACAAAAAACCTTAAAATTAGTATGGAGACAGAAAAGACCCCTAATAGCCAAAGCAGTCTTGAGGGAAAAAAACGGAGCTGGAGGAATCAGACTCCCTGACTTCAGACTAGACTACAAAGCTACAGTAATCAAGACAATATGGTACTAGCACAGAAACAGAAATACAGATCAATGGAACAGGACAGAAACCCCAGAGCTAAACCCACGCACCTATGGTCAACTAATCTATGACAAAGGACGCAAGGATATACAATGGAGAAAAGACAGTCTCTTCAATAAGTGGTGCTGGGAAAACTGGACAGCTACATGTAAAAGAATGAAATTAGAACACTCCCTAACACCATACACAAAAATAAACTCAAAATGGATTCGAGACCTAAATGTAAGACCGGACACTATAAAACTCTTAGAGGAAAACATAGGAAGAACACTCTTTGACATAAATCACAGCAAGATCTTTTTTGATCCACCTCCTAGAGTAATGGAAATAAAAACAATAATAAACAAATAGGACCTAATTAAACTTCAAAGCTTTTGCACAGCAAAGGAAACCATAAACAAGACAAAAAGACAACCCTCAGAATGGGAGAAAATATTTGCAAACATATCAATGGACAAAGGATTAATCTCCAAAATATATAAACAGCTCATGCAGCTCAATATTAAAAAAACAAACAACCCAATCCAAAAATAGGCAGAAGACCTAAATAGACATTTCTCCAAAGACATACAGATGGCCAAGAAGCACATGAAAAGCTGCTCAACATCACTAATTGTTAGAGAAATGCAAATCAAAACTACAATGAGGTATCACCTCACACCAGTTAGAATGGGCTTCATCAGAAAATCTACAAACAACAAATGCTGGAGACGGTGAGGAGAAAAGGGAATCGTCTTGCACTGTTGGTGGGAATGTAAATTGATACAGCCACTAAGGAGAACAGTACGGAGGTTCCTTAAAAAACTAAAAACAGAATTACCATATGACCCAACAACCCCACTACTGGGCATATACCCAGAGAAAACCATAATTCAAAAAGACACATGTGGGGACTTCCCTGGTGGTGCAGTGCTTAAGAATCCACCTGCAATTGCAGGGGACACGGGTTCGCGCCCTGGTCCTGGAAGATCCCATATGCCGCGGAGCAACTAAGCCCGTGTGCCACAAGTACGGAGCCTGCGCTCTAGAGCCCGCGAGCCACAACTACTGAGCCCGCATGCCACAACTATTGAAGCTCACCTGCCTAGAGCCCATGCTCTGCAACAAGAGAAGCCACCGCAGTGAGAAGACCACACCGCAACAAAGAGTAGCCCCCACTCGCCCCAACTAGAGAAAGCCTGTGCACAGCAATGAAGACCCAATGCAGCCAAAAATAAAAAAATAATTAAAAAAAAAAAAAGACACATGCACCCCAATGTTCATTGCAGCACTATTTACAACAGCCAGGTCACGGAAGCAACCTAAATGCCCATCTACAGATGAATAGATAAAGAAGATGTGGTACATATATACAATGGAATATTACTCAGCCATAAAAAGGAACGAAATTGGGTCATTTTTAGAGACATGGATGCATCTAGAGACTGTCATACAGAGTGAAGTAAGTCAGAAAGAGAAAAACAAATATCGTATATCAACGCACATATGTGGAACCTAGAAAATGGTACAGATGAACCGGTTTGCAGAGCAGAAATTGAGACACAGAAGTAGAGAAAAAACGTATGACAAGGGGGAAAGCGGCGGGGGTGGTGGTGTGATGAATTGGGCGATTGGGATTGACATGTATACACTGATGTGTATAAAATGGATGACTAATAACCTGCTGTATAAAAAAATAAATAAAATTAAATTAAAAAACAAAGAAAAGCAGTTCACTATTCACAAAAGGGCAGAACTTGTTATTCTAAAAATTGGTAAATAAAAAGGAAAAAATTCAAGCCTTTATCCTACCCTTCTTGTAGTAACTATTATTTCAGGGGAAACAAACAGCTAGTGAAATAAAGTTCTACTCTGTAGAATAATTCCAATTCAGAAATTTGGAAGGAGTAAGAGAATTAGAAAAAATCACCATTTTGCAACCCCTGTAGAAACAATGGATCAAGACAATGTACTCGGGACTTTCCTGGTGGCACAGTGGTTAAGAATCCACCTGCCGAGGGAGGGGCAAGATGGCGGAAGAGTAAGACGCGGAGATCACCTTCCTCCCCACAGATACATGAGAAATACATCTACACGTGGAACTGCTCCTACAGAACACCCACTGAACGCTGGCAGAAGACGTCAGACCTCCCAAAAGGCAAGAAAATCCCCACGTACTTGGGTAGGGCAAAAGAAAAAAGAAATAACAGAGACAAAAGAATAGGGACGGGACCTGCACCAGTGGGAGGGAGCTGTGAAGGAGGAAAGGTTTCCACACACTAGGAAGCCCCTTCGTGGGCAGAGACTGCGGGTAGCAGAGGGGGGAAGCTTCGGAGCCACGGAGGAGAGCGCAGCCACATTGGTGCGGAGGGCAAAGCGGAGATTCCCGCACAGAGGAGCGGTGCCGACCAGCACTCACCAGCCCGAGAGGCTTGTCTGCTCAGCCGCCGGGGCGGGCGGGGCCTGGGAGCTGGGGCTCGGGCTTCGGTGCTAGCCGGGAGGGAGTCCGGGAAAAAGACTGCGGCTGCCAAAGAGGCAAGAGAATTTTTCTTGCCTCTTTGTTTCGCGGCGCGCAAGGAGAGGGGATTCAGAGCGCCGCCTAAACGAGCTCCAGAGACGGGCGCGAGCCGCGGCTATCAGCGCGGATCCCACAGCAACAGGGACGCAGAGGGAAAAACGGAGAGATTCCCGCACAGAGGCTCGGCGCCGAGCAGCACTCACCAGCCCGAGAGGCTTGTCTGCTCACCCGCCGGGGCGGGCGGGGGCTGGGAGCTGAGGCGCGGGCTTCGGTCGGATCCCAGGGAGAGGACTGGGGTTGGCTGCGTGAACACAGCCTGAAGGGTCTGGCGCACCGCAACTAGCCGGGAGGGTGCACGGGAGGGGGTCTGCAGCTGCCGAAGAGGCAGGAGACTTTTTCTTGCCTCTTTGTTTCGCGGCGTGCAGGGAGAGGGGATTCAGAGCGCCACTTGGACGAACTCCAGAGACGGGCGCGAGCCGCGGCTATCAGCGCGGACCCCAGAGACGGGCATGAGACGCTAAGGCTGCTGATGCCGCCACCAAACAGCCTGTGGGCGAGCACAGGTCATTCTCCACACCGCCCCTCCCGGGAGCCTGTGCAGCCCGCCACGGCCAGGCTCCCGTAATCCGGGGACAACTTCCCCGGGAGAGCGCACGGCGCGCCTCAGGCTGCTGCAACGTCACGCCGGCTTCTGCCGCCGCAGGCTCGCCCCGCCTCCTCCGTACCGCTCCCTCCCCCCGGCCTGACTGAGCCAGAGCCCCCGAATCAGCTGCTCCTTTAACCCCGTTCTGTCTGGGCGGGGAACAGACGCCCTCAGGGGACCTACATGCAGAGGCGGGTCCAAATCCAAAGCTGAACCCCGGGAGCTGTACGAACAAAGAAGAGAAAGGGAAATCTCTCCCAGCAGCCTCAGAAGCAGCGGATTAAAGCTCCACAAACAACTTGATGTGCCTGCATCTGTTGAATACCTGAATAGACAACGAATCATCCCAAATTTAGGAGATGGACTTTGGGAGCAGGATATATTAACTTTTCCCCTTTTCCTTTTTTTTGTGAGTGTAGATGTGTATGCTTCTGGGTGAGATTTTGTCTGTATAGCTTTGCTCTCACTGTTAGTCCTAGGGTTAGGTCCGTCCGTTTTTTTTTTTTTTTTTGGCTTAAAAATTTTTTTTTTTCCCTAATAAATGTTTTCTTAATAATTTTTTCCTTATTTTCTATTTTTAAAAAAATTTTTAATAAGTTTTTTCACATTTTTTATTTTAAAAAATTAAAAAATTTTTTTTCTTAATAAATTTTTTCTAAATAATTTTTTTTCTTATTTTTAGTATAAAAAATTAATAAATCTATTTTTAAAAATTAAAAAAAATTTTTTTTCTTAATAAATTAACTCTTAATAATTTTTTTTCTTATTTTTTATTATAATTGCTTCATTTTATTTTATTTTATCCTCTTTTTTTCTTTCTTTCCATTTTTTCTCCCTTTTATTCTGAGCCGTGTGGATGAAAGGCTCTTGGTGCTCCAGCCAGGCATCAGGGCTGTGCCTCTGAGGTGGGAGAGCCAACTTCAGGACACTGGTCCACAAGAGACCTCCCAGCTCCACGTAATACCAAATGGCGAAAATCTCTCAGAGATCTCCATCTCAACATCAAGACCCAGCTTCACTCAACGACCAGCAAGCTACAGTGCTGGACACCCTATGCCAAACAACTAGCAAGACAGGAACACAGCCCCATCCATTAACAGAGAGGCTGCCTAAAATCATAATAAGGCCACAGACACCCCAAAACACACCACCAGACGTGGACGTGCCCACCAGAAAGACAAGATCCAACCTCATCCACCAGAACACAGGCACTAGTTCCCTCCACCAGGAAACCTACACAACCCACTGAACCAACCTTAGCCACTGGGGACAGATACCAAAAACAACGGGAACTACGAACCTGCAGCCTGTGAAAAGGAGACCCCAAACACAGTAAGATGAGCAAAATGAGAAGACAGAAAAACACACAGCAGATGAAGGAGCAAGGTAAAAACACACCAGACCTAACAAACGAAGAGGAAATAGGCAGTCTACCTGAAAAAGAATTCAGAATAATAATAGTAAAGATGATCCAAAATCTTGGAAATAGAATAGACAAAATGCAAGAAACATTTAACAAGGACGTAGAAGAACTAAAGAGGAACCAAGCAATGATGAAAAACACAATAAATGAAATTAAAAATACTCTAGATGGGATCAATAGCAGAATAACTGAGGCAGAAGAACGGATAAGTGACCTGGAAGATAAAATAGTGGAAATAACTACTGCAGAGCAGAATAAAGAAAAAAGAATGAAAAGAACTGAGGACAGTCTCAGAGACCTCTGGGACAACATCAAACGCACCAACATTCGAATCATAGGGGTCCCAGAAGAAGAAGAGAAAAAGAAAGGGACTGAGAAAATATTTGAAGAGATTATAGTTGAAAACTTCCCTAATATGGGAAAGGAAATAGTTAATCAAGTCCTGGAAACACAGAGAGTCCCATACAGGATAAATCCAAGGAGAAACACACCAAGACACATATTAATCAAACTATCAAAAATTAAATATAAAGAAAACATTTTAAAAGCAGCAAGGGAAAAACAACAAATAACACACAAGGGAATCCCCATAAGGTTAACAGCTGATCTTTCAGCAGAAACTCTGCAAGCCAGAAGGGAGTGGCAGGATATACTTAAAGTGATGAAGGAGAAAAACCTACAACCAAGATTACTCTACCCAGCAAGGATCTCATTCAGATTTGATGGAGAAATTAAAACCTTTACAGACAAGCAAAAGCTCAGAGAGTTCAGCACCACCAAACCAGCTTTACAACAAATGCTAAAGGAACTTCTCTAGGCAAGAAACACAAGAGAAGGAAAACACCTACAATAACAAACCCAAAACATTTAAGAAAATGGTCATAGGAACATACATATCGATAATTACCTTAAATGTAAATGGATTAAATGCTCCCACCAAAAGACACAGACTGGCTGAATGGATACAAAAACAAGACCCATATATATGCTGTCTACAAGAGACCCACTTCAGACCTAGAGACACATACAGACTGAAAGTGAGGGGATGGAAAAAGATATTCCATGCAAATGGAAATCAAAAGAAAGCTGGAGTAGCAATTCTCATATCAGACAAAATAGACTTTAAAATAAAGACAATTACAAGAGACAAAGACGGACACTATATAATGATCAAGGGATCGATCCAAGAGGAAGGTATAACAATTGTAAATATTTATGCACCCAACATAGGAGCACCTCAATACATAAGGCAAATACTAACAGCCATAAAAGGGGAAATCGACAGTAACACATAGTAGGGGACTTTAACACCCCACTTTCACCAATGGACAGATCATCCAAAATGAAAATAAATAAGGAAACACAGGCTTTAAATGATACATTAAACAAGATGGACTTAATTGATATTTATAGGACATTCCACCCAAAAACAACAGAATACACATTTTTCTCAAGTGCTCATGGAACATTCTCCAGGATAGATCATATCTTGGGTCACAAATCAAGCCTTGGTAAATTTAAAAAAATTGAAATCGTATCAAGTATCTTTTCCGACCACAACGCTATGAGACTAGATATCAATTACAGGAAAAGATCTGTAAAAAATACAAACACATGGAGGCTACACAATACACTACTTGATAACGAAGTGATCACTGAAGAAATCAAAGGGGAAATCAAAAAATACCTAGAAACAAATGACAATGGAGACACGACGACCCAAAACCTATGGAATGCAGCAAAAGCAGTGCTAAGAGGGAAGTTTATAGCAATACAAGCCTACCTCAAGAAACAGGAAACATCTCGAATAAACAACCTAACCTTGCACCTAAAGCAACTACAGAAAGAAGAACAAAAAAACCCCAAAGCTAGCAGAAGGAAAGAAATCATAAAGATCAGATCAGAAATAAATGAAAAAGAAATGAAGGAAACAATAGCAAAAATCAATGAAACTAAAAGCTGGTTCTTTGAGAAGATAAAGAAAATTGATAAACCATTAGCCAGACTCATCAAGAGAAAAAAGGAGAAGACTCAAATTAATAGAATTAGAAATGAAAAAGGAGAAGTAACCACTGACACTGCAGAAATACAAACGATCATAAGAGATTACTACAAGCAACTCTATGCTAATAAAATGGACAACCTGGAAGAAATGGACAGATTCTTAGAAATGCACAACCTGCCGAGACTGAACCAGGAAGAAATAGAAAATATGAACAGACCAATCACAAGCACTGAAATTGAAACTGTGATTAAAAATCTTCCAACACACAAAAGCCCAGGACCAGATGGCTTCACAGGCGAATTCTATCAAACATTTAGAGAAGAGCTAACACCTATCCTTCTCAAACTCTTCCAAAATATTGCAGAGGGAGGAACACTCCCCAACTCATTCTACGAGGCCACCATCACCCTGATACCAAAACCAGGCAAAGATGTCACAAAGAAAGAAAACTACAGGCCAATATCACTGATGAACATAGATGCAAAAATCCTCAACAAAATCCTAGCAAACAGAATCCAACAGCACATTAAAAGGATCATACACCATGATCAAGTGGGGTTTATTCCAGGAATGCAAGGATTCTTCAATATACGCAAATCAATCAACGTGATACATCATATTAACAAATTGAAGGAGAAAAACCATATGATCATCTCAATAGATGCAGAGAAAGCCTTCGACAAAATTCAACACCCATTTATGATAAAAGTCCTGCAGAAAGTAGGCATAGAGGGAACTTTCCTCAACATAATAAAGGCCGTATATGACAAACCCACAGCCAACATTGTCCTCAATGGTGAAAAACTGAAACCATTTCCACTAAGATCAGGAACAAGACAAGGTTGCCCACTCTCACCACTATTATTCAACATAGTTTTGGAAGTGTTAGCCACAGCAATCAGAGACGAAAAAGAAATAAAAGGAATCCAAATCGGAAAAGAAGAAGTAAAGCTGTCACTGTTTGCAGATGACATGATACTATACATAGAGAATCCAAAAGATGCTACCAGAAAACTACTAGAGCTAATCAATGAATTTGGTAAAGTAGCAGGATACAAAATTAATGCACAGAAATCTCTTGCATTCCTGTATACTAATGATGAAAAATCTGAAAGTGAAATTAAGAAAACACTCCCGTTTACCATTGCAACAAAAAGAATAAAATACCTAGGAATAAACCTACCTAAGGAGACAAAAGACCTGTATGCAGAAAATTATAGGACACTGATGAAAGAAATTAAAGATGATACAAATAGATGGAGAGATATACCATGTTCTTGGATTGGAAGAATAAACATTGTGAAAATGACTCTGCTACCCAAAGCAATCTACAGATTCAATGCAATCCCTATCAAACTACCACTGGCATTTTTCACAGAACTAGAACAAAAAATTTCACAATTTGTATGGAAACACAAAAGACCCCGAATAGCCAAAGCAATCTTGAGAACGAAAAATGGAGCTGGAGGAATCAGGCTCCCTGACTTCAGACTATATTACAAAGCTACAGTAATCAAGACAGTTTGGTACTGGCACAAAAACAGAAATATAAATCAATGGAACAGGATAGAAAGCCCAGAGATAAGCCCACGCACATATGGTCACCTTATCTTTGATAAAGGAGGCAAGCATATACAGTGGAGAAAAGACAGCCTCTTCAATAAGTGGTGCTGGGAAAATTGGACAGGTACATGTAAAAGTATGAAATTAGAACACTCCCTAACACCATACACAAAAATAAACTCAAAATGGATTAAAGACCTAAGTGTAAGGCCAGACACTATCAAACTCTTAGAGGAAAACATAGGCAGAACACTGTATGACATAAGTCACAGCAAGATCCTTTTTGACCCAGGTCCTAGAGAAATGGAAATAAAAACACAAATAAACAAATGGGACCTAATGAAACTTAAAAGCTTTTGCACAGCAAAGGAAACCATAAACAAGACCAAAAGACAACCCTCAGAATGGGAGAAAATATTTGCAAATGAAGCAACGGACAAAGGATTAATCTCCAAGATTTACAAGCAGCTCATGCAGCTCAATAACAAAAAAACAAACAACCCAATCCAAAAATGGGCAGAAGACCTAAATAGACATTTCTCCAAAGAAGAGATACAGATTGCCAACAGACACATGAAAGAATGCTCAACATCTTTAATCATTAGAGAAATGCAAATCAAAACTACAATGAGGTATCATCTCACACCGGTCAGAATGGCCATCATCAAAAAATCTAGAAACAATAAATGCTGGAGAGGGTGTGGAGAAAAGGGAACACTCTTGCACTGTTGGTGGGAATGTAAATTGATACAGCCACTATGGAGAACAGTATGGAGGTTCCTTAAAAAACTAAAAATAGAACTACCATGTGACCCAGCAATCCCACTACTGGGCATATACCCTGAGAAAACCATAATTCAGAAAGAGTCATGTACCAAAATATTCATTGCAGCTCTGTTTACAATAGCCAGGACATGGAGGCAACCTAGGTGTCCATCATCGGATGAATGGATAAAGAAGATGTGGCACATATATACAATGGAATATTACTCAGCCATAAAAAGAAATGAAATGGAGGTGTTTGTAATGAGGTGGATGGAGTTAGAGTCTGTCATACAGAGTGAAGTAAGTCAGAAAGAGAAAAACAAATACAGTATGCTAACACATATATATGGAATCTAAGGGAAAAAAAAAAAAAAGAGGTCATGAAGAACCTAGTGGCAAGATGGGAATAAAGACACAGACCTACTAGAGAATGGACTTGAGGATATGGGGAGGGGGAGGGGTGAGATGTGACAGGGTGAGAGAGTGTCATGGACATATATACACTACCAAATGTAAAATAGATAACTAGTGGGAAGCAGCCGCATAGCACAGGGAGATCAGCTCGGTGCTTTGTGACCACCTAGAGGGGTGGGATAGGGAGGGTGGGAGGGAGGGAGATGCAAGAGGGAAGAGATATGGCAACATATGTATATGTGTAACTGATTCACTTTGTTGTAAAGCAGAAGCTAGCACACCATTGTAAAGCAATTATACTTCAATAAAAATGTTTAAAAAAAAAAAAAAAAAAAAAAAAAAAGAATCCACCTGCCAAAGCAGAGGACACAGGTTCGATCCCTGGTCCGGGATGATCCCACATGCCACGGAGCAACTAAGCCCATGAGCCACAACTACTGAGCCTGAGCTCTAAAGCCTGCGAGCCGCAACCACTGAAGCCTGCACACCTAGAGCCCGTGCTCCACAACAAGAGAAGCCACTGCAATGAGAAGCCTGCGCACCACAACAAAGAGTAGCCCCTGCTCTCCACTAAAGAAAGCCCGCACGCAGCAATGAAGACCCAACGCAGCCAAAAATAAATAAATAAATAAATTTATTCAAAAAAAAAAAAAAAAAGACAATGTACTCTTGCCAAAAACAGCAACAACAACAACATGAATTTCATCAAGCCTCTGGGTCTAACTACAAGTTCACAGGAAATGTGGAGGATAGAGGAACACGTTAAACAACACTGCAAGGATGCGATCAATGAAATCCAGAATGTGGACTATTTTATCAAACTAAGAACTTCATTTCTCAAGAAATAAATGGCATGGCCAAAATTTAAAAGAAAAAAAAAGTAGGGGAGGGGGAACTCTTACATATTAAGAGAGACTTAAGAGAAATGTCAACCAAATGCAGTGTCCCTACCATGTGACGTGAATCTTGATTTGAACAACTCAATGGTAAAAGGATATTTTTGAGATAGCGGGAGAAATTAAACACTGGCTGGTAGATTTTATATGGTACTGAGAAATAACTTAATTTTCTTAGGTGTTTTAGACTATAGTGTTTATGTTATTAATAAAGGAGTCCCCTAATGTGAATTATGGACTTTAGTTAATAATAATGTATCAATACTGGTTCACCAATTGTAACAAATATACTACACTAATGCAAGATGTTATTAATAGAGGAAACTGTAGATGGGGACTCTGCATTTTCTGCTCATTTTTTCTGTAAACCTAAACCAGTTCCAAAAAGTAAAGTCTATTAATTAAAAAAAAGAAACACTGGAACATGGGCTTCCTCTCCAATGAGATTCTCCAATCCATTCTTAAAACTGGTCACCTGAAGGGTTTCCATAGTGTTATTATTTCACTTTCTCAATAATGCAGATTTCCCCAAATTTTCCTAATGTTTAACATAAGCTACTTCTCATATCATTCTTTTTTTTTTTTCTTGGTAGGGAATAAGTGACTAAGACTTTCTATGTTCCAATAGATATAATTTAATGGATTCACAAAATCATCAATCATCAACAAAGCTCTTACAGGGAAAGTAATGTCTGTCAATTTTTGATATATTTCCAAACACCCCTGCCCCAACCTCAACCCAAGAGATTTCTTAACTGGCCTGTAATTCATAACTCTGAAATAAAGAATATTTTCATTAAAAAATAAAAAGGGAGACCTTATCTATTAGATAAAGATACATACTGAAGTATTTACAGATGATATGATGCCTAGGATTTCTTTTGAAATACTTCAGCAAGCTGGGAAAAAAATGTAGGACGTAGAGGCAACAAGCCTGGCCAAACAATGATACTTACCGAAGCTGAGTAACGGGTACATGAATGTTCATTATACAATTCTATTTTTGTGTATATTTAAGATTTTTCATAATAAAAAATTAGGGGAAAAAAACAAATTTAAGATTTGCCTGTCTCACTGCAGTATTCTAGACATATATCAAATTTTGTTAAGATTGGAAAGGAAATCTATCTTTTTAAAAAGTATTGATGGTAGGTACTGCAGAATTACTAGTGATCAGATTTGGAATCACAGGACAAAAGGGCTTTTCTTCCCTCTTATACCAGCACTGCAAATAAAACTTATTTATTAAAATGAAAAAAAGAAATAGAGTGGTGCAGTGAGATAAAGTTCAAGAGACCATAAAAATGGAGAAGTAAAGATAGGTAGAATGTCACTATAAAATATTTATTAAGATGGGAGAGAAGAGAGAAAAAAGAATCTAACACAGTAGGGAGGCAATAACACTTTGCACAGTGTCAAAGCAAATAAATTGAAAACAAAGGTTTGAAGATAGTATAGTCATAAATTGAGAGAAGAAACACAAATAAATGGTTATATAGAGATGTAGCTCTGAACAATGATATTAATAAAAGGAAGAGCTTAATAAGTTTTACAGTTCTATTTAATAAGGAAACTTCAGAGAATAACTGAGTATAGAAGTACTACCTAAGAGGCCTATAGACAAGTGGTCTAGTTGAGCAGTGACTAAAACATTCAGACTCATTTGTAAAACCCAAGTGCAATTCAGGAGTTTAGCTTGATTCAATAGAGAATTGTAGGATATACAGCCAGAATATTTCAGAGAGCTTTGAAAAGATAGTTATCTGCTATAGTAGCATGGGGAAGGTCATTCAGAAGGAAAGATGAGGTAAAATGCTAAGGGCCATTGAGAAAGGAACATACTACTATGAGAGTTATGCACGAGCCGAGGAAATCTAGGATTGTTAAGTACAGGAAAGACTGGGAGAAAACTGAGAACTGAAGGAATCCAGGAAAAGACATTATGAGAATTTTGAATAGGGGGATTGATTTTTAAAAGAAATAAAACTTAGGGTTCAGGCTAAATTCATCATAAAAAAACAAAGAAAAGAAACAAATCCTATACCAGTTATCAAAAATTGAACATCAACTTTTAAACCAACCAATCCTATAAAGGGCTAGCCTCCGGTTATATACCTTTTCCTTGCACATTTAGCCTTTTTACTGGGGTCACTGAGTAAGAAAATGATTATGCCAACAGGCAGGCAGGAGCAAGCAGCTCAGCCCCATAAAAAATGTTCTCAAAGGGCACAGATTCCAAAGCACCTTCAACAAAAAGAAATTGTGAGGCGTAAGTATGCAGAAGGCATAGTCAGAAAGCCAAGAAAAGAAAGTCAAGGGCTGTCCATTGAAATACAGACCAAAAGATTAAAAATCTATTTATTTTGGAAAGTGAAGGGTCCTGAGGAATAGGATGTCACGTGGTTATAAGCAAGAAAGAAAAACATTTTAGGTAATAGTACGAAAGATAAAATAAGAAGGAAAGGAGACTCAACATCCAAGGATCTCTATTTCACCCATTAAAAGGTACTAAACTCTTCTTCAAGCTTTATCACATACAATGCTAAGTAAACCATGGCCAAAATAGGCAGGAGAACTTACTGAAAGGGCTACAAAGCTGTATCCTGCCTCATCTGGAAGCATCTCCTCAGGACCAAGTAGGAGAAAGACAGGTGAAGCAGCACCGTCCAAGCCAAGCTGATGTTGACATACCCTTTATGGACTTGGCTGAAAGTAAAACAGATCTCTTGGGATCCGTGCAAACCACGAAGAGGTAGTTCCAGCTGCACCCGTTTGTGGCCCCTATGTCACTGAGCTGGAAACAGCTCGAAAGAAATAGGGAAAAAGCAGAAAAGGTGAGAAAAAGAGAACACCATCCTTTTCTCTATTCTTTCTTCTCCAGTCATCCATTTTTTCTAGTAGTGACAATGGGTGCTGATCTATGCACTGTCTTCCTGATTTCCCATGTTTTAGGAAAGCTAAGTTTAGGCTAAAAGTAACTATTAAACAGAGCTATAATTTTATTAGCATCATGCTCTAATGAAATGAGCCAACTAGTAGAGAAACTCGGACAATGAGAAAGCTTAAGGCAAAGAGCAATGATTAAAAGAATAGATGTTGCCAGAATACATAACACACATTTCATTAACTTAACAGAAACTAATTTATTAGAATTCCAAACATCATCACATCAGTGATTCACAAAAACAGCACAATCACCCTAGAGACTACACAGCCGTGAATTTGAGAGTCCTAAGCTACATAGCATTTTTTTTTTTTTAGTAAAAGGCGAAAGATTTATTCAATCTGAAGAGAAACCAGAGTATACACAGCATTTTGTCCTTGCTATTTCTACCAACTACAGTTATTTCTACCAATTATAGCAACTTCCTTTGCTCTCTATGTTAGTACTAAGTTCCTTTAGTTGCTAATGAATGTCCCATAGCAATATCAAACCTTCTAGAGCTTAACAAGATCATTTAATGTGCTAATCACCCCTATTTAATTTTGATTCAGATAAAACAGTTAAATATCAGTAATACCAGATTATGTCATAAACTGAAAATACAAAGATGAATCAAACTAGTCATGTAGTCAGGGTTTTAATCACTTGATTGATGTCAGAAAAAAAGTTATTTATGCTTGTGGTAAAACAATAGGGATCCAAGTCGTAAAATGGACCTCAAAAATGATGACAGGGCCAGAAAGAGTTACTCGATGAAACTGAACCTAATGAAATCAACATATAACAAATACTATTATTTTTAATCCATCCTTCAGTGTGATTTGAAGGCAGCTTCCTTAATGGGATTAAAGCATGTTTAACATCCAAAAACATAAGTAGAAACAACTCAGAGGTGTTCATGTTTGGCTATTTTTTTAAAAAAGGCAAGTTTTACCATAACAGACATTATGAAAACACTTTCTAAAGCAGAATGTTTCAGGTTATTCACTCTCTCTCATCCTTGCTCACCATGAAAAGGAATTCCCAAAGTCCAATTACTCTAAGCAATCAGTATTTCTACAACTACTAGTGATAAAATTTCCAAGAGAAAAACGTTCAGCATGTTTAAACCAAGCTGACACCAGAATATTCAATTGATAGTTAGAGAATGTAATTGAGGTTCACAAAGGTAACAATAAATTATAAACTGTTTGGTATATCATACAAGCAGCTTACCTTGTAGTTTTTTCAATACAGCAACCTCCATTTTCAGAACTTGTTTTGGTTGTTGAGCTGATTCCACCTTCAGTGCAACATTCTCCCTGGTAAGCATGTCCAAGGCATCGTAAATTTCTCCAAAGCCCCCACCCCCAATCTTCCTCAACTGCACGGGAAATAAAATAAGAACACACACACACAAAATTACTAGAAGATTCTAATTAGAAACTAATTCATCTCTTATATTTAAAAAATAATATATAATTTGCCTATCCTTATTTTATGATAAAAGATCTCAATATTGTTAACTAGGCATATGCCAAGAACAAACACCTAGAAATAACATCAAAATCTTTTCTCACAGTTTTGTCCACAAAAAGTACTGAATTTATTTCAGCCACAAACAATTTTAAAATCTGGTCTACAGCCAGCATCAGAAATATCATAAAAGACACAATATCTGAAAGCTTCACTTCCCACAAATACCCCTCAACAACCCTATTTATTCTAATTCTAAGGCAATCATTTGAAGACTTTTTAAATCCATAAAATCTTTCTGCCAACTGAAATCTTATCTGGAACCTGATTGAGATATGTATGTGGGGAGGTTGGAGAAGGGACGGGGGCAGCCAGAGCCCAGCCCTCTCAGCACCATTTACCCTCCTTTCTGAGGCACTGAACAGGCTCCACAGAACAGGCATAAAGCTCCTGTTCTAAACTATCCCAGTGTTCACTATATATCCATACGCTCAAATAATAGTAAACTCTAACCAAATTAAATATTTTCATCAGGGAATTCCCTGGCAGTCCAGTGGTTGGGAGCTGGTGCTTTCATTGCTGTGGCCCGGGGTTCAATCCCTGGTTGGGGAACTAAGATCCTGCAAGCCACGTGGGACAGCCAAACAAACAAACAAACAAATAAATACTTTCATCAAACACTTCATATTCTCCCTAATAAAATGTGTTAGCTTAACTGCGGAATATTGGGGTCTTTGAGTATTAAAAGCAAGTTCTATGTTAATCAACTATACTCCAATATAAAATAAAAAGTTTAAAAAAATAATAAAATAAAATAAAAGCAAGTTCTGAAGAGCTAGTGACAACTGGAACTGTAGAGCTGTGAGAAACTGGGGTGGGAGGGGGGGAGGTGATATACTTCAACCTAGATACAGCATGACATTAGCCTTCTTCCATTTCCTGAAACTCAGTCTTCTCCTTAGCACGTTATCAAGCAGCTAGGATGTGATATAATGTAGGAAGTCATCACTGGAGGCACCGGGTCCTAAATCTTAACCACCCCAGAGGCCTCACCTCAAGTCCTACTTCTTTCTCCACACGGTCTGTACTGATTTCTGCATCTAGGCTGATTCCTTTATCTCTTCCAAATTTCTATAGAAATTATGTGCTTAATCATTTAATTAATCATTTTACTATAAATACCTCAGGTATCATCTGTATTAATACATTATACAGTGTTTCAACTCATACTGTTTAACTTTCCATTGTCAATGCCCTATCCCCCTACAATGAAACTCATCTTCTTCAAAGAGAGGGCCACTCCTTCTATTTTTTATTTCTCCCATAGCATTTGGCAAAGTGATAACTATATAATTATTGCTAAATAACTATTTACTGCTTTGTATATATGAGCCACAATCCTTCCTTATTCTGGTTTGGTGATGGGAAGAGATAACACGAGAAACTCTGATATGAGTTTGGGACTAAAAAAAGTTCCAGAACTTAATTTCAGTTAAATAAATTCTCTTTTTTGGGCCCTGACTGGGGCCCAATCATAATAATCTTATGATTATTTATATTTTGTCCATTAAACAAAGACTGTGAAACTCTAAAAACTCATACACAGTACCAAAGAGACATCTTTCTAATTATGGACTCTGATGCGAGGTGGCTTCATGTTTTTACCTCACAAAGAACCTTACCAAACAACAGAACAAAAATTCTAAGCTGAAATAAATGATTTTGCTCCTTGGTCTATTCCTATAAAATCATTTGAACAATAATAGAGCATGAATTTTTTTTTTAATTGAGCTTAACAAAGCCCTAAGACATCACCAATGTTTATATGACAAAGAGACAGAGGTAATTTAGTACGATGGTGATATGCAGACTAGGGAAAGAATAGAGGTAAGATTGTGGCAGACTGTATTTTCTAAATATGGCCACAAAATAGTGCCCATCCTTTTTGCTCTTCTGTGACCTCGCCACTCCCCCATCAAGAGGCACAGTCCATTTCCCCACCCTCTTAAACCTGGGTGGATCTTGTGACTACTTTAACCAACCGAACACTCTCAAGAGCCAGCCACCATGTAAAAAGTGTGTCCATCCTGAGAAGCCATAGCCCTGTAGAGAGGTCCTAGAAAATGGGCCACCAGTTTGGGGGTAAGGGAACTAAGGACCCCAAGGCACCAAAGAAGCCATCTGGAAGTGGACCTTTCAATCCCCAAACCTGCTAGTGCCACATGGCTACAAGACAAACCACCCAGGCAAATTCTTCTTAAATTCCTAATCCACAAGACTGTGAGCAAAATAAATGACTGTTTTAAGCCTCTAAGTTTTGATGCAGTTTGTTATATAACAGTAGATAACCAAAACACCATCCTTAACAATGAGCCTGTGATTTTTTACTAAAAATGCCACTATGACTCTCAAATTTGGGGGACATGCTCCATACATTTATTAGCTCTCATTATCAGGACAGAGCAACTATGCCAGACGTAGCTTCATTTGTCACCTTTTGATATGTCTACTGAAGAAAGCCAACCTTTACCACAGCTCTTAACACAAAGCTCCCACCAAAGCAACACTCATGCCTGACTTACATTAAAGATTACCAATTGCTGGAATCTCCCTGCACCAGTCCATGATGATGAAAAGGTTCTTTTCTTATATTTACTCAAGTAAACTTTCAAAGCCTACTGATGTGCCTTATCAGTAAAACACTGTACCATAGAAACAAAATTTTTATTTCTAAAAGAAGAATCTCCTTTTTCCAATCTGTTGATAGACTAAGGAAACTATTAAATAGCTTTGCTAAACTTGCTAATGGAACAAAACTTTGGTTACCAAAGACTGGGTAGCCATAAAATATATTTAAATATATCCAAAACAAAAATAGCTTCTTTCATAGGAGGAAAGATGGCAGATTTCAAGTCTAGGGCAAGGAAGCCATTAAAAGACTATTAGGATCATGTTAAAAGCACTCAGGAGACAACCTGAAGGATGTCCCCTTAGTCAAATGAGACAATTTGTGCATCAATAAGAATGATAACTAGAATCAATAAGAATGATAACTAATGTGGACTGAAACACATTAAATATGCTTAAATCCATGAATTCTTAATTATATTTTAAAAAATTTCATTGGTCGCTTTTAGAAGATGCTAGGGAACCAGTTCATTATTTTCAAAACTGGTGAATTAAGAAAAGAATCAAGCATTTATCCTGTATTCCTAGTCAAATTGTATCTCGGGGTAGTCAGATAGTTAAATGATGGGAAATTTCTCTTCATAGATGTACTTCAACTAATAAATGAAGGAATGATAGACTATCACCAGTCTGCAATCCCTAATGAATTAACAGACCTAGACAATGATGATCAATAGTGCTAACATCACAAAAAATGATGGGCAATAAGACATCATATGCCTCCCATCCAAAGTTCACAATACCCTTTATGAAAAAAGAAATGCCCCTACTTCAATAAACAAACCTGAAGTCAGATCTGATCAAGCCTCTCTAAATAACTAACAGTTTGCATAAAATACATAAGACAGAGAAACATGTTAACACCACATGGAAGCAACAGAAAAAATCCAAACTGTGGAAATTTCTACAGGCAAATAACCTAGTTTCTTTAATAAATAAACTGTAAGGAAAAAAAGAGAGATGAAAAGGAACCTAGAAATTAAACGAAACTTAAGTGATGTAAACCAACTGCAATATCCAGACTTTACTTGGATTTGGTTGATTCAACTGTTAAAAATAATTTACAAAACAATTAGGAAAATGTGAAAGTTGGAAGGATACCTAATGATATTAAGAAATGATTGCTTTTCTAGATGTGATAATGATATTATGATTATATTTTAAGAAGAAGTCTATATTTTAGAGATATATACTGAAGTGCGTAAAGAGAAATGCTAAGGTAAAATATTGGCTTCAAAATATTCTGGGAGAGAGGTTAAAGAGATGAAACAAGATTGACCATCAGTCTATAACTGTTTAAGCTGGGGCATTGAGTACCTGGAGGTTCTTTGTAACAGTCTCACTATTTTAATGTATACTTACAATTTTCCTTAATAAAATGTTAAAAAATAAAAAAGGGCAGTTCACTGTACTGTATTTTTTTTTCAACTGTTCTTTCCCTAAGTATACTTTTATTTACCTTACTCAGTAGTAGCTATCAGAGGACTTCCCTGGTGGTGCAGTGGTTAAGAATCCGCCTGCCAGTGCAGGGGACACGGCCTTGACCCCTGGTCGGGGAAGATCCCACATGCTGCGGAACAACTAAGCCCGTGCGCCACAACTATTGAGCCGGCGCTCTAGAGCCCTCGAGCCACGTCTACTGAGCCTGTGTGCCACAACTACTGAAGCCCGCGCACCTAGAGCCCGTGCTCTGCAACGAGACAAGCCACCGCAATGAGAAGCCCACGCAGCGCAACGAAGAGTAGCTCCCACTCGCCGCAACTAGAGAAAGCCCTCCTGCGGCGACAAAGACCCAACGCAGCCAAAAATAAATAAATGAATAAATAAATTTTAAAAAAAATAGTAGCTATCAGAGTTTAGGAAAATTTACTCCTATAAGAAGCAAGAATAAGAATTAGGGCATAAACAGAAGCTAATCATAGGAAAAGAACCAAATATAACTGCTTTAGGCATATAAGCAATATATGTATTATTTCCTAATGAAATGCTTTTATCAAGATACCAAAAGTTACCCCCTCATATGTACGCCCCACCCCGCCCCTCTCTCTCCCTGATGTATACTCACTACTTTCCATCTTTCTTTGACCAGGATTCCAACACTGAGGATATCTGGCTGCTCTCCTCCTCCACTCATTGCAATTCACTGATGTGGTAGAATGGCTACACAGGCATCCAGCTCCCAAGGGTGGTTTCCATTTAACCTGAAATAAAAGAAACACAGCAGCATATCAGGACTAACTAATTAACACAAACATTCCAGCACCAAGTAACACTACTAATCCTATACATTAATTAGGTTGCTTTGCTGGAAAGAGGGAAAAACCCCACAAACGCAGTTCTAAAATCTGTTTAGTACATGTAAAAAAAAAGTACTTATCTTTCCATTACAGATGCCCAGTGAAATAGCCAGACATTAAAGAAGCATTATAACACAAATATAATTTACAATAACTGAGATTGCTAGACCTCAGGATAAGCATGGTGTCAACGGCAGGTGACCCAGACTACTATCCTTAGTCCAACACATTGCTAAGGAAAAACAAATCGTACCTAATTTACAACAGCTTACAGTTTAATAGGTTGTAACTTAGAGCTCAACATCACCAGAGCTAATATAATTTTAATGTTACAAAATGCATTTAAAATGCATAGGAAATAAACATGAGCCACAGAAAAGGTCTGTTGATCAAACCCAATACAATGATATTGTAAGAAAAAAGGATAACAACATACCAAATGAAGATACTGCAGAAAAATATGGCCTAAAGGAGATAAAACTGTGACCTAATATTACAGAACGAACTAAAAGAAAGTAAGAAAAAGAAACTTTAAAAGAACATAAATCATAATTAGAAAAGCTCTTAAATGAGAGAGCTAGGCAACAGAAAGACATAAAAAGAAATCTGAGCAAATTCAGAAAAGGAACAGAAATTAAAGAAAAAGAAATGAATATTCAAGTAGAAGGGACAAGAGAGAAAACAACATAAAATTAAGGGAGAAAAAATAAAGGGAAAAATGAAAAAAATTAAAAAGAAATTTAGAAATTAAAAGTGATAAAAGACAAAGTAAATATAAAATACATATTATAAAAGGTCGCCAAAGGGCTTCCCTGGTGGCACAGTGGTTAAGAATCTGCCTGCCAATGCAGGGGACATGGGTTCAAGCCCCAGTCCAGGAAGATCCCACATGCCGTGGGGCAACTAAGCCCGTGCGCCACAACTACTGAGCCTGCGCTCTAGAGCCCGCGAGCCACAACTACTGAAGCCCACGCGCCTAGAGCCCGAGTTCCGCAACTGAGAAGTCCGCGCACTGCAAGGAAGAGTAGCCCCGGCTTGACACAACTAAGGAAAGCCCATGTGCAGCAACGAACACCTAATGCAGCCAAAAATAAATTAAAAAAAAAAAAATTAAAAGTAAAAAAGGCCGCCAAAAAAAACCCCAAAGCTATGAGATGGGACAAATATTAGCCACTATAATTCAAGAAAATAATTTCTGGAAATTAAAAAAGGACTAAATCTGCAGGTTGAAATGGTATACTACATATCTGGGAAAACAACTCAGAAGAAGGTCAATGCCAAAACACAGTCTAGTAAAGCTACTGAATTTTAAAGGGAAAAAAATTTCACTGGACGTATGTGCAGAAAGTCCAAATTATACATAATGGGAAAAAAAATCAGACTGGGAACAGACATTGGCACAAACAGCTTATTGCATATTTAAGTATCCAGGGAAATGTGAGCCAAGCGTGTTCTATCCAGCCAAAGTAACCTTCAAGGCTAAAGCAAACAGTTATGAACACACAGAACTCAAATAATATTGTTCCCAAGAAATGCCCCTAGGAATCAACTACGTAACAAGTATCAGACAATCAAATTATGATAGAAAATTTGGCATGAGGATCGGCCTGAAAAGGCTTAAAAGCAATGATAACCCAGTAGCAATGAGAACCCCTGCCTCCATATTGTGAAGTCTAAACATCATAGCCACTAAAAGAAATAAGAGCTCCTTGAAGAAATGGCTTATTCCAGGTCTGGCACAGGAAATTATGCACAATGAACTTGAGGCATCTTGTCAAATCAGAAAGCAAAAATGTTAACAGTACTACTACTAACAAGCCAAAAGGAATTCAGACACAAGTGAAAGAATTCTCATTTGCCAAAGATGAAACAATTTGAGCAGATACAAGAATGGTGACTGCAGTGATTGAAAAACATCAAAAACATAAACGGACTTCCCTGGTGGTGCAGTGGTTAAGAATCCACCTGCCAATGAAGGGGACACAGGTTCAAGCCCTGGCCCGGGAAGATCCCACATGCCACGGAGCAACTAAGCCCATGCGTCACAACTACTGAGCCTGCGCTCTAGAGCCCACAAGCCACAACTACTGAAGCCCATGCACCTAGAGCCTGTGCTCCGCAACAAGAGAGGCCATGCTCCACAACAAGAGAGCCCACCGCACTGAGAAGCCCACGCACTGCAATGAAGAGTAGCCCCCGCTCGTCGCAACTAGAGAAAGCCCACGCGCAGCAACGAAGACCCAACACAGCCAAAAATAAATAAATAAAAATAAATGTATAAAAAATAAATAAATTAAAAAAATAAACACTCATGAGTTCATAATGACACTCAAAAAAGAAAAAAGAATTTTGGAGGTCAATTTTGGAGGTTGCTAGGGCACAACTCATTATTCTGAAAATTATCAAATAAATAGAAAGAATCAAGCATTTATACTGCCCTTCTGATATGAACAGTATTTTGGGGAAACCAAAGAGATGATGAAGGCAACTTTTTCCTTAGAGAATAGTCACAGGTAATAAGTGCAGAAGAAATTATAGAATTAGAAAATCACCATTTTCTAATCCCTGGTTAAATAATGAATCTAGGCAATGACCATCAATGGCTGCTAAAACCATAAAGTAAAAAGTGGATGGAGAACTTTAATATGGAAGGATCAAGTTGAACTCAATGATCAACGTTAACATCACTAAAAGGTAAACAATGAAACATGAAGTGCTTCCTGACAGATGCAACAAAATTTTCTCAGTACCACCTATGAAGTCTCTTGCCTTAAAACAAACAAAAAACCTCTAAATCTAATCAAGCTTCTAGATTTAATTATAAGTTTACAAAAATAAGGGGGATCGAGGTACATGTTAAATGACAACATGAAGATACAATGAGCTAAATCCATGATTATGGAGATCCTAAAGAACAAAATGACCCATATAAATGACAAAATGACCCAAGACAAATGGCATGTAAAATAAAAAAGCTTTACACTGCACATTATAAGAAACAAGATATGTATCAACCTAAGGCAGCAACTAGCAATCAGATAAAATTAAGCAAGTACTGGGTAAGGAATAATTGGTAATTTTGTAGGCTGTAAAAATAGTAGTGTAGTTATGTTTATAAAGTCTTTCTCTGTAAGAAATACATAAACTACCAATGTATAAAGTGATAAAAGGTCTTATATTTGCCTTAAAGCACTCTAAGGGGAAAAGGAGTTATTGTTTTGGGGGTAGAAGATCAAATGAGGTAAGAATGACAGAATTTTTATAATTTTTGTATGATGGGTATATGTAAATCCATTATACTGTTTCTGGGCATAACTGCAATATTCTATATTAAAAGTAAAGAACAAGAGATGCATAGATTAAAAAGATCTAGAGTTTGTTTTAACAAATGGGGCTGGGACAAGTAAATATCCACCTGCAAAAGAACGAATTTGTACCCCTACCTAACATCATACACAAAAATTAACTAAAAATGGATCAAAGACCTAAATGTAAAAGCTAAAACTATAAAACTCTTAAAAGAAATCACAGACATAAGTCTTCACTGACCTTGGATTAAGCAATGATTTCTTAGTATAACACCTAAAGCACAGCAAACCAAAGAAAATACATAAATTGGACTCTGTCAAAATTTTTTAAATTTTATATGCTAAAAGACAACCTATGAAATTGGGGGAAATAATTGCAAACTATTTATCTGATACGTGGTTAATACCCAGAATAGATAAAGAATAATTCAACAAAACAAAAATCAAATAATTCAATTAAAAAATGGGCAAATGGCCTGAATAAACAGTCCTGCAAAGAAGATATGCAAATAGCCAAAAAGCACATGAAAAAAATGCTCAAAATCTAGAGAATGGCAAATCAAAACCATACGAAAAATCACCTCATACCCACTAGGATGGCTACTATTAAAAGAAAAAAATAATGAGTGCTGACAAGGATGTGGAGAAACTGGAACTCTTGTACACTGTGCATGGGGATATAAAATGATGCAGTCACTATGAAAAACAGTATGGCAGTTGCTAAAAAAATTAAACAATCAATTCCCATATGACTCAGCAATTCCACTTCTGGGTACATACCCCCAAAAATTGAAAGCAAGAACTCAGACAAATATATTTGTACATTCAAGCCCACAGCAGCATTCTTCACAATAGCCAAAAGGTGGAAGCAGCCCACACGTCCATCTACAGTTGAATGGATAAAGAAAATGTGGAATATACACACAATGGAATATTATTCAGTCTTTAAAAAGGAAATCCCGTCACATGCTACAACATGAATGAAACTGGCTGAGTGATAAAGCCAGTCACAAAAGGACAAATACTCTTTATGATTCTATTTATATGAGATATCCAAAGCAGTCAAAATCATGGGAACAGAAAGAAGAATGGTGGTTACTTGAGGCAGGAGGGGGGAGGGGGAAGGGGGCATTATTTTTCAATTGGTATAGAATTTTAGTTTTGCAAGATGAAAAAATTCTAGAAATCTGTTTTAAAACAATGTGAGGGCTTCCCTGGTGGCGCAGTGGTTGAGAATCTGCCTGCCAATGCAGGGGACACGGGTTCGAGCCCTGGTCTGGGAAGATCCCACATGCCGCGGAGCAACTAGGCCCGTGAGTCACAACTACTGAGCCTGCGCGTCTGGAGCCTGTGCTCCGCAACAAGAGAGGCCGCAATAATGAGAGGCCGGCGCACCGCGATGAAGAGTGGCCCCTGCTTGCCACAACTAGAGAAAGCCCTCGCACAGAAACGAAGACCCAACACAGCCAAAAATAAATAAATAAATAAATAAATAAATAAAAATAAAGGAATTCCTTTAAAAAAAAAAAAAGTAAAATAAATATCCTTTAAAAAAAAAAAACAATTTGAATATACTTAACACTACCGACTGTATACTTAAAAATGATTAAGATGGTAAATTTTATGTTATGTGTTCTTTATCACAGTAAAAAAAAAAAAAAAGTATGGGCCCCATGGAGGAGAATATGGTAATATTCAGCATAATAAAATAATTTATATTTAAACTCTAATCCAGCAATTCCACTTCAAGGAACCTATTCCAAAGGTACAATGGCAAAAACATGTGAAATGACTTCTTCACAAGCCTTTTCACTATAACATTATTTATAATTACAAAAGGCTACAAAAAAAACTAACAGTCACTCAATAGGGGATTGGTTGAACGTAAAATGATTCACTTATGTCATGGAGTACTAGTCCAGGAATTAGAGATATATTGACACAGAGTGATTTTCAGGATATATTGTTAAGTGAAAAAAAAAATAAGATGCAGTGAAGTGTTTACAGTATACTACTTTTCTGTAAAAGGAAGGTAAATGTTAAGTATATTAACATATTTGCTTTTATTATTTTAAAAAAGGAAGGAAAAGCCAAAAAGTGAGGAAAATGATAGCAGAGATCAATAAATTTTTTTCAGTAAACGGCCAAATAATAAATATTTCAGTCTTTATAAGCTATATAATCTCTGTCATGGCTACTCAGCTCTGCCATTTTAAAATAAAAGAAGACATAGATAATACATAAACAAAAGAATATGCGTTCCAACAAAAATTTACTTACAAAAAGAGATGGGTGGCCAAATTTGGCCTGCAGACTATTGCTTGCCAACCTTTGCCCAAAAGAAAGGAGAAAACAGGATGGAGGGGATAAGGATAAAAGTCAGACTTCTAAGAATATATCTTGTGATATAGTTTTCATTTTGGAACAAAAATCATTGTTTTACGTACAAGAAAAAAAACTCCTATACTCCAAATTCAAGAAAGGACCATAGCAACAAAGTAATCATCAGAACTAGCTTCAAACTCACCCCAGGCTATCAATGACAGCTTCAAATTAGTGACCACACTTCAGAAAGTCAACCAATCAGTAACAGCCCCAGTCCATAACCACATCTGTTTATCAAAAGTTCAACCACTTCCTAAACACTCCCACTTCACCAATCCCTGAACTCTAAGCTTCACAATTCTCCCCTGAATGGAGACAAATATATTTAGCATTTTGTTGACACTGAGTGGTGACCTCTTACTTCAAGACAATTAAAAGACAAAATAAATTTTAAAAAAAAACAAAAAAACAAATACTAAAAATGAAAGGAGTACAATCTCTAAAAATCTAAAACAAACTGAAACTAAGAACCGACTGCATACCAAGTATGTGACATTATCACACAGAAAATAATTCAAGTGGTTTTAAAATACAGTATTTTGATTGTATACCCCTAGTGGGATATAGCTTAAGGAATAAAAGAACTATAAAGAAATCTTAGGCATACTGTGCATGTGCCAGTTTATTTTCCTAGGAGGTACAAACCTTAAATCTATAAATTCCTAAAAGGGGAGAGAGGAGAAGATGGCGGAAGAGTAAGACGCGGAGATCACCTTCCTCCCCACAGACACATCAGAAATATATCTACACGTGGAACTGCTCCTATAGAACACCCACTGAACGCTGGCAGAACACCTCAGACCTCCCAAAAGGCAAGAAACTCCCCACGTACCTGGCCGCGTGGATGAAAGGCTCTTGGTGCTCCATCCAGGCATCAGGGTTGTGCCTCTGAGGTGGGAGAGCCAACTTCAGGACAATGGTCCACAAGAGACCTCCCAGCTCCACGTAATACCAAATGGCGAAAATCTCCCAGAGATCTCCATCTCAACACCAAGACCCAGCTTCACTCAACGACCAGCAAGCTACAGTGCTGGACACCCTATGCCAAACAACTAGCAAGACAGGAACACAGCCCCATCCATTAGCAGAGAGGCTGCCTAAAATCATAATAAGGCCACAGACACCCCAAAACACACCACCAGACGTGGACCTGCCCACCAGAAAGACAAGATCCAGCCTCATCCACCAGAACAGAGGCACTAATCCCCTCCACCAGGAAGCCTACACAACCCACTGAACCAACCTTAGCCACTAGGGACAGATACCAAAAACAACGGGAACTACGAACCTGCAGCCTGCGAAAAGGAGATCCCAAACACAGTAAGATGAGCAAAATGAGAAGACAGAAAAACACACAGCAGATGAAGGAGCAAGGTAAAAACACACCAGACCTAACAAACGAAGAGGAAATAGGCAGTCTACCTGAAAAAGAATTCAGAATAATAATAGTAAAGATGATCCAAAATCTTGGAAATAGAATAGACAAAATGCAAAAAACATTTAACAAGGACCTAGAAGAACTAAAGAGGAAACAAGCAACGATGAACAACACAATAAATGAAATTAAAAATACTCTAGAAGGGATCAATAGCAGAATAACTGAGGCAGAAGAACGGATAAGTGACCTGGAAGATAAAATAGTGGAAATAACTACTGCAGAGCAGAATAAAGAAAAAAGAATGAAAACAACTGAGGACAGTCTCAGAGACCTCTGGGACAACATTAAATGCACCAACATTCGAATTACAGGGGTCCCAGAAGAAGAAGAGAAAAAGAAAGGGGCTGAGAAAATATTTGAAGAGATTATAGTTGAAAACTTCCCTAATATGGGAAAGGAAATAGTTAATCAAGTCCTGGAAGCACAGAGACTCCCAGACAGGATAAATCCAAGGAGAAACACGCCAAGACACATATTAATCAAACTATCAAAAATTAAATATAAACAAAACATACTAAAAGCAGCAAGGGAAAAACAACAAATAACACACAAGGGAAACCCCATAAGGTTAACAGCTGATCTTTCAGCAGAAACTCTCCAAGCCAGAAGGGAGTGGCAGGACATATTTAAAGTGATGAAGGAGAAAAACCTACAACCAAGATTACTCTACCCAGCAAGGATCTCATTCAGATTTGATGGAGAAATTAAAACCTTTACAGACAAGCAAAAGCTCAGAGAGTTCAGCACCACCAAACCAGCTTTACAACAAATGCTAAAGGAACTTCTCTAGGCAAGAAACACAAGAGAAGGAAAACACCTACAATAACAAACCCAAAACATTTAAGAAAATGGTAATAGGAACATACATATCGACAATTACCTTAAATGTAAATGGATTAAATGCTCCCACCAAAAGACACAGACTGGCTGAATGGATACAAAAACAAGACCCGTATATATGCTGTCTACAAGAGACCCACTTCAGACCTAGGGACACATACAGACTGAAAGTGAGGGGATGGAAAAAGATATTCCATGCAAATGGAAATCAAAAAAAAGCTGAAGTAGCAATTCTCATATCAGACAAAATAGACTTTAAAATAAAGACTATTACAAGAGACAAAGAAGGACACTACATTAATGATCAAGGGATCGATCCAAGAAGAAGATATAACAATTGTAAATATTTATGCACCCAACATAGGAGCACCTCAATACATAAGGCAAATACTAACAGCCATAAAAGGGGAAATTGACAGTAACACAATCATAGTAGGGGACTTTAACACCCCACTTTCACCAATGGACAGATCATCCAAAATGAAAATAAATAAGGAAACACAAGCTTTAAATGACACATTAAACAAGATGGACTTAATTAATATTTATAGGACATTCCACCCAAAAACAACAGAATACACATTTTTCTCAAGTGCTCATGGAACATTCTCCAGTACAGATCATATCTTGGGTCACAAATCAAGCCTTGGTAAATTTAAGAAAATTGAAATTGTATCAAGTATCTTTTCCGACCACAACTCTATGAGACTAGATATCAATTACAGGAAAAGATCTGTAAAAAATACAAACACATGGAGGCTAAACAATACACTACTTAATAACCAAGTGATCACTGAAGAAATCAAAGGGGAAATCAAAAAATACCTAGAAACAAATGACAATGGAGACATGACGATCCAAAACCTATGGGATGCAGCAAAAGCAGTTCTAAGAGGGAAGTTTATAGCAATACAATCCTACCTTAAGAAACAGGAAACATCTTAAATAAACAACTTAAACTTGCACCTAAAGCAATTAGAGAAAGAAGAACAAAAAAACCCCAAAGTTAGCAGAAGGAAAGAAATCATAAAGATCAGATCAGAAATAAATGAAAAAGAAATGAAGGAAACGATAGCAAAGATCAATAAAACTAAAAGCTGGTTCTTTGAGAAGATAAACAAAATTGATAAACCATTCGCCAGACTCATCAAGAAAAAAAGGGAGAAGACTCAAATCAATAGAATTAGAAATGAAAAAGGAGAAGTAACAACTGACACTGCAGAAATACAAACGATCATGAGAGATTACTACAAGCAACTATATGCCAATAAAATGGACAACCTGGAAGAAATGGACAAATTCTTAGAAATGCACAACCTGCCAACACTGAACCAGGAAGAAATAGAAAATATGAACAGACCAATCACAAGTAATGAAATTGAAACTGTGATTAAAAATCTTCCAACAAACAAAAGCCCAGGACCAGATGGCTTCAAAGGCAAATTCTATCAAACATTTAGAGAAGAGCTAACAACTATCCTTCTCAAACTCTTCCAAAATATTGCAGAGGGAGGAACAAGCCCCAACTCATTCTATGAAGCCACCATCACCCTGATACCACCACCAGACAAAGAAGTCACAAAGAAAGAAAACTACAGGCCAATATCACTGATGAACATAGATGCAAAAATCCTCAACAAAATACGAGCAAACAGAATCCAACAGCACATTAAAAGGATCATACACCATGATCAAGTGGGGTTTATTCCAGGAATGCAAGGATTCTTCAATATACGCAAATCAATCAACGTGATACACCATATTAACAAATGGAAGAAGAAAAACCATATGATCATCTCAATAGATGCAGAGAAAGCTTTCGACAAAATTCAACACCCATTTATGATAAAAGCCCTGCAGAAAGTAGGCACAGAGGGAACTTTCCTCAACATAATAAAGGCCATATATGACAAACCCACAGCCAACATCATCCTCAATGGTGAAAAACTGAAAGCATTTCCACTAAGATCAGGAACAAGACAAGGTTGCCCACTCTCACCACTATTATTCAACATAGTTTTGGAAGTGTTAGCCACAGCAATCAGAGAAGAAAAAGAAATAAAAGGAATTCAAATCGGAAAAGAAGAAGTAAAGCTGTCACTGTTTGCAGATGACATGATACTATACATAGAGAATCCTAAAGATGCTACCAGAAAACTACTAGAGCTAATCAATGAATTTGGTAAAGTAGCAGAATACAAAATTAATGCACAGAAATCTCTTGTATTCCTATACACTAATGATGAAAAATCTGAAAGTGAAATTAAGAAAACACTCCCATTTACCATTGCAACAAAAAGAATAAAATATCTAGGAATAAACCTACCTAAGGAGACGAAAGACCTGTATGCATAAAATTATAAGACACTGATGAAAGAAGTTAAAGATGATACCAATAGATGGAGAGATATACCGTGTTCTTGGATTGGAAGAATCAACATTGTGAAAATGACTCTACTACCCAAAGCAATCTACAGATTCAATGCAATCCCTATCAAACTACCACTGGCATTTTTCACAGAACTAGAACAAAAAATTTCACAATTTGTATGGAAACACAAAAGACCCCGAATAGCCAAAGCAATCTTGAGAACGAAAAATGGAGCTGGAGGAATCAGGCTCCCTGACTTCAGACTATACTACAAAGCTACAGTAATCAAGACAGTATGCTACTGGCACAAAAACAGAAATATAGATCAATGGAACAGGATAGAAAGCCCAGAGATAAGCCCACGCACATATGGCCACCTTATCTTTGATAAAGGAGGCAAGCATATACAGTGGAGAAAAGACAGCCTCTTCAATAAGTGGTGCTGGGAACACTGGACAGGTACATGTAAAAGTATGAAATTAAAACACTCCCTAACACCATACACAAAAGTAAACTCAAAATGGATTAAAGACCTAAATGTAAGGCCAGACACTATCAAACTCTTAGAGGAAAACATAGGCAGGATACTCTATTACATAAATCACAGCAAGATCCTTTTTGACCCAGCCCCTAGAGAAATGGAAATAAAAACACAAATAAACAAATGGGACCTAATGAAACTTAAAAGCTTTTGCACAGCAAAGGAAACCATAAACAGGACGAAAAGACAACCCTCAGAATGGGAGAAAATATTGGCAAATGAATCAATGGACAAAGGATTAATCTCCAAAATATATAAACAGTTCATGCAGCTCAATAACAAAAAAGCAAACAACCCAATCCAAAAATGGGCAGAAGACCTAAATAGACATTTCTCCAAAGAAGATATACAGATTGCCAACAAACACATGAAAGAATGCTCAACATCACTAATCATTAGAGAAATGCAAATCAAAACTACATTGAGGTATCACTTCACACCGGTCAGAATGGCCATCATCAGAAAATCTGCAAACAATAAATGCTGGGGAGGGTGTGGAGAAAAGGGAACACTCTTGCACTGTTGGTGGGAATGTAAATTGATACAGCCACTATGGAGAACAGTATGGAGGTTCCTTAAAAAACTAAAAATAGAACTACCATACGACCCAGCAATCCCACTACTGGGCATATACCCTGAGAAAACCATAATTCAAAAAGAGGCATGTACCAAAATGTTCATTGCAGCTCTATTTACAATAGCCAGGACATGGAAGCAACCTAAGTGTCCATCATCGGATGAATGGATAAAGAAGATGTGGCACATATATACAATGGAATATTAGTCATAAAAAGAAACGAAATGGAGTTATTTGTAGTGAGGTGGATGGAGTTAGAGTCTGTCATACAGAGTGAAGTAAGTCAGAAAGAGAAAAACAAATACAGTATGCTAACACATATATATGGAATCTAAGGAAAAAAAAAAAAGGTCATGAAGAACCTAGTGGTAAGACGGGAATAAAGACACAGACCTACTAGAAAATGGACTTGAGGGTATGGGGAGGGGGAAGGGTAAGCTGTGACAAAGTGAGAGAGTGGCATGGACATATATACACTACCAAACGTAAAACAGATAGCTAGTGGGAAGCAACCGCATAGCACAGGGAGATCAGCTCGGTGCTTTGTGGCCACCTAGAGGGGTGGGATAGGGAGGGTGGGAGGGAGGGAGATGCAAGAGGTAAGAGATATGGGAACATATGTATATGTATAATTGATTCACTTTGTTATAAAGCAGAAACTAACACACCATTGTAAAGCAATTATACTCCAATAAAGATGTTAAAAACAAATAAAATAAAATAAAATAAATTCCTAAAAGAAAAAAAAAGAAATCTTAAAACCGCATTTAGTAGTTTTGTCATTAGAAATATCATCAATTTTGTTATTTAAAAACTATTATAGGTATACTGAAAGACACAGCAAATAAGTGATTATATTAAGTCACTAAGAGTCAACATTTTCAGTATAAAGAGATCCAAGTATAAAAGTCAAATAGGTCAAGTAAAAATCCTGAAATCTGACCTTGAAGAAAACATGAAAAAAATATGATCTTTATTTAAACACGTATTTCACAAGTCTAACCATCAAGAAGTCCTAGAAGCAATGCAGCCCAATAGATTAAGCATCTCTAGCATCCAAACTGAAAGTTCCAAATACCATTTCCCCCAAGAAAAGAACAAGAGCTCCTTGGAAAAAATGGCTATTTCTAAAACTGGGGCAGGAAATATAAAAGATGAGCCTAGAATCTTTCTGTGCTTGAAAGCAGGGAATATACCAAAGACTTGGGACAGATCCAGGATTTATGGGGCCTGGAATTTATATTAAGTGAGGCCCCTATCTTAAAACTCTTACTTTTGCAAATTTTACATATGACCAATTACTAAAACTTTGCTCCCAAAGCTTTGAAAGAAGCCAATGCAAATAAAGAACCCTGAAGTTTAAGCTTCATTATCCTCATGGTGAATCCAACTTTGTTCAAGATAATGGTGTCAAGTCAAAAGGACACAGGAGCTAAGTGGAACGGGCTCACAATGGTTTAAAGTGAAAAAATTGACATCTTAAAGAATAATGAGGGAGTTCCCAGGTGGTCTAGTGGTTAGGATTCGGCACTTTCACTGCCGTGGCCCAGGTTCAATCCCTGGTCGGGGAACTGAGATCTGGCAAGCCATGCGGCATGGCCAAAATAAAAAATAAATAAATAAATAAAAAAGGAAATTAAAATTAAAGAATAATGATTGCAATAATTGAAACACATGAAATATATAATAACCCATAAATTCATAATGATATTCAAAAACAATTCAGTAGACACTACAAACAATTGCTAGGGTACTAATTCATTATTCTGAATATAAATAAAAGGAAAATAAGTCAAGCATTTACCCTACCTTTCCTGTAATATTAACTGTATTTCAAAGAAACCAAATAGTTGATAGTCACAGAATTAAAAATTCACCATTCCGCAACACCTAATGAAATAATGTAGGCAATGGTTATGAACGGCTGCCAAAACTGTTCGGTGAAAGGTTGGTTGATTTAGAACTTAATAATGAATGAGTGAAACTGGTAATACTTACACTTACAGATCACATTTAGCATCACTAAAAGATATGACATTAAACAGCATACCACTGACTTTGAGAACTGAACTAAGGCTTAGACTCACTGTCCAGGTGCCAGACTGACCACCACTGGTATACATCTGGGACACATCTGAGTATTATTTCAAAGGCTTTAAAAACCGAACTAATATTAAAACCAAAATACTTGGAAGGCTAGTTAGAATGTGCAACCTCAACACACCTAGGTGGTTAAATATTTAAAATATCAACATTCTCTGCAGAATTTAAATAAGACTCAAGTCTCATAATTTTTTAAATAACAAGACACAATCCAAAACTACCAAATATACAAAGAACCAGGAAAATCTCAACTTACATGTGAAAGGACAAATCAGCAGATGTAAATGCCAAGATGACAGAGATTCAGGACTTACCAAAGACATTAAAGCAGCTACTATAAAAATGCTCCAAGAAGTGAAGGAATGAATAGAAAGATATATAAAGTCCTAGAAATGAAAAGAAAGATAAAGTCTCAATAAAGATATAGAAGACATAAATAACAATTTTAGAAGGGAAAAATACAATAACAGACATTTTTAAATGTTACTAGAGTCAACAGAAGACTGGAAGTGTCAGAAAACTCAGTAAACTTGAAGATAAATATATAGAAATTAGAAAAACAGAAAATAATTTTATAAATGAACACAGACCCCAGGGACCAGCGGGACAATATCAAAAATTCTAACATTCAAGTCATCAGAGTCATGTCAAGAGAGGAAAAAGTGTAGGGCAGAAAAAATATTTTTAAAATAATGCCTAAAACTTCTCAAGTTTTACAAAAGACATAAAACAATAGATTGAAGAACCTTAATTAACAGGAGAGGCACAAAAAAATCCATTCACAAACACATTATAACCAAACTGTTGAAAATTAAACACAAAGAAAAACTCTTAAAAACAGCCAGAGAAAAATGATACATTACTTACTGGGGACAATAATTCAATTGACTGTGACTTTCTCATTATAAACCATGGAGGTCAGCAAGAAACAGAAAAACATTTTTAAAGTACTAAAAGTAAAGCACTGTCAACCAGAATTCTATACCCAGAGGAAATATCCTTCAGGGATAAGGACATTCTCAGAGAAAAGAAAATTAAGGTTATGTATTGTGAGCAGAGCTGCTGTATGGTAAATTACCAAAGAAATTTCTTCTGAGAAAAAGGAAATTATAACAGAGGGAAACTTGGAATAACAGGAATGAATGAAGAACAACAGAAATCTAGGTAAACATAATAGACTAACCTCCTCTTGACTTTTTCAAAATATGCTTGCAAGTTAAGAGCAAAAATTATAACACTATCTGAAAGGATTTCCAATGTATATAGATATAACTCATAAGACAACTACAACAAAAAGCTAGAATGGTAAAGAGACCTATATGATGGTTATTAGGCTTTTGCATTCTACTTGAAGTGGTGATATAATAATTCTAGTAGACTGCGAAAAATTAAGTAGGTATATTGCAAACACTAGAGCAACCATTCAAAAAAAACTATACAGGGACTCCCCTGGTGGTCCACTGGTTAAGACTCCGCACTCCCAATGCAGGGGGCCCAGGTTCAATCCCTCGTCAGGGAACTAGATCCCTCATGCCGCAACTAAAGATCCCGCTTGCCACAACGAAGAACCCGCATGCCACAACGAAGAGCCTACGTGCTGCAACTAAGACCAAACGCAGCCAAATAAATAAATAAATAAATAAATAATTCTTTTAAAAACTATACAAAAAAGATATAATAAAAAGCAAAAAAAAAAAAATAAAGTGGAATACCAAAACATGTTAAGATAATCCAAAAGAAGCTAAGAAAGAAGAAACAGGAGAACAAAAACAGAGAGCATAAACATACAACAAATACTAAAATGGTTGGCCTAAATCCAAATATATCTGTAATCACTTTAAATATAAATGGCCTAAACACACCACTGAAAAGAAAGAGATTATGAAGATGAGTTATGTCTTCTATAAGAAACTCACTTCAAAAATAATGGGATACGTAGGTCAAAAACAAAGGTATGCTCACTTCTGCTCCAGTTCTCTTTACCGTCCTAAACAGTTCAATACTGACACATCAGCACACATCACCAAAATGTTGGTGACATTTTTGTAGCCTGGCAGAATAGATTAATTTACAGCTATTTCACTTCAAAGCATACTGAATGTGACTATATATTAAGGCAGCATTAGGTACAACATGGTAATACATCATTAACTTTATTTTTTAAATTTTTTTTAACATTTTTATTGGAGAATAATTGCTTTACAATGGTGTGTTAGTTTCTGCTTTATAACAAAGTGAATCAGCTATACATATACATATATCCCCAAATCTCCTCCCTCTTGCGTCTCCCTCCCACCCTCCCTATCCCACCCCTCTAGGTGGTCACAAAGCACCGAGCTGATCTCCCTGTGCTATGTGGCTGCTTCCCACTAGCTATCTAGTTTCCATTTGGTGGTGTATATATGTCCATGCCACTCTCTCACTTCACCCCAGCTTACCCTTCCCACTCCCTGTGTCCTCAACTCCATCCTCTACGTCTGCATCTTTATTCCTGTCCTGCCCCTAGGTTCTTCAGAACCTTTTTTTTTTTTTTTTTTAGGTTCCATATATATGTGTTAGCATACGGTATTTGTTTTTCTCTTTCTGACTTACTTCACTCTGTATAACAGACACTAGGTCCATCCACCTCACTACAAGTAACTCAATTTTGTTTCTTTTTATACATCATTAACTTTAAACTCTTATTAAAAAGTAATTTACCAGTTTCCAGAATTTCCAGTACAGTACCTCCTGAACAGAGAGCCGTTGTTCAAATATAATTCAGTGTGAGTGACAAAGTAGAATTTACAAGTAAGGATGTCTATTTCATATTCAACTGTTTATTAAATTTTTAAATTCTTGCCTGTCAGTCTACATTATTTTTTTTATTATTATTATACTTCAGTTTCTTTGAGAACTTGTGAGATTCATGTGTTTTCCTTTTATTATATAAATATCATTATAAGTAAACTTATTCATGAATTTAAAAAGCAAAAGAATAGGAAAAGATATACCACATAAAGCTGGAGTACCTATACAAATCTTCCTCGATTTCTGATGGATGGGGTTACACCCTATCATTAAGTTGAAAATATCATAAGCCGAAAATGCATTTAAAACACCTAATGTACCACTGGAACCAAGATGGCGGAGTAGAAGAACGTGCTCTCACTCCCCCTTGTGAGAACACCAGAATCACAACTAGCTGCTGGACAATCATCGACAAGAAGACACTGGAACTCACAAAAAAGATACCCCACATCCAAAGACAAAGGAAAAGCCACAGTGAGACGGTAGGAGGGGTGCAATCACAGCAAAATCAAATCCCATAACTACTGGGTGGGTGACTCACAGACTGGAAAACACTTATACCACATTAGTCCACCCACTGAAGTGAAGGTTCTGAGCCCCACGTCAGGCTTCCCAACCTGGGGGTCTGACAACGGGAGGAGGAATTCCTACAGAATCAGACTTTGAAGGCTAGTTGGATTTGACTGCAGGACTTTGACAGGACTGGGGGAAACAGAGACTCCACTCTTGGAAGGCACACACAAAGTAGTGTGCGCAAGGGGACCCAAGGGAAGGAGCAGTGAACCCAGGGGAGACTGAACCAGACCTACCTGCTAGTGTTGGAGGGTCTCCTGCAGAGGCAGGGGGTGGCTGTGGCTCACCGTGGGGACAAGAACACTGGCAGCAGAAGTTCTGGGAAGTACTCCTTGGCATGAGCCCTCCCAGAGTCTGCCACTAGCCCCACCAAAGAGCCCAGCTAAGCTCCAGTGTTGGGTTGCCTCAGGCCAAACAACCAACAGGGAGGGAACCCAGCCCCACCCATCAGCAGTCAAGCAGATTAAAGTTTTACTGAGCTCTGCCCACCAGAGCAACACCCAGCTCTACCCACCACCAGTCCCTCACATCAGGAAACCTGCACAAGCGTCTTAGATAGCCTCATCCACCAGAGGGCAGAAAGCAGAAGCAAGAAGAACTACAATCCTGCAGCCTGTGGAACAAAAACCACATTCACAGAAAGACAGACAAGATGAAAAGGCAGAGGGCTATGTACCAGATGAAGGAACAAGATAAAACCCCAGAAAAACAACTAAATGAAGTGGAGATAGGCAACTTTCCAGAAAAAGAATTCAGAATAATGATAGTGAAGATGATCCAGGACCTCGGAAAAAGAATGGAGGCAAAGATCAAGAAGATGCAAGAAATATTTAACAAAGACCTGGAAGATTAAAGAACAAACAAGCAGAGATGAACAATACAATAACTGAAATGAAAACTACACTAGAAGGAAAAAATAGCAGAATAACTGAGGCAGAAGAACGGATAAGTGACCTGGAACACAGAATGGTGGAATTCACTGCTGCAGAACAGAATAAAGAAAAAAGAATGAAAAGAAATGAAGACAGCCTAAGAGACCTCTGGGACAACATTAAACGCAACAACATTCGCATTATAGGGGTCCCAGAAGGAGAAGAGAGAGAGAAAGGACAAGAGAAAATATTTGAAGAGATTATAGTCGAAAACTTCCCTAACATGGGAAAGGAAATAGCCACCCAACTCCAGAAAGTGCAGCGAGTCCCATACAGGATAAACCCAAGGAGAAACACGCCGAGACACATAGTAATCAAATTGGCAAAAATTAAAGAGAAAGAAAAATTATTGAAAGCAGCAAAGGAAAAATGACAAATAACATACAAGGGAACTCCCATAAGGTTAACAGCTGATTTCTCAGCAGAAACTCTACAGGCCAGAAGGGAGTGGCATGATATACTTAAAGTGATGAAAGGGAAGAACCTACAATCAAGATTACTCTACCCAGCAAGGATCTCATTCAGATTCGATGGAGAAATCAAAAGCTTTACAGACAAGCAAAAGCTAAGAGCATTCAGCACCACCAAACCAGCTCTACAACAAATGCTAAAGGAACTTCTCTAAGTGGGAAACACAAGAGAAGAAAAGGACCTACAAAAACAAACCCAAAACAATTAAGAAAATGGTCATAGGAACATACATATCGATAATTACCTTAAACGTGAATGGATTAAATGCTCCAACCAAAACACCCAGGCTTGCTGAATGGATACAAAAACAAGACCCATATATATGCTGTCTACAAGAGACCCACTTCAGACCTAGGGACACATACAGACTGAAAGTGAGGGGATGGAAAAAGATATTCCATGCAAATGGAAATCAAAAGAAAGCTGGAGTAGCAATACTCATTTCAGATAAAATAGACTTTAAAATAAAGAATGTTACAACAGACAAGGAAGGACACTACATAATGATCAAGGGATCAATCCAAGAAGAAGATATAAAAATTATAAATATATATGCACCCAACATAGGAGCACCTCAATACATAAGGCAACTGCTAACAGCTCTAAAAGAGGAAATCGACAGAAACACAATAATAGTGGGGGACTTTAACACCTCACTTACACCAATGGACAGATCATCCAAAATGAAAATAAATAAGGAAACAGAAGCTTTAAATGACACAATAGACCAGATAGATTTAATTGATATTTATAGGACCTTCCATCCAAAAACAGATTACACTTTCTTCTCAAGTGCGCACGGAACATTCTCCAGGACAGATCACATCTTGGGTCACAAATCAAGCCTCAGTAAATTTAAGAAAACTGAAATCATATCAAGCATCTTTTCTGACCACAACACTATGAGATTAGAAATGAATTACAGGGGAAAAAACGTAAAAAACACAAACATGTGGAGCCTAAACACTACGTTACTAAATAACCAAGAGATCACTGAAGAAATCAAAGAGGAAATCAAAAAATACCTAGAGCCAAATGACAACAGACACCGCAGAAATACAAAGCATCCTAAGAGACTACTACAAGCAACTCATGCCAATAAAATGGACAACCTGGAAGAAATGGACAAATTCTTAGAAAGGTATAACCTTCCAAGACTGAACCAGGAAGAAATAGAAAATATGAACAGACCAATCACAAGTAATGAAATTGAAACTGTGATTAAAAATCTTCCAACAAACAAAAGTCCAGGACCAGATGGCTTCACAGGTGAATTCTATCAAACATTTAGAGAAGAGCTAACACCCATCCTTCTCAAACTCTTCCAAAAAATTGCAGAGGAAGGAACACTCCCAAACTCATTCTATGAGGCCACCATCACCCTGATACCAAAACCAGACAAAGATACTACACAAAAAGAAAATTACAGACCAATATCACTGATGAATATAGATGCAAAAATCCTCAACAAAATACTAGCAAACAGAATCCGACAACACGTTAAAAGGATCATACACCATGATCAAGTGGGATTTATCCCAGGGATGCAAGGATTCTTCAATATACGCAAATCAATCAATGTGATACACCATATTAACAAACTGAAGAATAACAACCATATGATCATCTCAATAGATGCAGAAAAAGCTTTTGACAAAATTCAACACCAGTTTATGATAAAAACTCTCCAGAAAGTGGGCATAGACGGAACCTACCTCAACATAATAAAGGCCATATACGACAAACCCACAGCAAACATCATTCTCAATGGTGAAAAACTGAAAGCATTTCCTCTAAGATCAGGAATGAGACAAGGATGTCCACTCTCACCGCTATTATTCAACATAGTTTTGGAAGTCCTAGCCACCTCAATCAGAGAAGAAAAAGAAATAAAAGGAATCCAAATTGGAAAAGAAGAAGTAAAACTGTCACTGTTTGCAGGTGACATGACACTATACATAGAGAATCCTAAAGATGCCACCAGAAAACTACTAGAGCTAATTAATGAATTTGGTAAACTTGCAGGATACAAACTTAATGCACAGAAATCTCTTGCATTCCTATACACTAATGATGAAAAATCTGAAAGGGAAATTAAGGAAACAGTCTCATTTACCACTGCAACAAAAAGAATAAAATACCTAGGAATAAACCTACCTAGGTAGACAAAAGACCTGTATGCAGGAAACTATAAGACACTGATGAAAGAAATTAAAGATGATACCAACAGATGGAGAGATATACCATGTTCTTGGATTGGAAGAATCAATATTGTGAAAATGACTATACTACCCAAAGCAATCTACAGATTCAGTGCAATCCCTATCAAATTACCAATGGCATTTTTCACAGAACTAGAACAAAAAATCTTAAAATTTGTATGGAGACTCCAAAGACCACGAATAGCCAAAGCAGTCTTGATGGAAAAAAACGGAGCTGGAGGAATCAGTCTCCGTGACTTCACACTATACTACAAAGCTACAGTAATCAAGACAATATGGTACTGGCACAAAAAGAGAAACATAGATCAATGGAACAAGATAGAAAGCCCACAGGTAAACCCACACACCTATGGTCAACTAATCTATGACAAAGGAGGCAAGGATATAAAATGGAGAAAAGACAGTCTCTTCAATAAGTGGTGCTGGGAAAACTGGACAGCTACATGTAAAAGAATGAAATTAGAACACTCCCTAACACCATACACAAAAATAAACTCAAAATGGATTCGAGACCTAAATGTAAGACCGGACACTATAAAACTCTTAGAGGAAAACATAGGAAGAACACTCTTTGACATAAATCACAGCACGATCTTTTTTGATCCACCTCCTAGAGTAATGGAAATAAAAACAGAAATAAACAAATGGGACCTAATGAAACTTCAAAGCTTTTGCACAGCAAAGGAAACCATAAACAAGACGAAAAGACAACCCGCAGAATGGGAGAAAATATTGGCAAATGAATCAATGGACAAAGGATTAATCTCCAAAATATATAAACAGTTCATCCAGCTCAATATTAAAAGAACAAACAACCCAATCCGAAAATGGGCAGAAGACCTAAATAGACATTTCTCCAAAGAAGACATACAGATGGCCAAGAAGCACATGAAAAGCTGCTCAACATTACTAATTATTAGAGAAATGCAAATCAAACCTACAATGAGGTATCACCTCACACCAGTTAGAATGGGCTTCATCAGAAAATCTACAAGCAACAAATTCTGGAGACGGCGTGGAGAAAAGGGAACCCTCTTGCACTGTTGGTGGGAATGTAAATTGATACAGCCACTATGGAGAACAGTATGGAGGTTCCTTTTAAAAAACTAAAAATAGAATTACCATATGATCCAGCAATCCCACTACGGGGCATATACCCAGAGAAAACCACAATTCAAAAAGACACATTCACCCCAATGTTCATTGCAGCGCTATTTACAATAGCCAGGTCATGGAAGCAACCTAAATGCCCATCGACAGACGAATGGATAAAGAAGATGTGGTACATATATACAATGGAATATTACTCAGCCATAAAAAGGAACGAAATTGGGTCATTTGTAGAGACATGGATGCATCTAGAGACTGTCATACAGAGTGAAGTAAGTAGAAAGAGAAAAACAAATATCGTATATTAACGCATATATGTGGAACCTAGAAAATGGTACAGATGAACCGGTTTGCAGAGCAGATATTGAGACACAGAAGTAGAGAAAAAACGTATGGACACCAAGGGGGGAAAGTGGCGGGGGGTGGGGGTGGTGTGATGAATTGGGCGATTGGGATTGACAGGTATACACTGATGTGTATAAAATTGATGACTAATAACAACCTGCTGTATAAAAAAAATAGAAAAAACCTATTTATTAAAAAAATAAAAAATAAATTTAAAAAAAACACCTAATGTACCAAACATCATAGCTTAGCCTACCCTACCTTAAATGTGCTCAGAACAGTTACATTAACCTTAGTTGGGCAAAATAATGTATTTTACAATGAAGTGTTGAATATTTCATGTAATTTATTGAATGCTTTAGTGAAAGTGAATAACAGAATGGATGTATGGGTTACAACAGAATGGTTCTAAGTGTATCCCTCATGATCGGTTTCTACTCAATCCATATCACTTTCACAGCAGTGTAAAGTTGAAAAATTGTAAGCTGAACCATTGTTAAGTCAGGACTGTTTGTATTAATATCAGATAATTTAGACTTCAGAGCAAAGAAAATTCCCAGAGATAAAGAGGGACATCACATAATCTCAGAGGGCCAATTTACAAAGAAACTATAAATGTGTATGCATCTAAAAAAGAGCATCAAAATACATGAAAGCAAAATTAACAAGCTGAAAGGAGAAATAGACAAATCCATAATTATAAATGGAGACTTCATCACTCCTGTCTCAAAGAAATAAGTTAACAGAAATATCAGCAAGAATACAGAACTGAACAATACTACTATGGTATAATAAAAAATATATTGGGTCTTTATATTTGGTCTATAAATCTTTATCTCCAGCTCCTGACAGAGCTTGGCATTTCCTGAGTGATGGGAATGTCTGTTATGCTGATGAAGTGACTCCTGGCGGGACTCCTAGATCAATTCAGATGGGGGCTGGTCACCAGAAACACCAAACATGTGATTAGAGGGTTTGAACTTTCAGCCCAACCTCCCAATCTCCAACCTCCAGGGAAAGTGGGGCTGGAAATGTGAGCTCAATTACATGGCCAATGATTTCATCACACATGTCTATGTAAAGAAATCTTGATATTAAGAACTCTGAACAACAAGGCTCAGGGAGCTTCCTGGTTGGTGAAAATACTGATGTACTGAGAGGGTGGTGGAATCCCTGATTCCACAAGGATAGAAGTTCTTGTGCTTGGACTTCTTACAAACTTGCCCCATATACCTGTTCATCTGACTGTTCATTGTTATCCTTTATAATAAAATGGTAATCATAAGTACAGCACTTTCATGAGTTCTGTGAGCTGTTCTAGCAGATTATTGAACCTGTGGGAAACCCCAAATTCATGGCCAGCTAGGCAAAGTATGAGTGGCTTGAGGATACCCAGGACTAGAGGGTATACTTCAGGTTAGAGTCTGAAGCAGGGGCAGTCTTGTGGAACTGAGCCCCTTAGCCTGCAAGGACTAAGGACTTCTCTAACACCAAGCAGTTAGTGTCAGAATTGAACTGAATTGTAGGACACTCAGTTGATGTAAGAGAACTAAATCAGAAAGCAACCTTCAACCAACTGAGACTAATGCACATTTATAGAACACTCCAACAAAAGCAGAATACACATTCTTTCCATGTCTCTCATGGAACCAAGAGAGACATGTCATATCCTAGGTCACAAAATAAACCTTAACAAACTTAAATAAAATCATATACAGTATATTCTCTGATCCTAACGATACTAAGCTAAAAATCAATAGCAGCAAGATAACAGAAAACTCTACAAACATTTGGAAATTAAACAAAAACATCAAAGCTGGGTGCCTGTTTTTTGCAAATAAAATTTTATAGGCACAACACCATGTCCATTCATTTATGTGTGGTCTATGGCTGCTTTTGTACTACTAGGGCAGAGTTAAGTAACTACAACTGAGTATGGACTCAGGCCTATCATATTTACTATTTGGACTTAAAAAAAAAGTTTGGCAGGACCTCCCTGGTGGTACAGGGGTCAAGACTCCACACTCCCAATGTAGTGGGCACGGGTTCGATCCCTGTTTGGGAACTAAGATCCCATAGGCCACACGGTGCAGCCAAAAAAAAAAAAAGTTTGGCAATGACTATTCTAAATAACCCATAGATTAAAGAGAAAGTCTTTAGGTAAATTACAAAATATTTTAATTGAACAAAAATTAAAATACAACAAATAAAATTTGGTGGGATGCAGCTAAAGCACTGGTCAGAGGAAAAACTATAACATTAAAAACTTGTATTTACATATCTACTAGGATGGCTGTAACAAAAAAAAAATTAAAGAAAGGAAAATAACAAGTGTTGGAGAAGATGTGGAGAAACTGGAACCCTTATTCATTGCTGGCGGGAATGTAAAACGGTTCAGCCACTGTGGAAACCAGTTTGGTGGTTCCTCAAAAAGTTAAACATAGAATTATTGTATTAATATAATCCAGTGATTCCACCTCTAGGTATAGACCCAAACAAATTGAAAACAGGGACTCAAACAAATACATGTATATGCACGTCTTAGCAGCATCATTCACAACAGCCAAAAGGTGGAAACAACCCAAGTATCCATCTATGGAAGAATGGATAAACAAATCATGGTTTATACATACACTGGAATATTATTCAATCCTATAAGGGACTGAAGTACTGATACATTCTACAATGTGAGTGAAGGTCGAAAAATTATGCTAAGTGAAATAAGCCCTACACAAAAGGTCACATTTTGTATGATACTCTTTGTATAAAATATCCAGCATAGGTAATCCAGAGAGACAGAAAACAGACTGGCGGCTGCCAGTAGAGGCTGGGAGTGATGAAAATGTTTTGGAACTTGACAAATGTGGTGGGTGTACAATACTGTGCATATACTAAATGCCACTGAATTTTGCACTTTAAAATGGTTAATTTTGTATTAATGTAAATTTCACTTTCATTGAAAAATAAAGTAGTATGTTATATAATAAAAAAAACTTCTATTTAAAATACGAAAAAGTCTCAAATTAACCATCTAAGCTTCCACTTTAAAAAAAAAAAAGCAAAATGAAAGAAATAGGGGGAGAAATCAATGAAATTAAAACTAGAAAAATAACAGAGAAAAAGCAATGAAACCTAAAGTTGGGTTTTTTGTAAAGAGCAATAAAATCCACAACCTTCTAGGAAAGTTGGCAAAAGAAAAAAAGAAAATACACAAATTAACAAGATTAGGAATGAAACAGGAATTATCACTATAGACTCCACAGACATTAAAAGTATAAAGGAAATATTATGATCAACACTGTACACATAAACTGGACAACAATGGACCAATTTCTCAAAAATTGCAAACCCAACAATTGACCCAAGATGAAAGGAAAAGGCTGAATTGTCCTGTTAAAAAAATTGAACCCATAGTTTAAAATCTTCCCACAAGGGGCTTCCCTGGTGGCGCAGTGGTTAAGAATCCGCCGGCCAATGCAGGGGACACGGGTTTGAGCCCTGATCTGGGAAGATTCCACATGCCGCGGAGCAACTAAGCCCATGCGCCACAACTACTGAGCCTGCGCTCTAGAGCCCACAAGCCACAACTACGGAGCCCATGTGCCACAACTACTGAAGCTTGCATGCCTAGAGCCCACGCTCCACAACAAGAGAAGCCACCGCAATGAGAAGCCCGCGCACCGCAACGAACAGTAGCCCCTGCTTGCCGCAACTAGAGAAAGCCCACATGCAGCAATGAAGACCCAATGCAGCCAAAAATAAAAATGATAATAAATAAAAATAAATATTAAAAAAATAACCTTCCCACAAAAGAATACAGAGTTTTTTCCACTGGCAAATTCTACCAAACATTAAAAAAAATAAATAAAACAATCTATACAATCTCTTCCAGAAATAGAAGGGTAGGAAATACTTCCCAACTCATTTTATGAGGCCAGCACTAGCCTGATATCAAAACAGTCATAAAGCTGGAGGGGAAAAAAGTAATGCCTAGTGTGGAAATTTTATAAAAATTAATGATTAAAAAAAAAAACAGTAAAAGACAACACAAGAAAAACCAATCTTCCTCATGAACATATGAACACAGATAAAAAAATTCTCAACAAAATATTAGCAAATTAAATCCAGCAATACATAAAAAGAATAATAACACTTCAATGCCCTGTGGTTTATCCTGGGGAAGCAAGACTGGTTCAATATTCAAAAATCAATTCATAAAATTCATCAGATTAACAGTCTAAAAAAGAAAACCACATGATCGATCATTTGATGCAGGAGAAGCACTTGACAAAATTCAACAGTCATTTATGATATAAACTCTCAGCAAACTAAGAGTAGAAGGGAATTTTCTCAACCTGATAAAGGGCATATAAAAAAAAAAAGCTGCTCAAACTGATCAACAGATTCACAACATTCCAAATGAAATTCAAGCAAAAGGCATTAAATAGACAAGCTGATTCTAAAATTTATGTGAAAAGGCAAAGGAACCAAAATACCCAAAACAGTTTTGAAAAATAGTAATAAAGTTGGAGGAATCATACTACATGATTTTAAGACTTACTACTATATAGTGACAGTAATCAAGCCATTGTGCTATTGGCAAAGGCTTATTAGTCATATTACAGATAAATGACATAAAGAGTCCATAAATAGATCCACACAAATATGGCCAATTAAATTTTTAGCTTTTTAAAAATGTAAATATAATCCACATACCATCATTTTAAAGTATACAGTTCAGTGGTTTGTAGTATATTCACAAGGTTGTGTATTCACCACCACTATCCAATTCCAGAACTTTTTCACCATCCAAAAAAGAAACTCCATACTTATTAGCTGTCACTCTCTATTCCCTCCTTTCCCTGGTCCCTGGCAACCACTAGTCTATTTTCTGTCTCTATAGCTTTGCCTATTCTAGGCCAAGTGATATTTGACAAAGATGCAAAGGCCATTCAACAAAGAAGAGACAATTTCCAACAAAGTGCTGGAACAACTGTACGTCTGTATGTAAAAAAATGAACCTCAATCTAAACCTCAAACCTTATATACAAAACTTAACTCACAATGCATCACAGATCTAAATGTAGAATACAAAACATTTAGAAATAAACTGGCGAGCAAATCTTTGTGCAAAGGATTTTGGACATGATACCTAAAGCACATTTTATAAAAGAAAAAAAAAAACTGATAAACTGAACTTCACCAAAATTGAAAACTTTTACTCTGTGAAAGACACTGTTAAGAAAATGAAAAGACAAGCTACATACTGGAAGAAAATGTTTGCAAATCATAATATCCAACCAAGGGCTTGTATCAAAATATATAGAGAACACTTAAAATTCAGCTGTAAGAAAACAAATGACCCAATTTAAAACTGGGCAAAAGACAGACACTTCACCAAAGAGGTTATACTGATTGCAAATAAATACATGAAAAGATGTTTGACATCACTTGCCGGTCTCCAAAAGTTACATACTGTATGATTATATTTATATGACATTCTCAAAAGGATAAAACTAGAGTGACAGAGAATAGATGAGTGGTTGCCAAAAGTTAGAGGTGGGATGAAGGTATGATTATAAAGGGATAGTATGAAGGAGTTTTGGGGGACTGTAGAGCTATTATGAATACTTATGAATACTATTATGAACTATTATGATTATTATTATGATTATAGTGAAGGTTACATGAATCTACACACGTGCTAGAACACATAGAACTGTAGAACCCAAAAAAGTCATTTACCATATTAATTTTTTTAATAAATAAAATTAATTTATAAAAAGAAAATCCACAATTATCTGAGAAGATGGTAAAATATTCCTCCCTTTTCCAATAGTGTATCTGAATAAGGCCATACTCTCTTCATATGCTTCAACCAAAGCAATATATTGCAAACTGAACACAGAAGTATGAGAATCCGGCTGTCTTCTATGATGCCAGACGTTAAAGAGACTTGAAAAAATGTAAAACAATGCCACTCATTTCACCATCTGTTTTTCTGTTTTGGAAAATAGTATTATTTATTTATTTATTTATGGCTGCATTGGGTCTTTGTTGCTGCGCGCAGGCCTTCTCTAGTTGTGGTGAGCGGGGGCTACTCTTCGTTGCAGTGCGCAGGCTTCTCGTTGCGGTGGCTTCTCTTGCTGCGGAGCACGGGCTCTAGGTGCACAGGCTTCAGTAGTTGTGGCACATGGGCTCAGTAGTTGTGGCTGGCAGGCTCTAGAGCACAGGCTCAGTAGTTGTAAAGCGCACGGGCTTAGCTGCATGTGGCATCTTCCCGGACCAGGGCTCGAACCCATGCCCCCTACATTGGCAGGTGGATTCTTAACCACTGTGCCACTAGGGAAGCCCAGCTTTATTATTTTAAAATAAATAAGCTTAAAATATGTTTTAATTTTAATACAGGAAATATCATTAGCTATAAATCCATGATAAAACAAATAAACAACTCTTTAGTAATAAAGATAAATTTTAAGATTGATAAGAGGTCCTGAGACCAGAGAGTTTGAGAACGGCTAAATTATGTTATACAAATCTATATTTGAATCAATCTATTAATAATCTTGATTTATTATATACAAAATTATTTGGGTAAATTTTTAAATATTCTACAATCTGAACTTTTACCAATCATTCTTTCAATAAACAAACATTTGATGAGTACCCTGCCAAAAACTGTGGGAATACTAAGATAAATAAATCATGGTCCCTAGCCTTTAGGACAACAGTTACTCCAGGAGAGATTTCTCATCGGTAATGTTATTGGTAGAATATCCACTTGAACATAAATGCAGTTAAGAGAAGAGTTGTGCAACTGGTTTGGAATTGAAGTTAGAAAACTAATCAAAGAAAAACACGATACAATTATTACCTCCAGGGAAAAAAAAAACTAGTGTAGAAAAGTTACTCATACTATATACTTATATCTATACCTATATAGATATAAATTTCATGACTTAGATGTCAAAAGCATTTACAGAGTCATAATAACTTAAATTCTGAATATTGCCCTAACCAAAATTAAACTATAATATTAATGGAAAATCGGAGGACCTAACTGCAGTAGGAATGAGATAGGCTGTGAAAAAGCTAAATCCTCATCTTCCATAGTGGAAAGCCAATAAATAATGACTAAAATTTAAAAATTAGTCAGCAGCAATACAAGCATGTTCATTTGAGATATGGAGGTAAATACCAAAAGAATCAGCAAAAAGGGCAGAGTGGGGAGGCCAGGAGACTCTTCTTTTCTATAATGAAGTATATAGAATCATTCAACTTTTTAAATTATGTGCATATTTAACTGATTAAAAATGAAAATTAAATTTAAAATGCAACTTGAAGAACATTTAAACATGAAAAAATATTCTTTATATTTTAAGTGACTTATAAAACAATATATATGATCTCATTTCTATTTTTTAAAAAAGTACACATATAGGGGCTTCCCTGGTGGTGCAGCGGTTAAGAATCCACCTGCCAATGCAGGGGACACGGGTTCGAGCCCTGGTCTGGGAAGATCCCACACGCCGCAGAGCAACTAAGCCCGTGCGCCACAACTACTGAGCCAGAGCTCTACAGCCCGCAAGCCACAACTACTGAGCCCACGTGCCACAACTACTGAAGCCTGAGCGCCTAGAGCCCGTGCTCCGCAACAAGAGAAGCCACCGCAATGAGAAGCCCACACACCGCAACGAGGAGTAGCCCCCGTTCACCACAACTAGAGAAAGCCCGTGCACAGCAACGAAGACCCAACACAGCCAAAAATAAATTAATGAATTAATTTTTTTAAAAAAAGCCTGAACTCATATTTACCAACTATGAACTATGGTTATTCCTATATAGTATGATTATTTTCTTGGGATAGATTCCTCTTCTGTAAATTTACTATAGCAAACACGTATTTTTACAATAAGTAGAAAAACTATTTTTAAAAGTTGTAATTTTTAAGCCTCACATATATGGTCAAAAAATTTTTAGAGAAGGGTGCCAAAACCATTCAATGGGGAAAGAACAATCTTTTCAACAAATGGCAGTGGATAAACTGGATATCCACATGCTAAAGAATGAAGCTGGACCCTTACTTTATACCGTATACAAAGATTTACTGAAAATGGATCAAAGAACTAAATGTAAGATCCATTTAGTTCCATTGTAAGATCCATTTAGAACAATGGATTGTTCTAAATGGACAATCCCTATGTATTGTTCTAAGAGTTTAGAAAACTCTTAGAACAATACATAGGGAAAAAGCTTCATGACATTGGATTTGGCAATGATTTCTTGGATATGACACCAAAAGAAAAGAAAAAAACAAACTGACTTCATCAAAATTAAAAACAAATAATTTTGATGAAGTGTCCATCAAAAGAGTAAAACGGCAACCTGTGGAATAGGAGAAAATATCTGCAAATAATATATCTGATAAGGGGTTAACATTTAGAATATATAAAGAAATCCTACAACTCAACAACAAAATAACAAACAACCCAATTTTTAAAATGGGCAAAAGACCTGAATAGACATTTCTCCAAAGAAAATATACAAAGGATCATAAGCATGGAAAGATGCTCAACATCATTAATTAACTAGGAAAATGCAAATCAAACCACTTTACAACCCATTTAGAATAACTATCAAAAAACATGAAAATAAGTGTTGGCAAAAATGTGGAGAAAGTGGAACCCCTGTGCATTGCTGATGGAAATGAGGAATGAGGAAATGTGAAATGGTGCAGCCACTGCAGAAAACAGTACTGGAGGTTCCTCAAAAAAATTAAACATAGAACTATGATATAATCATGCAATTCCACCTTTGAGTATATACTCCAAAAAATTCAAAGAAGGGACTCAAAAAGATATTTGTACACCAGCGTTCATGGCTGAATTATTCATAAGAGCCAAGAGGCAGAAGCACTCAAGTGTCCATCTCAAATGACAGATGAATGGATAAACAAAAATGTAGCACATATATACAGTGGAATATTATTCAATTTTAAAGAGGAAGGAAATTCTCACACATGCTACAACATGAATGAACCTTGAAGACATTATGTTAAGTGAAAAAGCCAATCACAAAAGGTCAAATATATGATTCCATTAGCTAGATTAGTCAAATTCATAGAGACAGAAGGTAGTTTCTGTCTAGTGGTTGCCAGGGGCTGCAAGGAGGAGGTAATGGGGATTTAGTTTGGGTACAGAGTTTCATTTTTGGGAAGATGAAAAAGTTCCGGAGATGAATTGTGGTGATGGTTGCAGAACAATGTTAATATACTTAATGCCACTGAATTGTACACTTAAAAATATTTAAAATGGAAAATCTAATATATATTTTACCATGAAAAAAGTTTCTATTTTAAATAGCACTACTAGGTACCCCTCAGAGATATAATTACCAAATAATTTTCAACATATCTCACTTTAAATTACCAGTAGAAAGATCATGGAACAAAGTAGTATCCTGGATAGAGTCCTTCAAGATACTGATATAAAGCTAAAAATACACCTGTTCCAATTAGAAATTGAACCCTGTAAGAATCCACCTGCCAATGCAGGGGACACGGGTTCGAGCCCTGGTCCGGGAAGATCCCACATGCCGTGGAGCAACTAAGCCCGTGCACCACAACTACTGAGCCTCTGTTCTGGAGCCCACGAGCCACAACTACTGAGCCCGAGTGCCACAACTACTGAAGCCCATGCACCTAGAGCCCATACTCCACAACAAGAGAAGCCACCGCAATGAGAAGCCCGCGCACCACAATGAAGAGTAGCCCCCGCTCACCACAACTAGAGAAATCCCGCATGCAGCAACAAAGACCCAACGCAGCCAAAAATAAATAAATAAAATTTAAAAAAAAAAAAGAAATTGAACCCTAAGGGAAAAGCCCAGAATCCTGTAAGCTACCAAGGTGTACTAGATTGCTTCTAAAATGGCTCCCAATAATCCCTATCTCATGTTATTGATCCCTTCCCCTTTAGTGTGGGTGGATCCAGTGACTTGACCCTAATGAATAGAATACAGCAAAAGTGACAGGCTATCACTTCCCAGATATAAAAGACTGTGACATCTACCTTGCTCATTGTCTCTCTCTGGCTCTTCCTACTTGCTTGCTCTGATGAGGAAAGCTGCCATGTTGCCCCAAGGAAAGACCCATGTGCTAGGACAACCTCTGCTAGCATATGATTCCACTTGCAAAAGATGCCAACAGCCCTCAGTCCAACCACCCACAAGGAATGGAATCATGCCAACAACCACTGGAGTAAGCTTGGAAACAGATCCTTCCTCAGTTGTGCCTTTTGATGACTACAGCCTACTTTAATTGCAGTCTCCAACTGATCTTGAAACAGAGTACCCAGCTGAGTCACACACAAAATCCTGACGCACAGACTGTGAAATAATGTTGTTGTTTTAAAACAGTAAGTTAGGGGTAATTTGTTATGCGGCCATAGATAACTAACACACCAGGCTTCACTGGTGTAAGACAATAGTTTCTCAAAGTTGTACACGAACCACAGGTTCTTTTTGATTCCACATCACAAATTATATCTGAAAAAATTAATGTAATTTGGCTGTAGTATCAATGCTGTCAAATAACTGTTTGGGATTCATTTTTTCAGTAAACTAATAGCTTTAAAATAATCTTGGTGCAAGAAAATGAGATACTGCAAGAGAGAACTTAAATAATTCCTCCTTGGCAATATCCTCAATGACCTAAAATAGAAAGTAAACAGCATGATAATGAATTCAGACAGTGATGCTAAATCTGGAGGTGTTGCCAAAACAGACCCAAAGATGATCAAAATACAGACAGAACATACTAAATGGAGATTCAACTTGTAAAATACCATGTGGTGAAAAATCATTTGAAACATTTGCTTGGTAGAAAAAGACTGAGAAGAAAAATACCCAACAAATTAATAAGTAAATATTGACAATCCCCTAGATTACAAACTAGGGGATGATGAAGACCATATCATAGTCACTATATTCTCCTCCATAATCAAAAATTATGAACTTTGCAGTTAATCAATAGATATTTGATGAAGTAATTTAATTAACCAGATGAAAATGAGATATCAAACTGTATGTAATTTATAAGTCATACAGGTTCACATATACGAGTATAACAGAAAGATGAGAGGAAAAATGAGAACTAAAAGGAGAATGAAAATAAAAATGATAAGACACAAAGGCAAATGTATAAAAACCGTACTAATATAAGAATTCCAAAAACATAAACCAGACCAAACCACACTTAATGAAGATAACTCCCTACAAGAGTATTATCTGAGAAATTAATAACACTGCAGTGTGTTTATTGTCTTTTAGCTCCAGGGACCTCACAGAATAGAGATTAAGACCAGACTATCTGGGGAATTCCCTGGCGGTCCAGTGGTTAGGACTCCGCGCTATCACTGCCAAGGGGCCGGGTTCAATCCCTGGTCAGAGAACAAAGATCCCACAAGCTGTGCAGGGAGGGGGAGACCAGACTACCTAGATTCAAATCCTGGCTGTATAACCTAGGACCCACTACTTCTCTATGCCTCAATTTCCTCAACTATAAAAAAGAGATAACAACTGTGGCTAGTTAAGGATTAAAAGTGATAATACATGATATATGTAAAGTGCTTACTCATCACAGTGCCTGCTACACTGACTGTGCCCAATAAATGGTAATCATTACTTACTACATCATTTTGCATGCTTCTTAACCAACAGAAGAAGAAATAGTCACATTCACAAACATAATGCTATCCAAAACAGTCCTTGAACTGCTTGAATGTTGCTGAAAGAAAATAATCATGTTTGCATGGAAGACTAGAATTTAAACCTAGTATGCAACTCTATTACTTATCAAATTCATATAAAAATGTTTTTGTCAGCAAGAGAAATTATTACTCTACAACTATGATTACAAATTAAATTATAGCATTTGCATTGTTATAATTTTGCTCTTAAAGTTAACAGAAAAATTAGTTGACCAAAAAGGGAATAAAAATAAACCTACTATTTCTAGGTTGGAAAAAGTATAAATTAGTTCCCAAATGTGCTTTCACTTGAAGCAAATTTTGGGTACCCACCTACATAAAAAAAGGAAGCACTGTCATAGTGAATATAAAAAAAGAAATTATTCAAATATAAAAAGTAAAGACTCTCACACACTGCTAGTAGGAATGTACTTTGGAAAATAGTTCTGTATTATAAAGTAAAGCTGAAAATATGCACATACTGTGACCCAGCAACCCTTTTCCTAGGTATAGCCTAAAGACACTCTTCTCTCACGTGCACCAGGAAATATGTACAAGAATTTTCAGTCACACTGTCCATAAATGCCAAAAACTGGAAACAACCCAAATGTCCAGCAAGAGAAGAATGGATAAATTATAATATATTCATACAGTGAAAAAATGTACTAGCTTCCTACTGCTGACATAACAAATTACCACAAATTTAGCAGCAAAACAACATAAATTTGTAGTCTTACAGTTCTGGAGATCAGAAGTCCAGACTTCCACTGGGGCTAAAATCAAGGTATCAGCAAAGCTATGTTCCTTCTGGAGGCTCTAGAGGAGAATCCTCTTCCTTGCCTTTTCCAACTTCTAGAAGTTACCTTCATTCTTTGGCTCATGGCCCCATCCTCCACCTTCAAAGCTGGAGTAGTGCAGTTAGCATCTTCAAATCTCTCTGACCTCTGCTTCCATCATCACATCTCCTTATTTCTCTCTGACAAAATATATATGCCTCCCTCTTACAGAACCCTTGTGAGTACACAAAACCCACCTGGAAAATCGAGGATAATCTTCCCAACTCAGAGCTTTAAGTTAATCATACCTGCAAAGTCCATTCTGCCTATAAGGTAACATATTCAGAAGATTCAGGGATTAGGAAGTGAGTATCTTTGGGGGGACCATTATTCTACCTGCCACAAAAAATATGCTAAAAAGAAAATGAAGAAACTACTGCTACTCTGAACTACATGACTAAATCTCACGATAGACATTGAAAAAAATCAAGCAAGACAAAAGTATACTTACAACATAAGTCCTTCTATATAAAGTTCAAAATTAAGCAAAACTAAACTATGTTAAATAGGGATGCAAGTATAGGTAGTAAGTCTATAAAGAAAAAACAAGGACATGATTTTTCATAAAAAGCACAAGAATGAATTCCTTTGGGGTAAGAAAAGGAGATAAGGAAAGGGCTTCTGAGATGCTGGCAATGTTCTATTTCTTGACCACTTGGCCTTATAATTATTCTTTAAACTGTACAGGGGGCTTCCCTGGTGGCACAGTGGGTAAGAATCCACCTACCAATGCAGGGGACACGGATTCGATCCTTGGTCCGGGAAGATCCCACACGCCACAGAGCAACTAAGCCCGTGCGCCACAACTACTGAGCCTGCGCTCTAGAGCCCGCGAGCCACGTCTACTGAGCCCGTGCACCGCAACTACTGAGGCTGCGCTCTGCAACTACTGAAGCCCGAGCGCCTAGAGCACGTGCTCCACAACAAGAGAAGCCACCACAATCAGAAGCCTGTGCACCTCAACGAAGAGTAGCCCCCGCTTGCCACAACTAGAGAAAGCCCGCGTGCAACAACGAAGACCCAACACAGCCAAAAATAAAGTAAATAAAATACATAAATTTAAACTGTACCTATGATTAATGTCGCTTATAAAAAGAACAGTAACAGATAATGGCCATATAAACCAGAGCAGGGAAAGCCAGACACAAACTAGATAGGCAACAACCATCTAGCAGTACGACAGATAGCAGAAGACTGTCCCATCTATACAATGGTGAAAAGCCAGGTAACCTGTGAGTTGAGCATGAGGCAGAAATCCAGGTTCAGAGTAAAGAAAGAGGCTTAGAAGCACATGCACAATTACATGTCTTCTAAGACATATCTTCTAAGACAATTTACAATGTCTTCCTAAAAGACTATAAATTTCTTGAGGTCAAGAGCAGAATTCTACTCACCTTTGTATTCTCAGTACCTAGCATAATACCTACCACAGAACAATCGTTCAATAAATGTTTAATGAATGGAAGAATGAATGAAACATCTTTAACCTCCTAGACGGCTGAATGAAAAGAAGTAGTCCTCAAGTAAATAACTGAGAGCTGACTTTTAAATTTAACATATAGTCTTTCAATAAATTGTTAAAAATACATAGAAGAGTAGGAAGAAGTATAATGCATAGTTTTGCCCTCAATGAGTTTACAATCAAGGGAAGAAGTTAAACAATTATTTCCAAATTATTCTTTGAAGTAGAACATATAACACAAAAACAGAAATTCATAGTAATTCTCTGGATTTAAAAGGCAAAATAAACTAATAAGAACCTGCTGTATAAAAAAATAAATAAAATTCAAAAAAAAATAAAATAAAATGAAAGGTAAAATATATAAGTTAATCAACATCAAATTGCAAGGGCCAGTGCATATGACAAATCAGAACTGGGAGAGATTAACATGGGCTAGGATGATCATACGATGTTTCTTAGAGGAGCTGGATAACATCTACAGCGGTTTGGCGATTGCAAAATAGCCAAAAGTTCCTCCCATTCCTGTATACACATCCCTTTACAATGTGACCTTGCTACATCTGCCATTGAAAGGTAGATTTTCTTTCTCCATTCTGGAAACTGAGGTTGGCCCTATGACTTGCTTTGACCAATGGGACATCAGCAAACATGACCCAGAAGGTTGAAAAGCACTTATGCACTGGACTTGCCCTCTTTTGCTGGTTTTGGAACCCAGATAGTGAAGAAACCCAAGCTAGGTGACTGCTTCACATAAGTGAGCCCAAACAAGACCAAAAGAACCATTCAGCTGAGCCTAGCCAAACTGCCAACCCACATAATAGTTAATAAATTATTGTTTTAGCTCCTGAACTTCGGGGTGGTTTGTTTAATGACAAGAACTAACTGAAGATGTAAGCAAAGGCACCGAAGAGGAAAGGAGCAAAACATACAAGTACATGAGAAAATGAATGCATACATCAGTCTAAATGGAAAAGAGTTCTGATTGCGGAGAAAGAATACATAAATCTGAAAGGTAAACTGAGTTCAGATTGTAAAAATCAGGCTAGGGGGCTTCCCTCGTGGTGCAGTGGTTAAGAATCCGCCTGCCAATGCAGGGGACACGGGTTCGAGCCCTCGTCGGGGAAGATCCCACATGCGTTGCAGAGCAACTAAGCCCATGCGCCACAACTACTGAGCCTGCGCTCTAGAGCCCGCGAGCCACAACTACTTAGCCCACGTGCCACAACCACTGAAGCCCACGTGCCTAGAGCCCGTGCTCCACAACAAGAGAAGCCACCGCAATGAGAAGCCCGCGCACTGCAACGAAGAGTAGCCCAGAGTAGCCCCCACTCGCCACAGCTAGAGAAAGCCCAGGCAGAGCAACGAAGACCTAATGCAGCCAAAAATAAATAAATAAATAAATTTAAAAATCAGGCTAGGAAGAGGATGGACTTCATTCAATTTCACTAGACAAGGAAGAGCCACTGAAGGACTTCAGAGCAGGGGAGGATATAATGCAAGAGGAAAGGAAGTCCAGTTACAACTACTATTATTTAGACAGGCTGAAGCAAAAAAATTCTACTACATTTGGGGAAAGCTAGATAATTCACTAAACAGATAACAGCAGGGTTCTATAAGTGTCATATATAGCTTATGTAAGATTCTGCTCTTTAACAGAAAAATAGGAAAATTATTTTTACCTACAGTTTTAATTTCAATGGGAACAGTGCTAGAATTAATCATCAGAAGAGCTTATGACGTGTCTAAAGAGTAAGGAAAATATTTTTGAAGCTATTATTTGGGCATAAAGATAATACACAGATTTCTAATGACAGCATAACTTTGAAATATGACTCCTCTTTGTTTGACATTTCAATATACCCACCAGACCACTTCGGCTTCTGACCACCAAAGTAACAGGGACCAGATTTAGCCTCCCACCTTAAACGGGAAAAATAGACAAAATATATGAAACAATGGACTTTAGAAACTAGAAATAGACAATAGGCAGCACAGAACATGGATCCACGAGAGAAGGGAAATAAATGAGGTAAGCCTTAAGACTGCCCCCAGCTCACTGACTGGAGAGTTTCCAGGCTGCAGCACAGGAATGAGGAACCCAAACAGAGCCCAGCAGTCTCGCTGAGTTGAAGAGACAGAATTCAGAGTTTTGAGGAGGCCAAGGCAGGGCAGAACACTGAAGAGCTGTACAAAGATAGAACTCTGGATATCCAGAGAGGGTTTCTCTTGAAACTTTGGCAGAGTACTTATGAGTGCATGTGTGTACAGAAGCAATCAAGGCCAGGGTAAAGAACCACTGGAAAGAGGCAGGCAGGAACAATCCTTAATGTTCACACAGGGCTGTGAATAGTTTGTATAATCACCAAACAGAGTGAAAAAAAAAAAAGGAAACTTTAAAAACATCCAGGGCCATGAATGCATCTATTTTCAAATAACGTAACTGTATCTCAGAACAAATCCCCATAATATTTACAGGAATTATAAAAAAAAAAAAAAAATCCAGCACATGACAGTGTAAAATCATAACGTCGAGCATCCAAACAGAAATTAGCAGGGACACAAACAAGGAGAAATATCAATCAATAAAAACAGACTTAGAAATGGTGCAGATGACAGAATGGTAGACAAGGACTTTAAAACAGCTATTATAAATATATTCAAGGAAATAGAGAAAACCATTAAGCATGAGGAAAGAAATGGGAAATATTTTTTAAATGAACTTCTAGACATGAGAAGTATATATCTGAGATTTTAAAAATACACTGGATAGGATTAACACCAGATTAACCACTGTGGAATAAAGGATTAGTGAAGTTGAAGATACAGAAAAAGGAATCATCCAGGACTTCCCTGGTGGTCCAGTGGTTAAGAATCCGCCTTCCGGGGGCTTCCCTGGTGGCGCAGTGGTTGAGAGTCTGCCTGCCAATGCAGGGGACGCGGGTTCGAACCCTGGTCTGGGAAGATCCCACATGCCGCAGAGCAACTGGGCCCGTGAGCCACAATTACTGAGCCTGCGCGTCTGGAGCCTGTGTTCCGCAACAAGAGAGGCCACGATAGTGAGAGGCCCGTGCACCGCGATGAAGAGTGGCCCCCGTTTGCCGCAACTACAGAAAGCCCTCACACAGAAACGAAGACCCAACACAGCCATAAATAAATAAATAAATAATTAATTTAAAAAAAAAAAAAGAATCCGCCTTCCAATGCAGGGGATGCAGGTTTTATCCCTGTCGGGGAAATAAAATCCCGCATGCCACAGGGCAACTAAGCCTGAGCGCTCTAGAGCCCGCGTGCCACAACTAGAGAACCCCGCGCACCACAACTACTGAGCCTGCACACTCTAGAGCCTGCGTGCCACAAGGAAGAGCCCACGTGCTGCAACCAAGACCCAATGCAGCCAAATAAATAAATAAATAAGTATTTTTTAAAAAAGAAAGAAAGAAAAAGGGATCATCCAAAATGAAACATACATAGACAAAGACAGAAACCACACAGAGAATCAGTGAGCAATGGGATAACAACAAAAAGCCTAACATGGACTTCCCTCGTGGTGCAGTGGTTAAGAATCAGCCTGCCAATGCAGGGGACACGGGTTCGAGCCCTGGTCCGGGAAGATCCCACATGCCGCGGAGCAACTAAGCTCGTGCGCCACAACTACTGAGCCTGCACTCTAGAGCCCACAAGCCACAACTACTGAAGCCCACACGCCTAGAGCCCGTGCTCCGCAACAAGGGAAGCCACTGCAATGAGAAGCCCAGGCACCGCAACAGAGAGTAGCCCCCGCTCGCTGCAACTAGAGAAAGCCCACGCGCAGCAATGAAGACCCAACACAGCCAAAAATAAATAAAATTTTTTTAAAAGCCTAACATACATATAACTGGAGTCCCAGAAGGAGAGAATAGAGAGGTTGTTTATACTTTTATTTTGTTGTCGGTTATTGTAACCATACTATCTTATATAAAGTTTCTCTCCACTTTCAGTAGATATTTTAATTTCTGGATACATTTATTGGGCCCAAAGAGACTGCACGCTTAAAAAAAAAAAACCTGAAGAAAAAATGTCTGAAATTTTTCCAAATTTGATGAAAACTATCAATACACTGAACATCCCCTATTAAAACAAAAAATCAGATGCTTTCAAAGTCATCATGATCTGTTAAGTAGATAATATTTAGGATACCTGATTAATATTCCAAAAATAGATTAAAATATAGTTAGATGCAGAGTGGCTATCTCTGCATCAAATATCTCAAAAGTCAAAATAATACATTTTTCACATTACAAGAAACTAAATTATGTCTCAAGATAAAACAAGCTGAAGTGCAGACACAAGTTTACAAAGACTACAAACCAGTTAATCTTTTCAAAATATCTAATAACACTAATGTAAACAACAGAAGTAAGGGTCAAGAATAGGATAAACCCCATGAGATTTTTTTTTAACCCTGCAGGTTTTAGCAAGAGCCTCTCTAAAGGGTTAGTAAAAAGAGATGAAGATGTACAAATAACCCTATTTGTTGATAGCAAAAGAGAAAGAAAATTTAGTCACCACTCACACTTCAACTGTTCCTTCTGAACTTTGACAGGAGATAAATTATACTTCCAGCAGCATGGAATCCCTCTGAGCTCATAAATATATTCAAGAAAGTAAAATATCTATTAAAAGTGAAGAGAAATTTTACAAGTCAGTTATGGTTACAATTACCTACAACAGAATAAAAGTGTAAACAACCTAGTTCACCTCTCCCTGGCTACTGATACTAACAACACATAAACAAATTCTTCCCTTACAGAAAGTACAGTGTAACTTACATGGCAAGATTGTAAGGAAAGGGCTTCCCTGGTGGCACAGTGGTTAAGAATTCACCTGCCAATGCAGGGGACAAGGGTTCGAGCCCTGGTCCGGGAAGACCCCACATGCCACGGAGCAACTAAGCCCATGCGCCATAAATACTGAGCCTGTGCTCTAGAGCCCACAAGCCAAAACTACTGAGCCCGTGTGCCACAACTACTGAAGCCCGCATGCCTAGAGCCCGTGCTCTGCAACAAGAGAAGCCACGGCAACAAGAAGCCCGCACACCGCAATGAAGAGTAGCCCTTGCTCGCCGCAACTAGAGAAAGTCCATGGGCAGCAACAAAGACCTAACGTAGCCAAAAATAAATTAGTTAATTAAAATTAAAGAAAAAAAAAGACTGTAAGGAAAACATTAAACAAGACAATTCCTTGGGTAAAATCTACTGTAGCCACATCAACCAAACAAAGCATTGCCTATGATCCTCCAACTAAGAAAAAAAAAAAAGTCAATGAAGAACCTTCCCTGCAGTGATCTTCATTGTAATTGGATTTTAAGTATATTAACTTCCCTTTTTAAAAACAGAAAAACTAAAAAAAAAAAAAAAAAAAAAAATCAAAACCGAAGCAAAGAGAGGTTAATTAATCTAAGGATCCATGATATGTTATCATAGAGACGAGAAAAGATTCAGATCTCACCTTGATGCACAATTAAGTTTTATTCATTTGTCTAGTAAGCATTTATTAATTTATGAGGTTTGTGGCTATACTAACCTTATTTTATAAACCAAAAATTAGGAGCCAGCATATGATAAGGGATTTTTTTTTCTGATTTACAAATGAATTTATATATTTTTAAACTTACAAAGATGTTCAAACTATATCCTAGTTACTTGTACATTTAATAACTCACCTATAAGCTGCTGGACTCTGCCTACAAAGAGACTCTAACTATTTACCTGAAAGACCTCTTTCTTGTAACCATACATAACCTCCTACTGGAAATGCCTAGTCCTAACTTCTGAGGTTCAACGAGTATGAAATACAACATGGAATTCTGTCAGTACTTAAGCAACTGAAGCCTGGGAGAACCCAAAGTCGAAACCCATATTGGAGGGAGAGGGTGGCCTCTTTAGAGCAAAAGTTTTCAAAGTGTTCTGGTGTTCAGAAAGGATTTGTCTAAAGCTGTTTCAGGAGTTGTATGAACGTTTAATTTTTATTAAATATCTTTATTTTAAAACATTTTTAAAAAATTTTTTAACTACTTACAGCTATAACATATCCACTAACCTCCAAAACTGGTAGAGTATGTAGAATAAACTGTGGTTGATAAAACAAAGACTACTTTCCTGAACCCATCCCCCGGACTGTTAGGTCTGTCAGTTAATACGTTTATGTGGTCGTCTGCATTTTCCCTTCATGATACTTGGAACACTTGTAATTCCTTGTCCTACAATTGTCTATTCCCACTGTATTGCAAGTTCCAAAAGTGAGATCATTTCTGTCTTGTTCCCTGCTGAATCTCTAACCCCTACCACAGTAACATGGTAGATACTTAAATATTTAATGAGACTACTGCAGTAGTTCTAAGGAGAGATAATGAGGATCAGAGATGCTAAGTTAAGATGGTAGCAGTAGAAATGAAAAGGACAGGTTTTGTGCAGGTAGTACCAGGGAAAAGAAGAAGCCAAAAAAATTAAATTAACGGGATTTTTGAATTTGGGTGACTGATTAAATAGTGACACCTTCATTTATATAATTACAGAAGTTAAAAGTGGACTGAGGGCTTCCCTGGTGGCGCAGTGGTTGAGAATCTGCCTGCTAATGCAGGTGACACGGGGTCGAGCCCTGGCCTGGGAAGATCCCACATGCCGCGGAGCAACTAGGCCCGTGAGCCACAACTACTGAGCCTGTGCATCTGGAGCCTGTGCTCTGCAACAAGAGAGGCCACGATAGAGAGAGGCCTGCGCACCGCGATGAAGAGTGGCCCCCGCTTGCCGCAACTAGAGAAAGCCCTCGCACAGAAACGAAGACCCAACACAGCCAAAATAAATTAAAAAAAAAAAAAAAAAAAAAAGTGGACTGACTTTGGCCTTGGACATGTTGAATTTTCTAAGTGCTACACAAGTCCCTCAGAAATGAAGTCCTAATCTAGCTTACTATCTACCATACTATTTAGCTTCCAGATGATTTTTTCAAATCGAATTTCATGAGAAGCAAGGCTCACATTTTTCTCTTTAGTTATTCATTTTTTTTTCCTATTTTCCTCCCCTCATCTCTGTATTACTGGTCATTGAAAAATGTTGATAAAACCTTTTCTGAGAAATTTTAGAAACCGAGGCACTTAGTAGATCAAGGAAAAAAGCCGGGGTGGGGGGGTCTCCAAACTTAATCCATAACACACAGCACACATGGAAAACTAAATGTTAGACCAATATTAGCAAAATACAGTATTGAGATGATCACATGGCTAGAACAAGATCAGGGAAACAATGCAAAATCATTTTTTTTAAAAAGGTAATTACCTTGGAACTTCAGAAAGACCAAAAAAAAAAAAAATCCAAGTATAAAAATAATTATCATTATTACAAAAGCATTTTAGTAAAAACAGACATAATGGCAAATAACTTTTCTAATGCAAACATTAAAAAATACTGATTTTTATTTTCAATAAAGACGTAAAATCTCTAAAATATATATATAATATATAATATTGATTCTTAAACATGGTTAGGTTAAATCTTGACATTACCAAAGGGAGCTAAGAAGCTATTACCTCCCATTCTTCAGAAGACACTACAACAAGACAGGTTTTTTTGGTTTTGTTTTTTGTTTTTAAATTTTTATTGGAGTATAGTTGATTTACAATGTTGTGTTAGTTTCAGGTGTTCAGCAAAGTGAATCAGTTATATATATGTCCACTCTTTTTTAGATTCTTTTCCCACACAGGCCATTTACAGAGTATTGAGGTCCTTTTCAAAGAACACTTAATTTTTTTACCTTGGGAAGCTCTACTCTAATTGAAGTGAAAGTAAATTGCTTAACACAATAAAAAGCAGCTATCAACATCCCAAAATATCAAGGACCTTATATACAAATGTCAAAAAAAAAAATCACATAAAAAATCCAAAATGTTGACAAAAGTTGATAAGTATTATAGACTCAATTAAGTATTAAGAACACATAAAATAATAACCACAAAGAATCATTATGCTTAACTTAAAGTCATATAACATAAATGAAAATATACGAATAAGTCTGCTTAAAAATCACCTGTTTAAAAGATGAAACTTTCTGGCAAAATTGACACTGATGTTAGGTAAATAATATAATTTCAATCTATATTTTAAACTTACAGCCAAGGATTACAAGATATTGAGGACAGAAACTTGTGAGCAGTAATATGTGTTGGAATTATGTTCAAAATTCAGCTCTAAAAACCCAACATTTTCATATAGACTTAAGGGGTCTTTTATCAAATATGGAAGTATGATGTTTAACCTGAAAGCACTGAGTATTTACAGCACAAAAACTGTTAAAAAAAAAAAAAAAAGTACTTTCAACCCAAGGATTCTATCCACTGAAGCCTGGGGGAAAAAATCTACCACCATCATCATTATTGTTTACAATATACTGAGTAACAAAAAAAATGACAACGAAGTAAAACAGTACAAATGTTTAATTTCATATTTCAAAACCTTTAAATATTGAAGATGTCCTGCCATATTACTAATCAAATAAACTGACATAGCTCCAGCTATACTTTGAGTCTTTCTTAAGAGCCCCCAAAATAGCAAAGGAATACATGGCTAGAGTAATTTTGTGTAACATGCACTCAAACTGTAAAGAATGCCACATATCTATAAAAGAATTTTTCTATCGGAGTTTTTTTTTTTTTTAAGTTTTAGTAATTGTTTTTTTTTTTTTTCCTTTTAATTAATTTATTTATTTATTTTTGGCTGTGTTGGGTCTTCGTTTCTGTGCGAGGGTTTTCTCCAGTTGCGGCAAGTGGGGGCCACTCTTCATCGCGGTGCGCGGGCCTCTCACTATCGTGGCCTCTCTTGCTGCGGAGCACAGGCTCCAGACGCGCAAGCTCAGCAGCTGTGGCACACGGGCCTAGTTGCTCCGCGGCATGTGGGATCCTCCCAGACCAGGGCTCGAACCCGCGTCCCCTGCATTAGCAGGCAGATTCTCAACCGCTGCGCCACCAGGGAAGCCCTCTCCATTAGTTCTTAAAGGCTATTTTATTTTGCTAATCAATTCAGCCGTCACTAGTTCAATAATGCTCACTAAACATTTTCTCTTGTTTTATACTGTTTTTTGTGTTTTGTGTTTTTTTTCAGGCAACATTTATTATGAGGATTAGGAATCTGAGAGTATCTAATTTGCGAGGTTCCAGCTCAAAGTCTCTCATGAACTGCAATTAAGTTGTCATTTCTATACATTAAGTTATAAAACTTATAAAGAATTGCCTGCCCCCACCACCAAAGTTAAATTCCATGATCATAGCATATTCAGCTCTGTAATATTTGTTTACAATGAAAAACCGACAATCACTAACTCACATTTTAGTGCATTTTTTTTTAATGTAAAATACCCTCAAACGTTGTCTGCATTATACAAACTTCACTTCTAACACTACATTTAGAGATATTTGAAGCCCTGCATAAGTGAGTTCATTTTGCTAAAGAAATGAGCCTACTCTCACGAAGATTTCCTGAGGCATTAAAATAAGTATTTAAAAGAAAGTCAAAAGAAGGCACAAATATCTGAAGTCATATACAGTACAATAAAGAATTTGCTAGATTATGTATTAACCGTAGTACAAGATAATGAGCAAGATATTCCATTCTTAGTCCACTACTGAAGACCAAATGTATTTCAATTTAATATTACAAATTAAATTAATGAAGCTAGGGACTTCAATTTCTTTTATGTGTCCAAAACTAAAAGAAGAAAAAGCATTTTTTAACATTCTATCATAAAGGAAAAATGTTAGAAAGACTTTGCTTTATAACCATGCTTCAAACATCCACTTTAGTGCCTTGATAAAAATGTATCATACAGGAAAACATAAGCTTCTAAATTAGAGAGATTCCTTTCAGTACGTTTTCAATTTCAAAAGAGCACAATACATCATCCAAGTCCACACACTTGTTATCTGAAAAATTTTTAGACTTAGGATGCATTTTTCAAGATTAGTCATATAAGTAATATTTGTCATCATTACTGCTTTATTTAAATAAAAAAATACATAACATTCAGCTTTAAAATCGATCTCCCATCACCCCTTCCCCCTCAAATGAACGTTACTCTATTCCAATTAGCCAAAAGAAAACAGCAAATACATCTTTATGGTCTATCCTAGCAAACCAGTATTTAGAAACCAATGAAACTTTTATTAATGTCTCAGAACCAAACACTGTAACAAAACACACTGAGTGGATCCTCCGGGTGTGTACATGTGCCCATTCATAATATTATGATCCTCATACATGCATTTAAAAACTTAATTTCTATTTAATACCAAAACATTTTTACATAATACACAGGTTATTATAAAATTGCCCTCTTTAATGTTCAAACATAGAACAATTTCTAAAGCGAGGGACGGTAAGAGTTAATACCGGATTGCTGCCACCTATCAACTTTAATTTAAAGCAAAGTACAACTCAATGTCATTTTTACCTCTAATGCAGCCACGACTGAGACAAAATTAAGTTCACTGTGGATAAAGTATCCTGGCATCCCAATGTATTATTTACTTCTGATTTAACAGTAAATACGTGTGGAGTCTTTTGTCCCTCCCACAGCATCCCGGGGTGTCAACATCATCTTAGTCAAAGCAAATGACGAGCAAATCCCTCAGGTCTACTTCGCACCCTAAGTACCATAAAGTCATGGCCTCCACTGTCGTTACTACACAACAAACAGATTCTATAGTCCCATGCCCTCTTCTATTAGATTTGCGGAAGCGGGGTGGGAAAGAAGCGCTCAGTATATCCTGAGAATCATCTGTGTTCAGTCCTGGTACCTGAAGCAGCATGAATACAAGTGGTATGTGGGTCACCCACAGAGAGAGAAACAGAACGAAGCTTTGTGACCCTCCAAGTTCAGCCAAGACACGAAAAGCCTCTGGGGATACGGGACACAACCCTCCAGGGAAACGGGGGAGAAGCAGTCTCCGACCTGGAGTGACTGGGTCTGGCACAAGCCCAGGGCGTGGGTAGCGACCGAGGAGTCTCCGGTACCCCTCCCCTCCGCACCAGGATCGGTCACTGCGCGAGGGGTGCGGCCGGAGGATGGGGTCAGGACTGAAGGAGAGCGGGGCGCGGGGCTTCCCCAGCGGCGTCCTGGGGGCTCGGGGGGTGTGTCCTACCTGGGCCGTGGCGGACGCAGGGATTTCGGGCGGAGGGATCGGGTCCAGCTCAGGGCCGGGACCGGCAGAGGTCAACCCTCAGCAGGCGGGACGACCGCCGCCTACCCATCCCCCGCCGCCCAGTGCGGCGGGACCCGAGCGCGGCTTCTAGGGCCGGCCGGCTGGGTAGTCCCCTCGGGTACCGTCCGCGTTTACTGGCGGCGGCGGCGGCTGCTGTCACTGCTGCTGCTGGCCGCCCCCAGCCGCTGCTCTTGTGCCAGCCCCTGCTCCTCCTCCTGCCGCCGCCGCCGCCGCCTGGTCCCCACCGCTCCCATCGCCGCTGCGGCGACTACTGCAGCGCCCGCTGACCCGACCCGACGTTATTCTCCCCCTTCGCAACCCGGCACAGCCTAGCCCACCTGCCCTGCCAGTGCGCTCGCCCACCTCTCCGCCACAGGTGCTGATTGGATAGCGCGTCCTGAGCCCGCCACGTTGGTTGGCTGGCCCCATTGCCTATCACGAAAGGGGCGGAGAGCCAGGCAAAGAGTGTCTCCGCCCCCCACCGGAGAATTGCCGCTATCTTCAGGTTTGCCTGAGAGGGCGAGTTACCGGGAAAGGAGCATCACAATGGCAGCGCGCGTGCGCGCGGGAATTCTGGTCCTCGTAGTTCCAGCCGCAGCGGCAACTACCCGCCCGTCTGGAGCAGAGAAGTAGGGCTTCTGAGACTAGTGGTTGGCGGACAGTGGTGTCCTCCTAGCTCAGCAGTTACCTTGGTTATAGAGGCACGGTTGTGACGCCAGGGTTGGTCTTTTTGGAAGAAAATCGTAAATGCTTTGTCACGATACTAATTTACACACGCCGAGGAGTTCGGTCGCTAAAAAGGGCCCCAAATCATGAGGCCCTGCCATGCCACCTCCTCAGAAGCAGCGCTGCCAGGATCTGGCAAATTGGCGCTGTCCCCAGAACCGCCTAACATGAAGCTAATCATCGGTGGGTACTGGAGAAAGGCCTAAAAGTGTAAGGAAGAAAGAAGACCGAGACCTCCAGAAAGGAATGTCAGCCTGGAGCCCGGCGTATCCTTACGGTTTTCACATCCATGAAGAACAAGATTTCACTCCGTTTTTGAAACACCGCTAGTGAAGGGTTCAGTGAGCAGCGCCGGTGAGGTCCAGTATGGGATTCTGAGCAAGACAATGCGGGAGTCCCTCGAAGACTTTCAAAGAAAAGCGAGGAGGGCGGAGAAACGAGGCTATGTGGGATAATTTGTATTTAGTGTATCAAGCTCTTTCGTAAAGAGGAAACCTTATGATGAAACCCCTCTCCCATCCTTACCCACCAACTTACAGAAGAAAAAACTCAAAGAGCTTAACAGCTTTCCTAGAGCTATAAAACTAATTAGTGGAAGAACCAAAACTCCGGTCTTTTAAACTCCCGTGTCCAATGCTTTTTTTACTTGATAATCTCAGGAGTCTGCCATGGACTGAAAGATTGCGATGAATTATGAGCTTCCTTTTACTTTAAATCTTTTTCTTCACTCAAGTGACATTATGATTAAAGCTGATTGAGAATATAGAATGGTTAAATACGAATCCTATATTCAATCTCATAACTATTATTGAATCTGTTTCTTCTTGTTCAGGAAATGCCACAGCCTCTTGACATTCTTTGAAAAACAGCAGGCACTTCTACTGTCTGTCATGTCTAGATCCTTGGATAAAAAGCAGGACAAAATGCACATTAAAGGCACTTGATGATGCAGCTCATCTTGTTCTGTTCAAACTTAAAGAAGTTGCCAAATTGTTTTCTTTCCACTGATTAAAACCACAAGTTGCTTTTTCCATTACTTTGTCTAACAGAATATAGTTCACTTCAGAGTATTGGCAGGGCAAGTAATTTGAATTGGAAAGGATTAGTGTTTCTGTAAATACTTTTCTTTAAAATTAAAGAAGTTTACAGGGGAAACAAAGTCCAGATTCATTGAAATAATGCCTAGCAGGATTTCAAATAGCTATTCTCTATTCAAAGAGAATATTTTTTCACTCACTTAGCAAATATAATGTGTCTCTCCAAGCTACCCAGATATAATCTCTGCTATCATAGGTAAGCGTTTTAGTGAATTTATTCATAGAACTACTATTGTGTTTATTTTAAATGAGTCAGTAGATACAGCTGGATTCTCCAAATGATGGAAAGATGATTATTCTTCTGACTGTTATCTTATGACCAACTCTCATTTGCAAATCCCTGAAGGATAAGATAAAGAGAAGAGTATGTGAGAAAGCAGTCCAGCAGCTGTGTATCAAAAAAGAGTTGAAGGGGAAAAAAAGTGCAGTGCAAAGGGAAGTGTTGTGTGATGAGTATCTTGAGAATAGTACAACAGTATATCTCAGAGTAGGAAGTATAAGAATGAATACATAGTGAAAGTTAATGCCACAGGTATAGGAACCCTATGATATTGGGGTGCCCAAGGAAAACAGTTTCCCAGGCCTCCTTTTTTTCTCTGGTCTTCTCCATTTAAGAATGATTGGTCTGGGGACTTCCCTGGTGGCGCAGTGGTTAAGAATCTGCCTGCCAATGCAGGGGACACGGGTTCGATCCCTGGTCCAGGAAGATCCCACATGCCATGGAGCAACTAAGCCCGTGCCCCACAACTACTGAGCCCACGTGCCTAGAGCCCGAGCTCCTCAACAAGAGAAGCCACCACAATGAGAAGCCCGCGCACCACAGCAAAGAGTTGCCCCGCTCGCCGCAACTAGAGAAAGTCTGTGCACGGCAACGAAGACCCAACACAGCCAAAAATAAATTGATTAATTAATTTAAAAAACAAAAAAGAATTATTGGTCTGTCCCAAGAGATATTTGTTCAGTTAGGATAAATGGCAAGGTAATATTCAAGAGCTGGTACCAGAATTTAGGACTCTCCTTTTGAGATATATGTATCTCAAATATATATATTAAAAAATAAATAAATTTGATAGTCAACCTCTAGGCACCCCGTGATCCCTGCCTCCTGGTATCTTCACCCTTGTATAGTCTAGTCCCTCCCATACTGAATTGGGCTGCCTGGTGTAACCAATAGGCTTTTTCAGAAATTGTGGTGTGTAAATTCCAAGTCTAGGTTATAAAATACTTTGCAGCTTCCCCTTTATGCTCTCTTGGGTCACTCACTTAGAGGAAAGCCAGTGCCATAATACGAGGACACTCAAGCAACCTCTTGGAGTGGCTATCTGGCAAAAAACCAATTTTTTGGTTTTTGAGGCATTACACCAATAATCAGCACCAATTTGCCAGCCATCTTAATGAACTGTTCTTGGAAATAGATCCTCCAGCCCCAGCCAAGCCTTCAGATGATGGCAGGCCTAGCTGGCGTTTTTTGTTTGTTTGTTTGTTTTTTTAATTAATTAATTTTTATGGCTGTGTTGGGTCTTCGTTTCTGTGCGAGGGCTTTCTCTAGTTGTGGCAAGCGGAGGCCACTCTTCATCGCGGTGCGCGGGCCTCTCACCATCACGGCCCCTCCCGTTGCGGAGCACAGGCTCCAGACGCGCAGGCTCAGTAATTGTGGCTCACGGGCCCAGCTGCTCTGCGGCATGTGGGATCTTCCCAGACCAGGGCTCGAACCCGTGTCCCCTGCATTGGCAGGCAGACTCCCAACCACTGCGCCACCAGGGAAGCCCCTAGCCGGCGTTTTGACTGCCACTCTGTGAAATACCTCAAGCCAGAACCACCCAACTATGCCACACCCAAAATCCAGACCCACAGACACTATGTGATATAATAAATGTTTCCTGTTGCTTTAAGCACTAAGTTTTGGGGGAAATTTGTCATGCAGCAATTGAGAACTAATACAGTAAGATTTGCAAAAATATGGGAGAGAGGAATGATTCAAGTCTAGAGATGTGTGCTCTAGATAACTGAGCCTGAAACAATGAGACTCTGATTCTAGGATCAGCCTTAGAGCATATTCAAGGATAATGAGCAAAGTTCAGATTTATACTGAGTTCCCCATACAACATAATGCCTCTTTCAAAACAGCTTCTTTTCTCCTGCCCAAAATAAATAACGTACTGGAGAATCCCTTTCTTCTTTCCCTTTTCCTCCATTTGTGGCTTCTATCCATATTTAGATACCCATTGATTTACTAGTTTCTATTCTTCCCCTAAATCCAAACAGGAAATAATCTAGATGAATTATTTACATCATTTTTACAATACCACAGTATGAACCAGTGTGCAGCTCCAGGAAAAGAGACCTCCCTTCCCTTTTGCTTTCCCTCTCTCTCTTTAAAAACAAATCTCATGTCGTACACCTGAAACTAATATAATACGTGAATTATATCTCAATTTTTAAAAATCTCAGAATTGTACACTTTAAATGGGTGGATTGTATGGCATGTGAATTACAGTCATCTCTTGGTAACTCTGGAGGATGGGTTCCAGACCCCCACCTCTCCTGCAGTTCCCCCCTGCAGATACCAAAACCTGAGGATGCTCAAGTCCCTTATATAAGATGGCATAGTAGGAACTAACATAGTGTTGTAGATCAATTATACTTCAAAAACAAGCAAACAAACAAACTCAAAGAAAAAGAGATCAGATTTGTGGTTACCAGAGGCAAGGTATAGGGGGAAGGGAAAACGAAGGCAGTCACAAGGTACAAACTTGCAGTTATACGAAAAATAAGTACTAGGGATGTAATGTACAACATGATAAATATAATTAACACTGCTTGTTTTGTTTTGTTTTTTGCTTTCTTGTCTTTTAGATCTTTTTTTTTTTTTTTTGGCTGTGCCACTCCGCTTGGGTGATCTTAGTTCCTGGACCAGGGATTGAACCCATGACCCCTGCAGTGGAAGTGCAGAGCCCTAACCACTGGACTGCCAAGGAATTCCCTAATTAACACTGCTGTGCATTATGTATGAAAGTTGTTAAGAGAGTAAACCCTAAGAGTTCTCATCACAATGAAAAAATTTTTTCTATTTCTTTAATTTTGTATCTATATGAGATGATGGATGTTCATTAAACTTATTGTGATAATCATTTCGTGATGTATGTAAGTCAGATCATTATGCTGCACACCATAAACTTATACAGTGCTGTATGTCAATTATATTTCAATAAAACTGGAAGAAAAAAATCAAACAGCATAGTATTTGCATATAACCTATGCAAACCCTCCCATATGCTTTTTTGTCTGTGTGTGCATATAACCTATGCACACCCTCCCATATACTTTTTTTTGTTTTGAGGCAAGGAATACGACTTTATTCGGAAAGCCAGCAGACTGAGAAGATGGCAGGCTAGGGTCCCCAAAAACCATCTTCCCATATACTTTAAATCCTCTCTAGATTACTTATAATATACCTAGTAGAATGTAAATGCTATGTGAATAGTTGCCTGGCATGCAGATAATTCAAGTTTTGCTTTTGGAACTTTCTGGAATTTTCAAATATTTTCAGTCTGTGGTTAGTTGAATCCATGGATGCAGTACCCAAGGATACAGAGGTCCAGAGCACTGACTGTATATCTCAATAAAGCTGTTTCTAAAAACTCTGCACAGTCTTTTGAAACATGAAGCTCATAGTGGACTGGTGCTCAGGTGTTTACACAAACCAGCAAACAGTCCCGTTTTGTAAATTTTTGGTCAATCTAACCAGTTTCTATTTGAGTGTTACTTAATCCACTAAACAAAATATTTTACAGCCAATTAATGCCAACCACTCTGATAGGCACTGGGAGAACAAATATGAATAAACTCAGTCTCTGTCTTTAAGAGTTTCATAGTGGATTAGCAAACATGCAAATCCTATTGCAATGCACTGCAATAACTGCTAAAGGTATATTATGCAGGCTATATAGATGCTCTAGAACAGGGGTCAGTAATCTATAGAATGCAGGCCAAATTTTGGGGGGTCCCCTGAGAGCTTGACCTCTTTAAGCTAGTGTCAGATGCACTCTGATTTTGACAGAAATGCATTCACACCAAATACATTAACTACCTCAAGTGTTTGTATTTTTGACAACTTCATCCTTTATTTTGCTGTGAAAGACTTCATTTCTAATTAAATTTCCAGTAAAAAGGAACCAGTAAGAGAAAACTGGCAGGAGGTGGGGGGTAGATGGGCAAAGTAATCTCAGTTTTGGATATATGAGCCTATTGTCTTTTAACCTGTTGATGTTTGGTGTTTGGTGATTATTAAAATAGACCAAAATGTTAGGGAAGATTGACACTGATTAAAACTAGTAAAGCTAGAAAAGAAACTAAAAGTTAATTTGTATATACAAAAGTAATTCTAATTATAGTTATTTCTTGATCTACTTCCTATTTATGCCTAACTTTCATGAAATACAACACAACTATACCATTAAATGTTAACAGTTAACTTTTTACAAGTTTTATTCTACTAGAACAGTAAATTCTCTATATATTTGCTCAGTCTTTTAGGTTTCCTCTTTGTTGCAAGGTCATCAATTAACAAAGCATCGTTGGATACTCACAGTTTTCAAATGAGAAAGTGGTGAGGTGATGTTGTGATTCCTGACGTGTGTCTGTGACAGTCTGGAAAAAGTTCAGTGACTTTCAATCTGGTTCAGCGATTAGCTGCTCCAAAAGCTGGATGGCTTTCTGTGTTTTAAGGTAGAATAACTGCCTGGTAATGCTAATAGGGCACCCTAGTGATCATAGTATTCCACTGCCAGCTGTACTGAAATAAAACTTAGAATGGTCTCTTCTCTCTATTTTGTCTTATTAATCAAAGCAGACTATCCAGTGGGTAGCTGTTTTTATAATTTTTAGAAATCAGAGGTCAGACAGCAGAAGCAAGAAGAACTACAATCCTGCAGCCTGTGGAACAAAAACCACATTCACAGAAAGATAAACAAGATAAAAAGGCACAGGGCTATGTACCAGATGAAGGAACAAGATAAAACCCCAGAAAAACAATTAAATGAAGTGGAGATAGGCAACCTTCCAGAAAAAGAATTCAGAATAATGATAGTGAAGATGATCCAGGACCTCGGAAAAAGAATGGAGGCAAAGATCGAGAAGATGCAAGAAATGTTTAACAAAGACCTAGAAGAATTAAAGAACAAACACACAGAGATGAACAATACAATAACTGAAATGAAAACTACACTAGAAGGAATCAATAGCAGAATAACTGAGGCAGAAGAACGGATAAGTGACCTGGAACACAGAATGGTGGAATTCACTGCTGCTGAACAGAATAAAGAAAAAAGAATGAAAAGAAATGAAGACAGCCTAAGAGACCTCTGGGACAACATTAAATGCAACAACATCGCATTATAGGGGTCCCAGAAGGAGAAGAGAGAGAGAAAGGACCCAAGAAGATATTTGAAGAGATTATAGTCGAAAACTTCCTTAACATGGGAAAGGAAAGAACCACCCAAGTCCAGGAAGCTCAGCGAGTCCCATACAGGACAAACCCAAGGAGAAACATGCCGAGACACATAGTAATCAAATTGGCAAAAATTAAAGACAAAGAAAAATTATTGAAAGCAGCAAAGGAAAAATGACAAATAACATACAAGGGAACTCCCATAAGGCTAACAGCTGATTTCTCAGCAGAAACTCTACAGGCCAGAAGGGAGTGGCATGATATACTTAAAGTGATGAAAGAGAAGAACCTACAACCAAGATTACTCTACCGGGCAAGGATCTCATTCACATTCGATGGAGAAATCAAAAGCGTTACAGACAAGCAAAAGCTAAGAGCATTCAGCACCACCAAACCAGCTCTACAACAAATGCTAAAGGAACTTCTCTAAGTGGGAAACACAAGAGAAGAAAAGGACCTACAAAAACAAACCCAAAACAATTAAGAAAATGGTCATAGGAACATACATATCGATAATTACCTTAAACGTGAATGGATTAAATGCTCCAACCAAAACACACAGGCTTGCTGAATGGATACATAAACAAGACCCATATATATGCTGCCTAAAAGAGACCCACTTCAGACCCAGGGACACATACAGACTGAAAGTGAGGGGATGGAAAAAGATATTCCATGCAGATGGAAATCAAAAGAAAGCTGGAGTAGCAATAATCATATCAGATAAAATAGACTTTAAAATAAAGAATGTTACAAGAGACAAGGACACTACATAATGATCAAGGGATCAATCCAAGAAGACAATATAACAATTATAAATATATATGCACCCAACATAGGAGCACCTCAATACATAAGGCAACTGCTAACAGCTCTAAAAGAGGAAATCGACAGTAACACAATAATAGTGGGGGACTTTAACACCTCACTTACACCAATGGACAGATCATCCAAAATGAAAATAAATAAGGAAACAGAAACTTTAAATGACACAATAGACCAGATAGATTTAATTGATATTTATAGGACATTCCATCCAAAAACAGCAGATTACATTTTCTTTTCAAGTGCACATGGAACATTCTCCAGGACAGATCACATCTTGGGTCACAAATCAAGCCTCAGTAAATCTAAGAAAATTGAAATCATACAAGCATCTTTCTGCCAAAATGCTATGAGATTAGAAATCAATTACGGGGGAAGAAACGTAAAAAACATAAACTCGTGGAAGCTAAAAACTACATTACTAAATAACCAAGAGATCACTGAAGAAATCAAAGAGGAAATCAAAAAATACCTAGAGACAAATGACAATGAAAACATGACGATCCAAAATCTATGGGATGCAGCAAAAGCAGTTCTAAGAGGGAAGTTTATAGCTATACAAGCCTACCTCAAGAAACAAGAAAAATCTCAAATAAACAATCTAACCTTAAACTTAAAGGAACTAGAGAAAGAAGAACAAACAAAACCCAAAGTTAGCAGAAGGAAAGAAATCATAAAGATCAGAGCAGAAATAAATGAAATAGAAACAAAGAAAACAATAGCAAAGATCAATAAAACTAAAAGCTGGTTCTTTGAGAAGATAAACAAAATTGATAAACCATTAGCCAGACTCATCAAGAAAAAGAGGGAGAGGACTCAAATCAATAAAATTAGAAATGAAAAAGGAGAAGTTACAACAGACATGGCAGAAATACAAAGCATCCTAAGAGACTACTATAAGCACCTCTTTGCCAATAAAATGGACAACCTGGAAGAAATGGACAAATTCTTAGAGAGGTATAAACTTCCAAGACTGAACCAGGAAGAAATAGAAAATATGAACAGACCAATCACAAGTAATGAAATTGAAACTGTGATTAAAAATCGTCCAACAAACAAAAGTCCAGGACCAGATGGCCTCACAGGTGAATTCTATCAAACATTTGGAGAAGAGCTAACACCCATTCTTCTCAAACTCTTCCAAAAAATTGCAGAGGAAGGAACACTCCCAAACTCATTCTATGAGGCCACCATCACCCTGATACCAAAACCAGACAAAGATACTACAAAAAAAGAAAATTACAGACCAATATCACTGATGAATATAGATGCAAAAATCCTCAACAAAATACTAGCAAACTGAATCCAGCAACACATTAAAAGAATCATACACCATGATCAAGTGGGAATTATCCCAGGGATGCAAGGATTCTTCAATATATGAAAATCAATCAATGTGATACACCATATTAACAAATGGAAGAAGAAAAACCATATGATCATCTCAATAGATGCAGAAAAAGCTTCTGACAAAATTCAACACCCATTTATGATAAAAACTCTCCAGAAAGTGGGCATAGAGGGAACCTACCTCAACATAATAAAGGCCATATATGACAAACCCACAGCAAACATCATTCTCAATGGTGAAAAACTGAAAGCATTTCCTCTAAGATCAGGAACGAGACAAGGATGTCCACTCTCACCACTATTACTCAACATAGTTTTGGAAGTCCTAGCCACAGCAATCAGAGAAGAAAAAGAAATAAAAGGAATACAAATTGGAAAAGAAGAAGTAAAACTGTCACTGTTTGCAGGTGACATGATACTATACATAGAGAATCCTAAAGATGCCACCAGAAAACTACTAGAGCTAATCAATGAATTTGGTAAAGTTGCAGGATACAAAATTAATGCACAGAAATCTCTTGCATTCCTATACACTAATGATGAAAAATCTGAAAGGGAAATTAAGGAAACACTCCCATTTACCACTGCAACAAAAAGAATAAAATACCTAGGAATAAACCTACCTAGAGAGACAAAAGACCTGTATGCAGAAAACTATAAGACACTGATGAAAGAAATTAAAGATGATACCAACAGGTGGAGAGATATACCATGTTCTTCGATTGGAAGAATCAATATTGTGAAAATGACTATACTACCCAAAGCAATCTACAGATTCAATGCAATCCCTATCAAATTACCAATGGCATTTTTTACGGAACTAGAACAAAAAATCTTAAAATTTGTATGGAGACACAAAAGACTCCGAATAGCCAAAGCAGTCTTGAGGGAAAAAAACAGAGCTGGAGGAATCCGACCCCCTGACTTCAGACTATACTATAAAGCTACAGTAATCAAGACAATATGGTACTGGCACAAAAACAGAAACATAGATCAATGGAACAAGATCGAAACCCCAGAGATAAATCCACGCACCTATGGCCAACTAATCTATGACAAAGGAGGCAAGGATATAAAATGGAGAAAAGACAGTCTCTTCAATAAGTGGTGCTGGGAAAACTGGACAGCTACATGTAAAAGAATGAAATTAGAACACTCCCTAATGCCATACACAAAAAGAAACTCAAAATGGATTCGAGACCTAAATGTAAGACCGGACACTATAAAACTCTTAGAGGAAAACATAGGAAGAACACTCTTTGACATAAATCACAGCAAGATCTTTTTTGATCCACCTCCTAGAGTAATGGAAATAAAAACAAAAATAAACAAATGGGACCTAATGAAACTTCAAAGCTTTTGCACAGCAAAGGAAACCATAAACAAGACGAAAAGACAACCCTCAGAATGGGAGAAAATATTTGCAAACATATCAATGGACAAAGGATTAATCTCCAAAATATATAAACAGCTCATGCAGCTCAATATTAAAGAAACAAACAACCCAATCCAAAAATGGGCAGAAGACCTAAATAGACATTTCTCCAAAGAAGACATACAGATGGCCAAGCACATGAAAAGCTGCTCAACATCACTAATTGTTAGAGAAATGCAAATCAAACCTACAATGAAGTATCACCTTACACCAGTTAGAATGGCCATCATCAGAAAATCTACAAACAACAAATGCTGCAGAGGGTGTGGAGAAAAGGGAACCCTCTTGCACTGTTGGTGGGAATGTAAATTGATATAGCCACTATGGAGAACAGTATGGAGGTTCCTCAAAAAACTAAAAATAAAATTACCGTATGATCCAGCAATCCCACTACTGGGCATATACCCAGAGAAAACCATAATTCAAAAAGACACACGCACCCCAGTGTTCATTGCAGCACTATTTACAATAGCCAGGTCATGGAAGCAACCTAAATGCCCATTGACAGACGAATGGATAAAGAAGTTGTGGTACATATATACAATGGAATATTACTCAGTCATAAAAAGGAACGAAATTGAGTCATATGTTGAGACGTGGATGGATATAGAGACTGTCATACACAGTGAAGTATGTCAGAAAGAGAAAAACAAATATTGTATATTAACGCATGTATGTGGAACCTAGAAAAATGGTACAGATGAACCGGTTTGCAGGGCAGAATTTGAGACACAGATGTAGAGAACAAACGTATGGACACCAAGGGGGAAAAAGCACGGTGGGGTGGGGATGGTGGTGTGCTGAATTGAGCGATTGGGATTGACATGTATACACTGATGTGTATAAAATTGAAGACTAATGAGAACCTGCAGTATACAAAAACAAACAAACAAACCAAAAAAACAACTAATACTCAACTTGCTTTGGGTTATTTATATGGAAATATGTTAATATAAATGTTTCAGACATTAAAAAAAAAAATTTTTTTTTTTGGCTGCGTTGGGTCTTCTCAGCATGTGGGATCTTCCCGGACCAGGGCTCAAACCCATGTCTCCTGCATTGGCAGGCAGATTCTTAACCACTGAGCTACCAGGGAAGCCCCACTTACAAAGCTCTCTATGATCACTTTCCACTCTTGCTACTAAGTCCCCACATATATTCCAGTTCATTTAGTTAGAGAGGAAATAAGGTATAAATACTGGAAACGAAAAGAAAAAACATTGATACATGTATTATCTATGCAGTAAATGTCAAATGCATCTAAAGAAAAAAATATTAAAATTAATGATACTAAAAAATGATACAAATGAACTTATTTACAAAACAGACTGAATGCACTGAATCAGAAACCTTTATATGTTGCTGTGTTTCCAGTAGGAAGAATACCTGGGGTTCAGGATCCAAGCAGTGGCTCCAATCCACATCATTCCTGATGACTCCCTGGAGAACTCTGTGCTTTCTGTCCCTGCAACTCTGGGCTCTTCATGGTTAGACATCTTGGTCCCTAAAAGTGGCCCACTCTTGACAGGGGATACAGCAAGTGTCCTTCTAGACTACAAACTATTGCTGTGGCCTTTTGGGCTGCATGCAACTAGCAAGCAAGTAAAGGAGTCACCATCTTGGCAGGGGCAATTGATGTAGATGAACAGAAGGTAGGGCTGCTCTTGGATTAAGAGAGAAGGGAGGAACATGCGTGCAATTTAGATGATCTACTTGGACACTTCTTGGTACTCCCGTGCCCAGTTGTGACTGAATGGCTTAGTGCAGCAACTTAAACCTTTTGTGCTCCCAAATCTCTCAGTATCTGCTTACTGTAGGACCCCACTAACACACTGATTATGTTGTTTAGGTCTACTATATTCTTAATTTTTTTTGTCCACTTTATCTATCTAGGTTTGGGAGATGTTTGTTAAAGTCTCCCCTATTAATGTGTCTATTCATCCTTTTATATCCTGTAGTTTTGCTTTAGAAAGTTGCTGCTTTAGTAAAAGATGTCCTCAGCTTGCACAGTTCCTACATGCACGATTTTCAGTTACCATGTTTTAATTAATTAACATTGGTCCTCAACAACACGGTTCAAATTTCACTTATGATGGTATATTAACTGTGAATAATTTCATAAAGGGCGAACTACGTGGTTAGCTCTTTGGTCCACAAATCACTAAATAACAGATGTGTGTCATGATCAGTGACCAATTATGTAACTTCTTTCAGAGTCTGTTGGTTTTTGGTTTTTTCGCTTTTGTTTCTTTTGGCCACGCCAAGTGGCTTGTGGGATCTTAGTTCCTTGACCAGGGATCGAACCAGGGTCTTCGGCAGTGAAAACACACAGTCCTAACCACTGGACCGCCAGGGAATTCCCCAGAATCTGTTGGTGATTGGACATTGCACATCTGTTGTTCAGTTCGAGATGGAGAGCAAAGCGTGTAGTCGTGCTGTCTCCTCGTCTCCCAGTGATAAACCCATGTGACATTTTACAAAAATGGATAATCAAAAGGGGGAATGGCCAACATAGATAAAAATGCAGCAAAGGGCTTCCCTGGTGGCGCAGTGGTTAAGAATCCACCTGCCAACGCAGGGGCCATGGGTTCGAACGCTGGTCCGGGAAGATCCCACATGCCGCGGAGCAACTAAGCCCGTGTGCCACAACTACTGAGCCTGTGCTCTAGAGCCCGCGAGCCACAACTACTGAGCCTGTGTGCCACAACTACTGAAGCCTGAGTGCCTAGAGCCTGTGCTCCACAACAAGAGAAGGCACCGCAATGAGAAGCCCGTGCACCACCATGAAGAGCAGCCCCCGCTCGCCGTAATTTGAGAAAGCCTGTGCACGGCAACGAAGACCCAACACAGCCAGAAAATATATATATAAGTAAATAAAAAATAAGTAAATTAAAAAAAATTTTTTTAAATGCAGCAAAGGATCTAAAGTGATAATGCTGGAAGTGAAATTTGGGTAAAATCTAGATGTTATACAAGTTATACTGGAGTTATAGGAGTAGTAGTTAACTATGGAATTGTTGACACCACTGCTATTTGAGAGAATGCATGTCAGAGGAAGCTAGTGAAGGCAAATTTCAAAAAAGAAAAAAAAAGTGGTTATGATGAATGTCCCAGAAGGAATGACACCGCCAAAAATCTTCACACTAAAGGAACTCTTGGAAGTATTTCACAACTTTGGAACACAAAGGGTAAAATTTTGGAAGCTGATCCAAACTTAGAAATATGACAATATGGCAAGGCATAGAAAAGATGCTCACTCTGTATAAGTTATACAAAGAGAAGGCAGGCATGCTTGACGTTATTTTCTAGATGTTTTTGAAAAAAAAAAAACTTGAATTTTCAATGTTTCTAATGTTATAAATTACATTGTGCTAAAAAATATGTTTTACTATTTTCATTTCCCAATACATTTATAATTGACAGTAAGAGTTTGTTTTCAGCAAAATTTTTAAAGGCCACGGAACAATTGTATCTTTTTTTAAAATTTTATTTATCGCTGCGTTGGGTCTTCGTTGCTGAATGCGGGCTTTCTCTAGTTGCGGTGAGCAGGGGCTACTCTTCGTCGCAGTGCGTGGGCTTCTCATTGCAGTGGCTTCTCTTGTTGTGGAGCACTGGGATCTACGCGCGTGGGTTTCAGGAGTTGTGGCGCGCGGGCTTAGTTGCTCCGCGACATGTGGGATCCTCCTGGACCAGGGCTCAAACCCATGTCCCTGCATTGGCAGGCGGATTCTTAACCACTGTGCCACCAGGGAATCCCCAATGGTATCTTTCCCAGTGATACTAAGATTGCTCTGTATGGTTTCAGCTTGCGTGGACATATATGCAGTAATTCACTACTGTACAAAGTGAGGACTGCCTGTATTTGGTTCCAATTTCTTCACATCCTCACCAACACATTATCTTTTTGAAAATAGCCATCCTTGTGGGTATGAAGTGGTATCTCATTGTGGTTTTGATTTGTGTTTCCCTAATGACTAATGCACATCTTTTCATGTACTTACTGGCAATTTGTACTTCTTCTTTGGAGAAAAATCTGTTCAAATCTTTTGCCCATTTTAAAATTTATTTATTTATTTTGACTGCATTGGGTCTTCATTGCTGCGTGCCTGATTTCTCTAGTTGAGGCAAGTGGGGGCTACTCTTCGTTGCAGTGCGCGGGCCTCTCATTGCTTCTCTTGTTGTGGAGCACGGGCTCTAGGTGCGCAGGCTTCAGTAGTTGTGGCACGTAGGCTCAGTAGTTCTGGCGCACAGGCTCAGTTGCACTGCAGCATGTGGGATCTTCCCAGACCAGGGCTCGAACCCGTGTCACCTGCATTGGCAGGTGGATTCTTAACCATTGAGCCACCAGGGAAGCCCCCATTTTTAAATTAGGTTCATTTCTTTAATTTTCATCTGAATCTATTTGTTAACTCAGCTGATTTTTTAAAAAGTAGGTGAGTTAAGCCCATCTACATTTGTTGATTGGTCTGAATTTTGTTGTATTGTTTCACTATGTAGTTTATTTTCTTTGCCTCCCCCCCCTTTTGATATTGTGTGTAGTTCTAGTTGTAAACTTTATACTGATTTTATATAATACTCTCAGTACTCTTTCTTTAAATTCTCTGTTGCTTCCCTAATATGTAAGCAATTTTGAAACTACTTCTTACTGCTCCTTCTTTCTATGTAGCCGCTAGTTTTATCCTAGTGTCAATTTGTGTAGTTTTTATTTCTTGATTTCTCAGCTTCAAGTGCTATCTTTTTACTTCTATGTAATACCATTGATGTAATCAGTGAGCTTATTTAACTTTCTACCTACTCATCCCTTTGCTCCCATCTTTTGTTGGTTGTAATAATTTTACATTATTTTGATAATGTAAAATTATCTGATTTTGTCTTATTCCCACCCCCATCTTTAATCTTAATTCTTACAGTTGAACACATGCATATATGTAAAATATGCATCTTAAAAATTATTTACTGATAGACTGTATGGTCAAAATGTTTGGAGACCATTACACTAAATACCTATGTCTTTTAAAGAATTTGTCTGGGCTGACAAAGATAACTTTTAGCTATAGCTCCTTTCTAGGTATACTTTTTTACACTTCAAACCCAAATCCCCAAACATGAGAATTCCCTTTTTTCTTTTTAAATATACACATATAAGATATTTTATTTCAAAAAGCACAGAACATTATACAAGTTTTAAATTTACATTTTGCAATAAAAGATATCAATATATGCATTTGTATAACTTCATCATGGATGGAATTTGGATCAGTGGTATAAACATGTGGCAGTCACTAAATATAGATCATCATCACAGTGAACCAAAATGCATAGTTGTTATGAAATGACAAATGACCACTAAAGGGTGAACTCAGCCCATACACCACGATAATAAATTAATTATACAGATATATGTTTTTCTTCACTGTATCATTAAAATTCCTGCTAGCCCCTCACCAAACATTCAAAAAACACAGTTTTGGAGCCATCCTGTTGAACCAGTTCCTCCACATACTACACTAAAGAAAATAAAGTGACTTTTTGCTCATTTTTAAGTAAACTTCATATGCTTAATTAAACTGTTTCCAATGATGAAGGCAAACAACTAGGATATTTGAATATAATTAGAAATCCCTTGGGCTGGGGGCAGCACTGAGAGATGTATGTTCATCTACAGTGCAGAGATTTGAATCAATCTCAGGAAATGGCACTCAACAGGAAATGGGTTCTTTGGCAGTAAAGATCTGACTGGCCATTGCAGGGCAGTCCCTCTGGCAGCTTGAGAGCTTAACCCTAGAATTTATGAAGTGGATAGAGAAAGGTTAGAAATAAAAAATCAATTTATCTTTGCTAAACTGGGACCAATCAATTAGGGCAGAAGTCAGCATCTTCTGTTGCCTAGGCTGGCTCAGACTTCCCAGTCAGACAATCCATCCAACAAAATTATATAAGAAATAAAAGGAAATGTTATAATCGTTTAATCATACTGGCAAATTTGACAAACTGAATACTGAAATTTCTAATCCTCACCCATCAATAGTTAGAAACTGTTTATTGGAGTTGTATCTATTTCCTGATACCTTCTGAATAATAATTATTCAGGTAGAAAATCATGATTGTGATTCTGATGCCTGTTCATGCCAATCCCTTATTGCAAAATCCAGAATTTCTTTACTTTACATAAAAATACCAAAAAAATCTAACCCCAAATGTGCATCATCAATCACTTTGCAAATATATTTTTATTTGCTTGCCTTTGCTGAGCAAAAAGAAGGTAGGAAAACATTTATACACATACATGACCGTGGTCACCAAAGGCAAAATAAGATGGTCTTTGAATGTATCTTTCAAACTCCTAACATTACCCGAGACAACAGAAGCTAAAATATAAGATTTCAATCTATCTTCTGCCTGCTGTTTTATATCATAAGTTCTTGATATAAAAAGTTAAAGCCAAAAACCAAGAAGTCTATGCACAGATGCAGGAGAGCTCTGTTATTTATAAACAAGATGGCTCAACCACAGCATGTTATAACAGGACACAGACTACTGACCACATGGCTTTTTTCATTGGTTATACTACTCATACACCCAGAGTTTATGAAAAGTTTGCACACAGATAACAAATGAAGGATCCGTCTTACAAAGACACAGAATGTTACAGAACAGGCTTAAATCTGATTGTTCTAATTTACAGCTGCCATGATCCATTCATTGGGGGAATTTTCTTATCCTCATTCTATAGATAGTTTACATCAGAACTGCATCAGGTTTCTGAGTCAAATAGAGTGGTGCCACAATCAAGAGATAAGTGATCTCATTTTAGAAACTTGCCTTTGGAAAATGGAAAGTATAATTTCAAAACGCAGCAAAGCTAATCCTCACCATCAGAGGTGAGGACTGCAGCCTTTGTTTCATCAGGGATAAATAATAAATACATTATCCTAACTCTTCTTGAGGTCTACAGTAGGAAAGAAAAAGCTTTTCCACACTGGCAGAAATTTGCCTTAGAAATGGAAACTCTGTCCATATAGAAATATAGTTTAATTTCTGGCTGAAACAGTAAGTGGCACGTTAGGGGCATTTCCTTAAGAGAGAAATGATAAAATTTTTACTTTTTGGAAAACTTTCTCAATTGAAGTATACTGCATGGTTTCTGAATTTCTCTTTAGCTGCAAGGAAGACTAACACAGATTATTAAAATCTTGTCAGTGATCCATTAGCTAAATTAAATTTGGGGGGGAAACACCAAATACAAATTGTAGAAGAGTCAAGCAACATATAAGAATGCCCACAACTGCTTGATGTGACTTCATTTATCAGGTGGATGAAGTGAAGTGGGACAGATTATGAAGGGAAGTAAGTTTTCTGGAACTATTAGCAGAATCAGACACTTGGGGTGAAGAAGCATTTCTTTAGTGTTCTGGAACATAAAATAGATTAATCTATGTCTTTTTTCCTTTAAGCATATGTTCATTAATTGAAAGAAATACTCCATTAAGGAATATTTTATTGATGTATGTGAATCTGGACATGGAGCAAAAGACCCTCCAAACCCTTCCCCAGCCCTCAGTAAGGTCTCCATAATTTTGAATCAGTCTTCATTACTGTCTTCATTCGTGATTCTCCCCAGGCAGAGTTGGAGCTCACAGTAACTGCCAGTTGAATCCGAATAACATCTGATTAGTTTCCTGGCTCCTAGCAATCTCTTCTATGATGCAGTGTTGCTGCCACACCAAATGGAGCTTCCGATACCGCTCACGAGATAAATGAAGGGGGTTGCCCCTCCTTCAGGGGGAGAAAAAAACATGTAAGCTTGAATCAAATAACTACTACATCTTTATTGTTTAAACTAGTCTGAACTTTTGAGATGTTCTTGGAACTGGGAGGAATCACCAGGACAAGGTTTTAAAAGGTATATTTTCCCTTCACCACTGATCACTACGAACTTGGTAAGTTACTTAGCTAATGAAGAAGAAACTTACTCCTTGATTATTCAGAAAAATAGGTCAAGTATACCATGGGCATTATGGGACCCCATTTAAATGGCTAGAAAGGTTTATAACTTGAAGCAGTTCTATTCTTTTTTGAGTGGTTAGCCTGAGTAGGTCTTTAATGGCTTTCTGGCCTCTTACAGTTTATCCAGCTTTGATTTCTGATCTTTGCAGGGTAGAGGTTAGGTCTGAGATGTAACACTAAGCCCTCAAATTACACGCTGCTCCTCAGAAATACTTAGTTATTATTGTCTTTATGACACAACAAACTTGCTGGTGATTAGCAAGTATTTAAATAAAATTACTCCACACCAATTCTAAGGTTGCACAGTTTGCAACACTGTATAACAGCTAATTCAAAATGACTGAAGTTTGGCTGTTGCCAATGATGGAGAACTGTGAGACTCTCATCCCTGGGGCACTCACATGTCTCAGCTGGTTGGGTATTTTCATATTGCCTAACTAACTTAAAAATTCTGCTTCTTTGTACCTTTCTGGAACAACACAGACCTCTTATCCTCAATCATTAACTACTTTCACCACCCAGCTTTTTCTTCCTGAATCCAAAGACTTTCTCTATACAGGTCAAAAGCTGTTACAATAAAAACAAATCTCTGTATGAACAAAGAGGTTCCAAGCCTCATCTAATAAGCCGATTCATTCTGAATAATATATTGGGGTGATGAAAAAGTTCGTTCAGATTTTTCCGTAAGATGTTACAAAAATCCCGAACAAACTTTCTGGCCAAGCCAAAATTTCAAAAAAACAAACTTTTAGTTAAACAAAAAGAGCTTATGGTAAGGGGATCTAATCTTTACCTATATCTACTTTTGGGACCATTGTGGCCTTACCTCCTTTTTCTCATACCCATGAGTGGTACTCCAGTTCCTAACGCCAGCGAAGGATACAGAAAATTACAGGATTCTAAGCATTTTTGCTAATGTTTAGAAGCAAAGAAGGCTGACATAGCTGGCTAATAAAAAGTTTCAAGTATTGCAATGGAAACAATGAATATCCATTTTAAACCAAACTCCCTCGCTGGATACTACAGATTTCTTTCTTTTATACATCAGCGTCAATTAAACCTTCTAAGTAATTCTGAAGAAAGGTTGATTAAAAATAATAGAGCGTTCAAACATTAGGATGGCGGGGGTCTAAAAATTTTGGAGAAGCACAAACTTGTTGAAAATTATGTGTTACATTTAGGATGGCATCATATTTAATATTTTCAATTTATAGCTATTTAAAAATATCTCTCAGTATTAGCTTTTGTGTTTAAAGAGCTGCCACCATCCATGTACAATAATGTGAGTAAAATTTAAAAAACTTACTTCAGGCCAGGGTCTGTTTCTCCATATTCATCCAAATAAGGGGCTGGATAGGCACAACCTCTGGCTTTACCTTCAACCAGGACTACTCTACATTCTCTGATTCTAAGGGACAGAACAACCAACAGAAATATTACTAAGTGCATGTATGCAAATGACAGGCACTGTGTCAAAGTTAATCTAGAGAAAAGACATGGTATCTGTTAAGAATTCAGTATAAAGACAATATAGACAAACAGACTAAATCGTGTTTTGTCTAAATAAAAGAGAATGAACATTGCTATTTTTGTTGAAGCTATGGGAAAGGATCTATGGATTTAGGGAAATGGGATCAGTCAGTAATACTGACTAAATATACTGAAGAGAAGAAGGAGGCTGTCCTATGTGAACCATAGGTACCCTGGAAGATGGTGGCTGGGGTTGTTTCTGTCCTATTTCCTGACCTATGACCTGGAGCGGGGGAGGGAGCTTAACAGAAGAATAGAACCATATCTCCTAGTCTGATAACCCTGGGCCAGAAAGAAGGTCATTTATGCAAGTGTCAAGCCTTTTCTGGTTAGAACCAGCCTCCAACAGTGCACATTATAAAGAACCACTGTAACCCTGAAGGTACTTGGGAGTCTTACAGCAGAGGAATGGAAAAATAAAAAATAATGTTCGTGTACATAAGAGATAAGTACTCTAGAGAGAAATTATAAAATAAACAGTTGGAATAGGTAGTGGGTTTACTCGCTGTAGGTACCCTAGAAGAAAATAGGTGTTTGGGCTTTGTTTCCATACACTTATTCTCCTTGTTCCAACAGATGCTGATTAGCAGTGATTACATATTCCCTAGTGAGTGAGATGTTTGGGTTTATGTAAACAGAAACTAGATTACATGGGGAGAACGGAAAGAAAAAGCACACGCATCCATTTTGAATTTTTTCTCTCTCTCAGGAAACCTGCACTCTTCTTTCATAAATACGAGAGACTTATTGGTCTGTTCTCAGTCATTTGCTAAGACACCAGGGAAAACAATGGTTGGTTGATAGAGGAAGTGAAGCAAATTAAAACAGTCAAAGGACAACATGAAGTAACAATGTACATGTCCTTTGAAAATATAAGTTTTAGGACTCTAAACTCTTTCACTATACCTGATTTTTACACAAAACCAGAGTAATCAATATAAAGTCTATCATATTTCACGTTTCCATTTTTTTTTACCATCTTTATTGGAGTATAATTGCTTTACAATGTTGTGTTAGTTTCTGCTGTATAACAAAGTGAAGCAGCTATACGTATACATATATCCCCATATGCCCTCCCTCTTGCATCTCCCTCCCACCCTCCCTATCCCACCCCTCTAGGCGGTCACAAAGCACCGAGCTGATCTCCCTGTGCTATGCGGCTGCTTCCCACTAGCTATCAGTTTTACATTTGGTAGTGTATATATGTCAATGCTACTCTCTCACTTCGTCCCAGCTTACCCTTCCCCCTCCCCGTGTCCTCAAGTCCATTCTCCACGTCTGCATCTTTATTCCTGTCCTGCCCCTAGGTTCATTAGAACCTTTTTTTTTTTTTTTTTTAAGATTCCATATATATGTGTTAGCGTACGGTATTTGTTTTTCTCTTTCTGACCTACTTCACTCTGTATGACAGACTATAGGTCCATCCACCTCAATACAAATAACTCAATTTCATTTCACGTCTACCATATTTGTTTAAGGTTTTCCACAAATAATGAAAATGTGAAAAGATTCCAATTTTTAACTCCTTATTTTTTAAACTACTTACTTCATATTTTTTAAACTATTATTTACATTTGAGAAGATACTTAAGTATCTTTTCAAATGCAATTGCATGTGAATAACAGGTCTATGCTCTAACTTCTGACAGATCACATCCTATCAACATACTGTCCTGCCATAATGGCCTCCAGACTGGATTCAGATTCCTTAAGTTCATTATGAAGCTTCCTACTTACTTTAGGAAAATGCAGACTCCAGCTCCACAGTGAAGGGCATGAAAAATGCAAGCTCCCACCTCTTCCCCATTCACAATTTCTTGACAGCAAATGTTCTGAGAACACAGTATGGCTCCGCAGAAAAGACAGAGGACAGGGTGCTTTCGCTCGTCATCTGCAGACCGTGGGCACCTCAAAAGGGAAGAAAACATTCAGTATGGTGGAGAAATAATAAAAGCATGATATAATCAGTTAGCAGTGTTTTAGATGTATTAGCAGTGTTTTCATCACTGGCTGCTTTGCAGCAAAGAAAGCTCTTAAAACACAAGTAAACATTTAATTAGATGATTCCTCTTTAATACTTTTCCTTAAGAAGATAACAAAAAGTCTTCTGATTAATTCATAGTAAGAAAATTTATTTTTAAATATGCAGTGTTCTGGGAATTCCCACAAAGTGTGGCACTTAAATATGCCTTGAGATTGAGATGCATTTAGAGAATCCAGTCTTCATCTGACATGACCAATTTACAGTCAGCTCCCCCTCTGGATTGGTTTAGTCAATCTTGTGTCCTCAGTGTTGGAGCAATGACCTTGAAGGTGTACAATTACTGTTGTTGTTTTAACCACAATTTTCAGTAAGGGTTTAAACACATTTCCCCCACTTCTTTGAAGTATTGAGATCTTTAGGGTTGAAAGGGGAGACTGCAGTCTTTGAGTTGATGCACCTTTCCATCTGTGAAACACAGCCAAGTCTTGGTAAAGAAAAAGTGACAAAGTTGACTTGTTTGAACCAAGTAGTACTATGAGATCTGGCCATTTGACACAGTGGCATGCTACAGCCTTGCTATAATGCCCCCAAGAGGGGTATCACTCTCTGAATTAAAGTGATAACGGCTATCTTTGTAAAAGGAGCTTCTTATACTCCTATCTCTGCTGTATAATGGACATAAAGCAAGCATCAATTTGGACAGAAAAAAATAAATGCAACCCCAGAAGAGATCCAGTGATGTCCACAATTGGGTCAGAATAAAGAGCACCAAAACGAATGTCTAATATGGTATTAACAGTTTATTCTCTGATGCCCACTTTCTTAGGCAAGATAAGAAAATCACTATTCTCTACACGGGAGCAGAGGGACTCCCTGAATAGGTGTTCCATTCCTGTCTCCTACAGATGAGGGGGTTATTTTCACTTCCCGGGCGTCGCTCTTTTTGGATAAAGCCAGCATCTTCTTTAACTTTTAGCACAGGATGGCTGAGTCCCATCCTATAGAGGAAAATGGGAGTGAGGCCCCTGAAATACAGTCACTGACCAGCCACCCTCCTACACTAGAGATGACTCAGTCTTAATGGAAACCAGTAGTAACAATAAAACTGGAAGAGAGCATAAGATTTATTATCATTTTTACTTGAAACCAATAAGTACTAATATCATTCAGGAGCATCGTCACTGTGATTAATGATTAACACTCTTCTCAGAGCCAACAGCATGATACCCTTGAATGACTAGAAAACAATATCTATTCACAGGGTGTCTGTGATACCAATGCAGCCCCAAGATTGGGAAAGTCACTGAATTTGGAGCTGGATGCAGTCTCTGAAATCATCCAGCTAATTTTTGGAGGGCTGAGAGGTAAAGTGATTCAGTCACTTCCTTAGTTGGCTGACCTTAATCTGCCTGAGACAAGCAGCAAGGGAGCTGAAATTGAGGTCAATTTTAACTGGTAATAGAGGCTGAACTATGGGCTGCCCAAGCCCCTGATGGGCCAGTTAAACTCCCTGGCTTTGTGGCTCAAAGCAATGGTTATAACTAAATAAGAGAATTTCCTTAGTCATTCTGTAGGGTGGTGATTCTCAGAGTGGGCCAAAGAAGGGCTCTTTAAGCCCTTAAGATGACCCTGAACTGCATTCTCTCCTTTTGAGTCCTTCAAATGACAGCAAGTTATTTAACATATAACTAAAGACTAAGTCACCTTATAGATCAAGGCAGTTAACTGGAATTATTAATTAGTATCCTTAAATTTGAGAGTTAGTTGTGTTTACTGAGAGCTCTAATTAAGTTTACTAAGAAGTTTAGCTGTTGCACAATGCTTAGGAACATTACAAAACGCCTAACTGAGCTTTGGAATTTCTGCAATTTTGGAAAACGATGCCTTGTCACCAGTACATTATCAATGGAGTCTTGAATAGGCTTTGATTTTCAAGCTACTGAGATTCTTGCCTTTTAATTACTAGTTACTGCTAGTTTCATGTCATCATTATCAGTCTGGTTTGCTATATGGGTGGTGTGTGATGCAACTGGATTGTCAAGGATACAGAACTGCACCAATAATAACTTTGGCTTATTATTTTCAAGATGATGCATTGTGATTCAAATATGAAATATTCACAAACCAATGGCTGAAGCAGATACAAATATGATTTCTCCATTCAGTGACATTTCACTGGTGGTGTGCTGCTCATTAATTTATGCTATTCAAATAACCTGCACCATATTATAGAAGGCAAAACAAAAATTACTGTTAACCTTATTGAACATAATTTTATCATATAGCATCATGGGTTTAAGCTCATGTTGTTCTCTTATAAAAGTAACTAACAGGTAAATCATACATGGTATTAGCAATGAGCACAATGTAACTTGTTTTTATTGCTTCTCACTAGTCTTTATCAGCCAGTATTTTTTTGATTTGAAAGTGATCAGTGAAAGGGAAGACAAAGATAAAAGGAAGTTTGAGAAACACTGCTTTAGAGTAGTGTTTAACCTGACTGAGGCAGGAGGAACATGGTGCCAGAAGAGGCTAAGGGGTATACTCCTCTTTCCAATACCCAGACTTGCACTTTGAGTCACAGTGTTATCTGTTTTACTGTTATAATGGGCTTCCATATAAGACTGTGTTTGGGAAAAAAAAAGTGTTCTTCAGTGTTATTTCAGTGAATGAATGTGGTCACCACACTGTAATGCATGTAAAACAGTGTTTAAAGACACATGTATAAAAGATATTTCTAAGACTGCTACTTGCTTGGGAAGTTGAGAACAGTGCGGTTCCTCTACCAGAACAACTACTGATCTGGCAAGAACTGTCTGAAGCAATTATTCTGGGAACTCAGAGTCGGGACAAACAGTTGCAGTGTCCAGAGGAGTGCTTGACAAAAATGAGGCTAGTAAATTTCAGTGAATTTTGGCATTCTGTGTAGTGGTTACCATCCCTTATCCCCCAGCCCCACAGCAGGTAGCTATGGGGGTGGCTGCCCACAATCCTGATGCAGCATGCTGGTGCCAAAGTGGGCAAGAGGGACCTTGTCTTCAAAAACTAGGGTTGTATGTTTAGTTTTGCCTGGCAGTTCACTGAGGGGCTGGCACAGAAACTGACCATTGTTTCAGCTCCCGTGGGCTGAAGCAGCTTCCTTGGCGGTGATGGTAGTAGACGGGATTTAAAGAGGCAGAATAGTCTTTATATCTTTTCTTCTCTTTTTTTTTTTTCTTATTGCATCCAGGCATTTAAGGAAATCTCTGTCAGTTACTGGCTGACCACAGAGATGATGGAACACAGACTTCAGTGAACACACAACGAATAGAGTCTTTGCAAAAATAGTTTGGAAAAGTCACTAAAACAAACAGATAACTACAGCCTTTATCAAGCAACAATGGTAATTCCTGGGATGTGGTAAGAATCTGATTTCCAGAGTTATTACATTACAATACTCAAAATGTCCCATTCTCAACAAAGCTTACAAAGAAACAGAAAAGTGTGGCCCATTCACAGGAAACAAAAAAGAGACTGACAGAAATCATCCCTAAGGAAGCCCAGCCATGAGACATAATAAACAAAGACTTTAAATTAACTCTCCTAAATATGCTCTTTGAAAGAAACCATTAACAACAACAACAAAAAAAACCTAATGGAAATCAGGAAAGTTGCAGGGTATAAGATCAACAGACAAAAATCAGTTGTGTTTAAATACACCAGCAGGGCTTCCCTGGTGGCGCAGTGGTTAAGAATCCGCCTGCCAATGCAGGGGACACAGGGTTCGAGCCCTGGCCCAGAAAGATCCCACATGCCGTGGAGCAACTAAGCCCATGCGCCACAACTACTGAGCCTGCGCTCTAGAGCCCGCGAGCCACAACTACTGAAGCCTGTGCGCCTAGAGCCTGTGCTCTGCAACAAGAGAAGCCACTGCAATGAGAAGCCCGCGCACCGCAACAAAGAATAGCCCCTGCTCACCGCAACTAGAGAAAGTCCGCGTGCAGCAACGAAGACACAATGCAGCCAAAAATAAATAAATACATACATACACCAGCAATGAACAATCCAAAAAGGAAATTAAGAAAACAATTTCATTTACAATAGCTTTCAAAAGAATAAAATACCTACGAATAAATATAATCAAGGAGGGAAAAGTCTTGTACACTGAAAACTACAAAACATCACTGAATGAAATTCAAGCAGGCCTAAGTATAGAAGGCATCCATGTTCATGGACTGGAAGACTTAATACTGTTAAGAAGGCAACACTCTCCAAAGCAATCTATAGATTAATGCAATCTCTATTAAAATCCCAATTGCCTCTTTTGCAGAAATGAAAAAGCCAATTCTCAAATTCCAATGTAATTGCAAAGGACCCCATATAGTCACAACAATATTGAAAAAGAAAAAGTTGGAAAGCTCTCATGTTACAATTTCAAAGCTTACTACAAAGGTACAGTAATTTTAAAATGTGGTACTAGCATAAGGATAGACTTATAGACCAATGGAATAGAATTGAGAGTCCAGAAATAAACCCAAACATCTGTGACCAATTGATTTTCAAAGTAGGTGCCAAACTATTTAATGAGGGGGAAAGAACAGTCTCCAAAAATGGTGCTGGGACAACTGGAAACCACATGAAAAAAAGAATGAAGTTCTACCTCCTACCTTATTCCAAAAATTAATTCAAAACAGATACACAGCCTAAATATGAGCTAAAACTATAAAATTATTTGGAAAAAACATGGGAATAAATCTTCATGATCTCAGATTTGGCAACAAATTCTTAGTTTTGATACCAAAAGCACAAGCAACAAAAGAAAGAAACATAAAATGGACTCACACATCAAAGGACATTATGAAGAATATGAAAACACAACTTATAGGAGGAAATATTTGCAAATTAAAATCTAATAAGGGTTTAATATCCAGAAGATAAAAAGAACTCTTACAACTCAACAACAAAAAAGATAGTGCAATTATAAAATGGGCTTGGGATTGCCATATATACACTAATATGTATAAAATAGATAACTAATGAGAACCTGCTGTATAGCACAGGGAACTCCACTTCGCTGTACAGTAGAAACTAAAACAACATTGTAAAACAACTATACCCCAATTAAAAAATTAAAAAAATTAAAAATAAAATAAAATAAATGAAAAATAAATAAATAAACAAAATGGGCAAAAAACTTGAACACACATTTCTCCAAAGAACATATACAAATCTGTAACAAGCACACAAAAAGATGTTCAACATCCTTGATCATTAAGGAAATGTATATCAAACTGCAGTGAGCTACTATTTTTCACCCACTGGGATCGCTTTAATTAAAAAACAAAAAGCAAACAAACCAGAAAATAAAAAGTGCTGGTGAGAATATGGAGAAACAGGAGCCCTCATACATTCTGGTGGGAATGTAAAATGGTGCAGCCATTGTGGAAGACAGTTTAATGGTTCCTCAAAATGTTAAACATAGGATTACCATAATGACCCAGCATTCCACTCCTAGGTATATATACCCAAGAAAAATTAAAATATATGTCCAACCAGAAACTTGTACATGAATGTTTATAGTAGCATTATTCATAATAGTCAAAAGAGGGAAACAACCTAAATGCCCACCAATGGATGAATAGATTAATGAACTTGGGTATATACATACAATGAAATATTATTTAGCCAAGAAAGGAATGAAGTACTGATACATCCTACAACTTGGATGAACCTCAAAGACATACTAAGTGAAAAAATCCAGACACAAAAGGTCATAGATTGTATGATTCCTTTTATATAATATATCTAGAATAGGCAAATCCATGGAGACAGAAAGCAGATTATCAGTTACTACAGAATCGGGAAAGAGCGGGATGGAGAATGATTATTTAGTGGATGCGAGGTGTTTCCCTGGGGTGATCAAAAAGTTTTGAAATTAGAGAGAAATAGTGGTTGTACAACATTGGCAATACACTAAATGCCAATGAATTATACAAAATTGTATGTTATGTGATTTTCACCTGAATTAAAAAAAAAAGATTGAAAATCACGGTTACAGAGGATGCTCAAGTGGTCACTTTTAAAAAAAGTTTGCTAGTGGTGGTGAGTTTGCAAGCTCAAAAAAGTTTTAAATATATATTTCTTCTTACCTGAAATGAGAAGCTTGATTTAGGAGGCAGCTATAGTCATCAGGAAGCTCTATCAAACTATTTCTTTTTCTAGGGTACCTAGAAATATAATTTAAATGGCAATTTTATTTTATGAGTAAATAAGCCCAGATCAAAAACAGACCAAATAATAGAAGGAAGAATGTTTTAAAAATAACGAAAGGAGGGGAATTCCCTGGTGGTACAGTGGTTAGGACTCTGTGCTTCCACTGCAGGGGGCATGGGTTTGATCCCTGGTCTGGTCGGGGAACTAAGATCCCACAAGCTGTGTGACGTGGCCAAAAAAAAAAAACACAACAGTTTAAGGATTCATATTTGCAATCCATAGTAATGGACAACTACTGAAGCCCATGTGCTCTAGGGCCCGCTGCCGCACCTACTGAAGCCTGCGCACCTAGAGCCCGTGCTCCGCAACAAGAGAAGCCACCGCAATGAGAAGCCTGCACACCACAACGAAGAGTAGCCCCTGCTCACCACAACTAGAGAAAGCCCGCGCACAGCAAGAAAGACCCAACACAGCCAAAAAATATAAATTAATTAATTAATTAATTAATTAAAAAAAAAAAACTGTCCTTGAGGAAGAGATGGATTTTGATTAAACCATAACTTACGGGAGATAGGGGGGCTGAAGAAAAGTTTTGCTGGGTAGTCTCTAAGCTTATAGAAAGGAAGAGATGGGGAGGAGGGAATAGTTCTATTTATATCTTTATTCTCAAAAAAAAAAAAAGTGGTTTATATGAATACTGTCACTACCCTCTCATTTTAATACACTAGCAACTCCAAGAAGCCTTTTAACAGGTATGCACTAGCTTAAGGAACAGGTGCTGGTGGTGTCAAACAATTTAAGAGGGAAAGGACAGCCACTCCAAGAAAAAAATCAACTGTATGAAGAATCAAATTTCCAGCAAAGACCTAACAGAAATGTAAGAAACAATGTGCTGAGTGAGAATGAAGACAACAGACTAGAAAGCATGCTCATCAACCAACTACTTTTGGAAACACAACTTGTAGATGGGGAAGGATTGAGAAGTAAAACCAACCTGACTATGGCGCTTTTTTGCTTCAAACAGTTTAGTAAGGCAGGGTCTGTACACCATCTATATGGGGAGCAGAGAGAAAAAGCCAATGGGTCATCACAACTTCAGTGGAATATTCATGGAGCCATCCTCTCCAAACCCCTCTGTCCCTTCTTTCCATGTGCCCTCTGCTAGACTTCTTTTACCTTACATCTTGTCCCCCTTTCTTCTCCCTTTTTCTCCCCTTCTTTTTTCTATTTACCCCCCACTTTTATTAATTTCTTTTTTAAAAGGTTATCTATTACTAGAAATACAGAAACAACTCTGAGTATTTTAACAAGAGGGAATTTAATACTAGGAATTGGAAATAAAGGTGACAGAAGGGCTGAGAAGCCAACCAGGAGTCAAAAAAGGCAAGGCAACCCAAAGATTAGCCAATAACAGGAAGCTACTACCCTTCCCAGGCTGGAGGAACAAAATAATATTTTTGGAGTGGTTTTGTTGGAGCTCAGGGTCACTGGTGGATGCTAGAACTACAGTAGACTTGTCTGGTGGGAACTAGATGTTCTGACATCCAGTAGAACATCAGGAGAACTGACAGTAGCCACTGTCAGGGATGCCCCACAAGGCAGAGAGAGGTGGCCTAAACACAGGTTTCTCTCTTCCTCCTGACCTCCAATATCTTGCCAGTGCCTCCCACAGGCTGAAGCCAACAGACGAGGGAGACCGGGAAATATGGCCTACAGAGGTCAGTCTCCTGCCTTTCAGAGCAGACAATGAGGAAAGGCTTTGAGGCAAGCAGAGCCAGGAATGGTACAGACTTTGTTTCAAAGTTCGAATTTTTAACATTAAACTAGAATAGCAAGTTAAAAATGTATCGACTCCAACAATATAAAAGTAAAATTAGTATAACCTACTGTGATTGCATTCAACACAAAGCATGATACTGATTTTTAATTCATTTTTATCACACTGAAAATCAGAATACCTCATGAGAAATGAGAAAACACAGAAAAGAACCCAAAAGAAGAGGTAAGAGCGCAGAGAAAGGTGTCAAGAGATGGGTGGACATTCACACAAATCCTGACATGGGCAGGCAGGGAAAAAGACACTGATTAAAGAAAAAGGAGAAAGAAAAAGGGTAGAAAATTGAAAAGACTAAAGGAAATCATGGGTGTGATACTGTGACTGATAACATTAAAAAAGAGACAAGCCCCAAATGGAAGTTACTTGTGCTAAGCCCACGTCCATCAAACCAAGACTTAACACCTAAACCTAATTGCAGTTTCAACCTTCCCCAGAAATGAAATCTTTACCCATCGGTCTGGAATTTCCTGGTCAGTACCAGTGACGTAATCTGCCTAACAGATCTTTTTGTCCCGCAAAGGAAGATGACCTTGCCTGAAATAATCCTTTTTTCATTTATGACTTCCTTGTCCCACCTCCTTGCTGACTATAAAAGGCTCCTTTCTACTTGCTAGATGGGATGCTGCCCATTCATGAATCATTTAATAAAGCCAATTAGATCTTCAAACTTAATTTTTTTAACAATAATAAATATATTTGGTCTCTGACCCAGTTCCTGGCACAGACGGGTCAGCACAACTTCAGCACTGAGCTTCCAAAACCCTTGGAATTTCCTAAGTGACGTGAGTGAAAAAGGTGTCTTTTGTTATGTTAACAAAGCGGCTTTTGAACAAAAGGATGAGGGCTGGTAGCCAGGAGAACTAACCACGTGACTAGAGGGTTGGAACTTTCAGCCTCCCCTTACCCACCAGCCTCTGGGGAGGGAAGAGGGCTGGAGGATGAATCAGTCGCCAATGGCCAATGGTTTACTCAATCACGCTTACGTAATAAAGCTTCCATAAAACCTCTAAAGGACTTGATTTGGAGAGCTTACAGGTTGGTGAACACGTGTCGATTCAGGGAGACTGGTGTGCTCAGAGAGAGAGGGTGGAAGTTCTGCTCCCTTTTCCTCATACCTTGCCCTATGTGTCTCTTCCATCTGGCTGGCCCTGAGTCATATCCTTTGATAAAAAACTGATGATCTAGTAAGGAAAACGTTTCTCTGAGTTCTGTGAGCTGCTCTACAGATTGTCTTTTGGTGAGCACAGGTGGCAACCTGGACTGTGCTGGCTCTTTCTGAAGTATGTGGGGATGGGGTCGTCAGTTTTATGGGACTGAGCCCTTAACCCATGGAATCTGACAGCACCTCCAGGAAGACAGAGTCAGGATTGAGCTGAATAGCAGGACACCCAGCTGATGTTGCAGAAGTACTTGCTGGATGCGTGGGAAAAACAGCCCGCCCCCGCCCCCACAACAAGTATTGGAATTGGATGCCAGAATCTTTAATGGGGGAAATAAAGTAAGAGTAACATGATGAGAACTGATTATTAAAATGATGGTATATGTCAATTATATCTCAAAAAAAAAAAAAGATGGAAAATGGTGGCAGCAAAGATAGGGTAAGGAGATTGGAGGTTTGGAGGGTAGAGAGTGATCAGAAGGGCCAGTAAGTAATGGGGTAGGAAGAAATTTTTAATAAAAAAAGACACACTTTTCCACAGGAAATTTACCTAGATACATCTTTGATCTACCAAATGACCTTTATTTCCTCCCCAGTCACCCTGCTGAGAAATGTGCTACCATATGAGATATGCTACTATTTGTAGCCCCACTTTGGGTTCCTCTGATGTTTAACTGTGACTGTACTGCTGCTTACAACAGGACCTACCCTCACTCCACCCACCCCCCACCCCATTTGAAACTGGGATGAGATAGCAGCTGTGGGGAAAATAAGCACCATGAATGGTAGTCATGGTGGAACAAGCAGAAACTCCAGCTGCCCATTGCTGCTGGTCTTATCCCCAACTCCTTATGTGTGTGAATTAGGAATCTCGTATATTTTTGTCACCCCTTCAAATGATGCTAATCAATCTAAAAACTTAGCAAATATTATTAATTTAACATTTCCAAACTGTATAATAACCCAATAATGATATTTTACCCCACAGTACCTCTGCAGGAGGGGCCTTACAGTATCCCAATATTTCTGGAAAAGCAGGAACAAATTTGTGGGTAAAGATAAATAGCTACAGAGTGCACTGTACTCTCCTTCTGCAGGATCTGTAAGGAAATAAAAATACATTTAATAAGTACATTATTCTTACCTGGTCAACAATAGAGTTTCTACATTGTTTATGCTCATTTCTATACTCTGTCTATACAGAGTATACTTTGTACTCTATAAAACTGTGGGTGACAAGACACAGTGATCTTTTTTTTTTTTTTTTTTTTTTACAGTGATCCTTTTAAATCTGATTGAGTCATTCTCCTGATCAGACTTCTCCAACATCAAACCACCACAAAAATACAAAATACAAAAGTCCTTATTGTGGCATAAAGGCCCTACCTGATCTGGACCTCATCTCCTACCACCCTCCCCCTGTTCAATAGGCTTCGGCCACTCATCTCTACTATTCCTCGACTATGTCAAGCAAAGCCTTTGCAGTTATTGTTCCTTCTGCTTAGGAATACTCTTCCTTCAATCACCCGCCCAGTTCAACCCTATCTCCTTTTTCAATGTCCCTTTGCTCAATATCTCCTCACAAAGAAGGCTTCCATGACTCTACCCCAGCATTCTCTACTCCCATGACCTGCTTTATTTTTCTTTGCAGCACTTATTACCATTTCACATTATACTATATATATTTATCTGTTTGTTTATATTTCATCTCCTCTCAATAAAAGAAAGGACTTTATCTTATCCACTGCCATACTACAGCACTGACTAGATAATATATGATTTTTTAAAAAATGAAAACAACAGATCTGTACTGACAACCACTTGGAAAGTAGCATCGTATTTATACAAAATCAGAACAAACCTACATCTAACAAACCCTACTGAACTGAGTTCAAGATATAGAACCCTCTTAAGGCTGACCTGAGAAAAGGACAAAAGAAAGAATCTCTGAGCAAATTTGATGACTCTTCCAAAATCATACAAACCTTCTGATTTTTACCCATACAAAGCCACAAGGAAACCTTCTCTACCTTGATGTAGATTTAAGGCAAGTAAAGGAGAAAGGAAATGATTCTGTTACTCAAATACACATAGCCTTGGTTTATCACAACAGGCCTTTCCCAGCAGCATTTTAACTCTTTCACAATAGATACAGTCATATGCTCAAAATTCAAGAAACAGAGTATATAATAAAAATTTCCTCCTACCTAGCCAAACAGTTCTCTTCCCTTAAAAGCAATCAATCTTTCTAATTTCTTGTATACCCTATCCATTATACTCTGCGTGCAGGCACATTTTGTAAGCTCAAGTACAAAATCTGTACATAGATAGGAGCCATGAATAGGTTTTGCAGACTGTGAGGCTAATCTGGTTTCTGGCCTCACCTTTTACCTACACCAGGGCAGGGGCGCACACATGTTTGGAATGAACACTGATGAAAGAGGTGAGGAATGAAGTGGTTTTGCCTGCTCTCACCTTGTATTCTTGAGGTTGAAGGTAACAAAAAAATTCTTTTATTTACTACTCTGTGATTTCATTTTCCTACTTACTGGTAAATAGTTCTTCAGGTGGAGTTACTCCAAGTAAATAGTGGAAAAACAATGCAGCACAGCGAAGATAAGGGATGATGCCATTCTTCAACGAGACCCATAAATACCAGCCAGGAATACCACACCCAATGCAGCTAAGAGGCAATAATTCCAGAACAGAACAGAATACAGATCAGACTAAAACCTAGACTGTAAACACATCCCCTTTCAAAAACATAGCTAAGCATTAAATAATTTTTTATCCATTTAATTTTTAAATATTTAAAACAAAATATTTAACTAGCTAAAGAAAACCACAAATCTTGCATTTTTTACCAGGTAGATGTTTAAGGCAAAGAACTACTTTTTTCTTTCTCCTAACCCTTGTAATGAAATGTGGAGCAAATATATTTAGCAATAACTAACCAAAGCAGCCAAGTTAGCTAAAAAAAAAAAAAAAAAGTTAATACTTTCCTGATTTCTGTATTAAAATTGGTGATTTGCAGGGCAGTGAAACTAATCTATATACCATAATCTTACAACATAAAGAGTGAACCTTAATGTAAACTATGGACTGTAGTTAATAACAATGTATCAATACTGGTTCATCAATTTAATAAATGTACCACACAAATGCAAGACGTTAATAATGGAGAAATTGGTGGGGGGAGGGAGGAAATGGGAACTCTTTGTACTTTCTATTCAACCTTTCTGTAAACCTAAAACAGCTCTAAAAAATAGTCTATTAACATAAAAATAAATATACACGCACACATATTCAGTACTTAAACTAAAAAAAAAAAAGTTGACTGGCGAAGAAGATGAAAACAAAGAGCAGAACGTGGCAGCAGATGAAGTGCAGCAGAGCACTCTACTGTACTTTTGGTTTTAACCTCTGCGTTGCCAATACACTTCACATATTATTCACAGCAGCCTTAAAAAACCTCTAGGTAGTTAAGTGTATTAACTGTATGAATTGCTTTAAAAGGGCAACCTATTTTCAACTTCTTACATTTATTTAAATTCTAACTGCTGCATATTGTTAAAATTCTATCATCTTTTGCCTATGTTCCCATAACAGTTTACAAGAGTAAAGATGTGTCAAAACTTGTCTTAGACTCAGAAACAAATGAATGGGTAGGTTTTACCTGTTGTTATTCCAAAAGCCTTTTAACTGATTTTTAAAAACTGGAATTAAAATGGTTCAAAAGTTATACTGCCAAACAACTGAACAAAGATGTGGAATTATAAAAACAATACTGAAACAGACTGGACTAATGGACTGTTACTCACCCACTTGTATACTGAGAAACTTCTGCCAAGAAAGAAGATGCAGAACGAGCCTCTTCGCTCTCTTCTTGAATTTGTGCAAGGGGGAGGCCTGAAAAAGAAATTCTGAAAGATAAGTCTATGAATTTGCTATTCAATTTATCGATTAAACCTCAATTTCATGGTTCCAGGAAAATAAGCAATGTCAACTCAACTGAAGTTCTTTCCCTTGTTCTCAGTCTGAATTGTTGATCCTGAATATTAAAACTGTTACATAAACTTTATCAGTATGTTAGCTAGAGAAACAAATAGGGCAGAATCACAGCCTTGCTAAACATGATGTTTAATAAATATTTACCTCATTATAACATGACCAGGTAAATAAATTAGTGGTCATCTACCTGCTCGGGGTTCCTAGCTGTCCTGGCTAGCAGGCAGAAATTCAACCTCTAGAAAGGAAAGTAGGTTGCTGTTCTGCCTTCTTGCTCTAGCAAAGAGACACATAAAAAGAATCTTGTGGGGTTATTTTCCTCCATAATCTATCCTTAATCTTTAGTAGGACCATCCTAAACCTTTCCAGCAACTGCCACCTCTCCCATTTAAGTTAAAATTCTGTGTAAGCCACTGAAGTTCCCTGAGCTTTAGTTTTATTGTATTAAAATGGGGATAAAAATGCCTACCTTCAGTCTGCTGCGAGGGATGGGTACAGCACATTTGAGTAGTACTCTCTTGTTTTAAAAATATTTTGTTTATCCATTAATTCATCTGAAAGGCCACAGTTAAAATTACCCTGAGTCTCTTACCTTGAATATTGCCAGTTCTTTTCCTTTTTCAATTAAGGTTTCTTTAGAAAATACACTTTTTTTTTTAAAGGAAAATATACCATGAACTCATACTGATATTTCCAATTTAAATGTAAGAGTTCAATATTTGTATATGACTATTTTTTCAGTATGAGGTAAATTTTACATGCAATAAAATGCACAAATATTAAATGCACCATTTAATGAATTTTGACAAATGCACACACCCATGTAACAAGACCTTTTTACATTAATAAACTTTATTTTTTAAAGCAGCTTTAGGTTCACAGCAAAACTGAGAGAAAAGCACAGATTTCCCATATACCCACTGTTCCCAAACACCTACAATCTCTCCGACTATCAGCACCATTCACCAGGACTGGCACATTTGTTACAACCTATATTGACACATCATTATCACCCAAAGTCCATAGTTTACATTAGAGATAATTCTTGCTGTTGTACATTCTGTAGGTTTTGACAAATGTATAAGATGTATTCATTAGTATAGTATCCCACAGAGTAGTTTCATTAAACCCTAAAAACCCTCTGTGCTCTGCCTATTCACCTCTCTCTCCCCTAACCCTTATCAATCACCACCGGTCATTTTACTATCTCATAGTTTTGCATTTTCCAGAATGTCATATAGTTGGAATCATACAGTATGTTGCCTTTTCAAATTTGCTTTTTTCACTTAGTTATATGTATTTAAGTTTCCTCCATGTCTTTTCATTGCTTGAAAGCTCATTTCTTTTTAATACTGAAGAATACTCCATTGCTTGGATGTACCACAGTTTATTTATCCAGTCACAAGGACATATGGGTTGCTACCAAGTTTTAGCAGTTATGAATAAAGCTGCTATAAACATCTGTGTGCAGGTTTAGTGTGGACATGGGTTTTCAGTTCATTTGGGTAGGTGCCAAGGAGTGTGACTGCTGAACTGTATGGTAGGAGCATGTTAGTTTGGTTAAGAAACTGCCAAACTGTATTTCAAAGTGGCATGGACTTCATTCCTACCAGCAATGAATGAGAGCTCCTGTTGCTCCACATCCGTGCCAGTACTCAGTGCTGTCAGTGTTCTGGATTTTGCCCATTCTGATAGATGTATACTGGTATCTCGTTGTTGTTTTAATTTGTAATTCTCTAATGACACCTAATATTAAACATCTTTTCATATGCTTATTTGCCAACTGGATATCTTCTTTGGCAAGGTGTCTGTTCAGGTCTTTTGTCCATTTTTAACGAGGTTGTTTGTTTTCTTACTGTTGAACCTTAGAGGAGTTCTTTGTATATTTTGGATAGCAGTTCTTTACCAGATGCATCTTTTGCAAATCCATTCAACCAGTTTGTGGCTTATCTTCTCACTCTCCTGATAATAATCTTTTGCAGAACAGAAGTTTTGAATTGTAATGAAGTCCAACTTACCAATTATTTCTATCATGGATTGTACCTTAGGTGTTGTACCTAAAAAGTCATTGCATACCCAAGGTCACCTAGGTTTTCTCCTATGTTATCTTCTAGGAGTTTTATAATTTTGTATTTTTACATTTAGGTCTATAATCCATTTTTAGTTAATTTTTGGGAAAGGTGTAAGATCTGTGTCTGTGTCTTGCATGTGGATATCCAGTTGTTCCAGCACCATTTGTTGAAAAGATTATCTTTCCTCCATTTGTCTTTGCTCCTTCGTCAAAGATCAATTGACTATATTTATGTGGGTCTATTTGGGGGCTCTCTGTTTCGTTCCATTGATTCATTGGTCTGTTCTTTCACCAGTACCACACTGTCTTGATTCCTGTAGCTTTACAGTAAATCTTAAAGTCAAGTAGTATCAGTCCTCTGACTTTGTTCTTCTCCTTCAATACTGAGTTGGCTATTCTGAGTCTTCTGCCTCTCCATATAAACTTACAATCAGTCTGTTGATACCCAAAAAATAACTTGCAGGGATTCTGACCAGGAGATTATTCGGTTTTTACTTAACTTTTCTGAATTTATTCTTGTGTGTCTTCCTCCTTATACTGAAAATTTGGTTCCCAATGACATTAACACAATCACTTATTTGGTTTAAAAATTGCCTAAAATAATTTCAAAATAACAATATTAGTACTACTGATACCACTAACGGAGTTCAATTTAAGATTTTTTTTTGTAGTTCTTCCATTATCAGAATATATCCTACTAGGGAAGTACAGTTGAAATACTGTTTTTTAAAGTCACTTAAGCAATTATTTTCTTGATACACTTGTTAGGTTCATTTGTTGTTTTCAATTGTCAAAAAATTATTTTCACCATTTAGATTTTTTTTTTTTTAGTTAAGTATAATTAGGGTTCTAAAATCAACTACATTAAAAAGACATTCACAAGAGTCTTTGCTCAAAGTATTGTACTCTTTACTTTGTCCTAGAGGCAACTCTTTTTAATTAGTTTTCAGTTTATACTTCTGTTGTTTCATTTATTAAAAAAATAAGCAAGTATGAATATATGTAAGCATGTATATGCATGAATACACATAAAATACTTCACACAAAGGTATATACTAAAACTAGTGTTCTGTACCCTACTTTTTTCACTTAATAATATATCCTGGAGATCACTTCTTCAATAGATCTTGTTCATTCCGTTTTATAGCTGCACAGCATTCCGTTATATGGATATACCATAGGTCATTCAACCAATCTCCCAGTTTTTTGCTATTCCAAATAATGCCACAATGAATAATCTGTGCTTATATCCTTTCATATTTTTGCCAGTAGAGCTTTGGGGTAGATTCCTAGAAGTGGGATTGGTGGGTCAAAAGGTAAATGCATATGTAATTTTGCTAGATACTGTTCTAAGGTCACTTTAATTATCTGTCCTCTAAATTATTTGAACTTTCAGTAGCCTTTATTGATCACTGATACTCAAAACCCAATTTTGCTTTCTATTAAGAGCAGAGTTTAAAAGGACAACTATACCACAATTCCATATTATATTACTCATGTATCCTCAAATGAACATTTGTCCAAAAAATATTTATTGAGTTCTTACTGGATATAACAAATGTTGCTAGACACTTGAAGCTTATGAGGGAAGATTTTGAAATTTGAATGTTCCCTATTAAAGAAACAGTAGGCATGGAGGAGCCGGGAGAAAGGAGAAGCAGGGAAAGGAGTGGAACAACAGTAAGATATAACTATAAAATAAGACACTATGTGATAAATGCTATAAAATGAACAAAGTACTATCATTCTAGCTGGAGGAATCAAGAATGTTTCGTAGACAGGCTTATCAAAAGGCTGAAAGTATTTAGGTAGGGACAAACACTGGAGAGACGGAGAGACTAATCCTCAACCCTGAGATTGGGGAATTTGAAAAAAAAAAAAGAAAGGGAAAAGCAGATCCAAATGGTCTCCCTGTATACCTAGAGAGCAGCTGCAAGTTAGAGAATCAAGTGGTTGAGCTAATTATTCCTGTCACAGTTCTTCTAACCTTTCCGTTTAAACAGCATCCGTAAAGAAACAAATGAACAGTCATTCAATAAGAGACATAATACAGAACTTAGAAATATATAAAATGATTAATCACAAGCATAATTAATTTTGCCAATAAATCATGGGCAAATGTTATTTACAGTTAACAACTGATGGGAGCTTTACCTGTGTCTGTGGTAAGAAGTATCTGAAGCATGTGTGCCATGGTGATCAAATGGAAGAGATAAAGGTGGTTATAGGAAGAACTAATTGATGAAGGCTGCAGATCAACAGCATCATCCCAATACAAGGATGGGAATGCTAACACAGTACCCACCTATGAGAGAAAATGGACATCAACATGGGTAACAACAAAGACCAACACAAGTTAATCTCATACCTAAATGTAAAGAACACCAGATCCTGCACTGTTTGTGTGTTTTTTTTAATAACCACCATATTTTTCCTAATTATTCAACAAGATATTTTATAATATAATATACCATAAATAGAGGACAAATGTCATCACCAAACAGATTTAACCCTTTGCTGGGTCTACTTATTCTAGTTCTAGGTAGTGGTCTCAACCCTGCGGTTTTAGAAGATTCAACGTTACAATCACTTGGGGAGCTCTTAAAATAACACTGATTACACAGGCCCCACCCCAGTCCAATCAAATCATAATCTCAGGTGGTAGGGCCCATTTACCAGCATTCTTTTCAAGGTTCCCCCAAGAGATTCCAAAAGATAGGGTGACAACCACTGGGTAGAGGATACTGGCTAACCTTGCATCCACCTTGCATCCACAAACTCCATGCTCCCAACTTCACCATGGCTCTCTCTAGAGAACTCGCTTTGAAGGAATGCAATCTTCACGGGGATTGAAAAGCTGTGCAAGAAACTCACAAAACAGTTGCCACCCAACCATAGGTGTTTTGGGGGAAGCCTGGATGCACCCATGGCCTGGTCCCTATCACGAATAATTAATGATTTTAAGACAGCTCACCCCATCATTCACCGCTTAGAATGTAAACAAGATGAGAAAAAGAGGAAGGGGGAAAATACATTATTAGAAAAAGTTTGCTTGTATAGACACTAACTAAATATAATCAACTAGAATAAGACCTATTACAAAGTAAAGGGTAAATGTGGTTTCATTTTTAAAGTGATTTTCATGGTCTCAGTCAAATCTGTATCTATTTGTAAATGGAATGGACAAAAGAGACTAAACTTTGAACACTGATAATTTATAATCTTGAACAAAGAGCATAAATTTCAGTAAGGAAAAAACACAAAATTCTAAGCTTGAGTGACTGAAGAAAAAAAATTTACTGAACACTTACCAAAACATGAAATAGATCTACAGATAGAAGGCAAGGTGTAGCTTCTGATTTTAGGTTAGGAAGAACAACTAAAAAACAAAAAAACCTTAATGTAATTCAGTCAGTCATATAGCAATGTAGTTAAATATAATGCAAGATATAAACATCTAAAACAGAAATTTAACAGGGTTATAATACAGAAACTGATAAACTGGTATATCACACCTTTAAGATATGGGAACCATAATTAAAGATAAACTAAACTGAGAAAAGGCTCTAAAAAGCCCTGGATGTAATTTAATGGTTGAAATATAAGATACAGGGGCAAAGGGTAAATAAACTAGGATGACTGAAGTAAGAAATTGTTCGATAAGTATTTGCTGAATGAAAAAGAATTCCTTTTATACAATGTTCCCTACCACTTTTTCCCCCCTAACTATGCATTTCTAAATGTTCTGTGATACATAAAATACGTGAACAAATTTGGGGTTCGGAGCAGGGAGAGCATGAGAAGCACTGTAAATGAAAGGAGTATGGAGATGATCCTCCTGAATTAAAATTAGATAATGGTTTGTATGGACTGATGAATGGAAGGAAATGCAGACAGCTCAAAAACTTTGTCTTTCTGATTTGATCAGTCTCTAAATTTGGAAGTCAGGGAAAGAGTGACAAGGAAGTGAAATCAAGAATTCAAAACAACAGTAAGGGTTTTGTATATATAAAAATGAGGGAATTAATTTTATTTCAATAAAGCTATTATTTGTTTAAAATTCAGACAAGGTGTATTTCTTAACCCCAAATCCAAGATTCTAAACAAAACCATAAAAGTTAAGAGCATGGGCTTTGGAGTCAGACAGAAATGGGATGCAGTACTTCCTGCGACTATTTGTCATAAGCAAGGTACTTGACTTCTCTAAGTCTACAGTGTATACGAGATTGTTGAGAGGTTCGTTAACATGTGCATTAAAAGTACTTATCCTGAGCTTGGCATACAGTAATCGATAAACGTTATTAATATTGGCTTTAAAAAACAAAGTGATAACAGGGCTCTGCCATTAACTAGCTATGTTAATAGCTAAATAGCTATAAATAAATAAATAAATCTTCTATTTATGCTAAATTAAATATCTCAGCAAAACTTATGTGATATAGCAGGAAGAGCATAGGTTTTATGGTCAGGCTTGGATTCAAATATTAGTTCTGCCTCTTTTTATGACCTCGGTCAAGTCACATAACTTCTCTGTGCCTCAGTTTCTTCATCTGTAAATCAGGAAAATGATAATTTCCTTGAAGAATGGCAGTTCGAAGACATGATTATATAAAAAGATCCTTGTACAATGCCTGGCACATACATGGCAGTGAGCATTGTATTTCCTGTTGCTACTGCAGAATCAACATGTTACAACAATATTCATCACCTTTCACACAAAACAGCTCTCTATTGTGGACTTCCTGGACTTCCCTATTTCTCTCAATAATCTAGTTACTCATTTTAGTTCAAAATCTTGCCTCCACCCATCACAGTTCCCTCCCTAATTTATGCTACTACATGCAGATGCATGTTACCTTTAATTTTTCCTTTTTCCAATCCAACCTATACAATATCAAATTAACTTTAGAATATTATTGCTCAAAATGTTTCAAAAATTCCCAATAACCTGAAGAATAAAGTTCAAACTTCTCATTGGGGCATTTAAGATCCTCTATTTTTATCAAAACAACTTCATGCTTCTCTATCTATAGGTGCCACTACTCCTATCAAACTTGCCTAACTTGAACATATCACATGCTTTCCTATCTCCTCAATCTCTGTTTAAATTGTGCCCTGGGCTTAGAATGCTGTCTCTGTTCCTCTCAACTTATCTTTATGGACCCTGTTAGAGGAAAAAAACAGCAGAGCCCCATAGTGATCCCTTCCTGTCTCAATTCTTGAAGCATGTATTCTTACCATACATCTGGCATTTGGCTACATTATAATGTGAGTTTTCACAGAGGTTCTGCTTCTTTAATTCAATCATAAGCCTTACAAATGGCAGGGACCATATCTTATACCTCTATACAGAGTTTATAGCCCTAACACTTTGCAAATAAAGATGTTCCTGCTAATAAATTTTCACATACCAAACTTTTACATAAAGGCACAAAGCTACATTACAGAGCAAAAGCACATCAATTCTATTAGTTACTGCCAATTAGAGATTATGCACTATTATTTCAGTTTCTGCTATCTGTGATGATGTTAAATAGTCTCCTTGTTTGGTGCTTATTTTGAGGTGTTTTAAACATTATAAATCCCATAACATGTGATGAATGTAAAAGCAGGGAGACTATTTGGAAGTGCTGGTAAAACAAGGTATCCAAATTATAACTGAAATGAAAAGAGATACCAAAAAATTAAAAAACAAAACCAAAATATTACTGTGCAAATAGGATAAACTGTTAACAATAGGAAGAGGTCCTAAGAACAAGAAGCATGTGTAACACGTGCAAAATTCTGGGCCTGTGCAACTAACCAATAAGAGAAAAAGTAAATGAAAAAACAGAAAAAATTTAAGTATGTAGCTAGGGAACAGCATTAATATTAGATTCTTATTAGCATGAGATTAATTCAGGAGATAGCTGGAAATTAACTTGAAGATATAAAACTTGGCATGGTAAAAGTTCTAATGAAATTTAGGTGGCAGATTTGGATGGAGCCATGGAACCCCCATGTCATTAGAGTGACAGAAAGCTGCCCAGGAAGAGCTCCCTAAGAAGCTTGTGGGAATCAACAAGGAGGAAAGTGACCTGTTTCAACAGACTTTCAAGGTAAAGTAACTGGTCAATTTTGGGGAAAAAAGCCTGTTAGATCAGCTAGAAAAAAACTATGCCTGGCTTTAAAGCTTAAAAAGACTGAATGACTCTCTTATTTGGTAGAAACATACCTAGGAAGTGCAAGCTTAAACCTCTTTACCTGTGACATATTGAACTTATGAATAAAAAGACTTACAAAAACAGTCTTTTTTAAGCCTGACCTATTTAGACACAAAGGAGCTCCTGTAGTACAAATACCTAAATGGAAACGCAGACAACCAAAATGAAAGCCAAATCATTCTACTACTGTATAACCTCTAATCCCTCTTTTTATTTTTATATTGAGTACCATATGGGCTTAATTTCTAGCTTGTTAGAATCTAAAAAAAAAAATCCAACTCAGCTGTTATAGCCTGTCTCTCAAAGAAAAGGGCATGCATGGACCTACAGTCTGAGATGACCACACTTAGCACTTCTATTATTTTTATATGACTTTGATACACACCAGCAAAACTAAACATATTTTTAAATGATCTAGCCACATCACTGCTCCCTTTTCTAACCAGACTGAGATACAAGGATGTTAGTGATTGTGGATGTTGGTTCAAAAAAGCCCCTAGGTGGGTATAACCGATACACGTTGACAACATTTGAAAACACTTGGTTTTAAAAATAAGATTGCAGGTATTACAGGGGCAGCCATGTGTTTTGTTTTCTTTTTGTTTTTTCTTTTGTAAGGCTGTGGTAATGAGTATCCAAAATTAGTGCAGTGTGTTGTTTCCTAATAAAATACACTGCCAGAAATGCAATGGGAAAAGACACATAAATAACATAATAATAATAATTCAGAGAAGACTCTACCTGATAGAAGACGAATCAGATGTTTCTGTATCAGGACCTGAGAACAGGTAATCCTTTGTGCAATGGCAAACTGCATTAATGCTTTGAGACCATTATGCTAGATTGTAAGAGAGGGGAAGATAAAAAGATAAGGGAAGATAAAAGACCTAAGTCATTCACTGTAAAAACCAATCCCAGTCTGCAAGAATTAGTGCAGACTTACTATATACTTTACATTCTTGCAAGTTTAGTTACAATATTTTCAATACTTCTAAAAAGTTTTATGACTTCACCTCATTTTTTTAATAGATTTTCCCATGACAAAGAGGTATTAAAGATGTAATCATCTCAATTCTCATTTAAGTACTCATTTTCCCCAGAGTCATTCTCTTAAATGTCTGGCCTAAATTATTCTATTGAGGCCTGTGCAAATAAACGTATTTATAGAAATTCTAAAATGATGGCAGAAAATCACTGAATTCAGGGAACAGATCTTCTGCTTCCCAGATGGAAGGATGGGAACTATAGGGAAGCACATCGTGGACTCCAAGTCCCCTGTGTCAGCTATCAGATAATGAGAGAAATGGCTAGGAGGTAGGTGGTCTAGGGAATCCTGCTGCCCAGTTTGTTTTCACAGGGCTACTGAGCACATTTCTTAAGTACTGTTTTTCAGGGTCCCCAGTGTTATGAGGCTTGGGCCTGAGGCAGGAGTATAGTTATACAGAGTCAGGATCTGCCCATCAAGGAGTCATGGTTTAGTTTTATTCTTGAATTCAGTATGATGATTTATCTAGAGCTAAGCCAGCATTAATACTTAATATTACACGATGGTGCAAAATTAGTGAGAAGGAAAAATGTAGGAGAGACTAGGGTTCTGATTTGGAAATAAACAGAGAAGGGGATAAAAAGTAACCAAGTATCATCAGAAATCTTTCTGTGAATTACATTTAACCACCAAGATTGAGAAAACTCTCCAAAGTGTACAATGTTGGCCTTTCAGTCTCCTATGAGACTGAAGTAGTTTTTTTTTTTAACAGAATTCTGCTAACTTTTACAGAAAAAGGAGTGAATAAAGATTTTTTTAAATGATAAATTTACTGTGGACTCCCTAAAAAAGCATACCATGAGTTACACGTACCCTGTTGGAATACACATACCTGTCTATTTTGAAGTGCTCCAAACAAGGGTTTTCCTTCATCTCCCAAGAGGTTTTCTCAAAGAGTAAGAAAAACAAAAATGATAAATTCTGAATACTGCTACAATTGTATACTTGGTTTCTGTCTATCAGATGTTCTTTAACTAATCCTATTTTTGACCAGATGCTTTGCACTTTTCCCCTTCAAAATTTCATGTTTAAGTCTATGCCAAAATATCCCCCCCCCAAATTTTTAAAAATATTTATTTATTTCGCTGCGCCGAGTCTTAGTTGCGGCACGTGGGATCTTCGTTGCTGCATGTGGGCTCTTTTAGTTGTGGCATGCGGCACCGGGTCAAACCCGGGCCCCCTGCATTGGGAGCACGGAGTCTTAACCACTGGACCACCAGGGAAGTCCCCCAAATTTCCAAACTTTTGAGTGAGAGAATACTACAGAGGCAAATGTAGATCATTCACAAATTGCTACTACAAATAATAAAGTCCCTGAAGCAATCAATAAAGAATACCTGGGAAAAACAAAGCATTCTGGTTCATTTAACCTCCTTTAAAAAGAAAAATTTCTATGCAAATTTTTTTTCTTTAATTGAAGTATAGTTGACTTACAATATTATATTAAGTTCAGGTGTATAGTAATTTGATATTTTTACAGATTATACTCCATACAAAGTTATTATAAAATACTGACTATATTCCTGTGCTTTGTATTACTTCCTTGTAACATTTATTTTGTACCTAGTAGTTTGTACCTCTTAATCTCCTTCACCTATTTTGCCCCTACCCCTACCCCTCTCCCCTCGGGTAACCACTAGTTTGTCCTTTGTATCTGTGAGTCTGTTTGCTGTATTTGTTCATTTGTTTTATATTTAGATAGCACTTATAAATAAAAACAGTATTTGTCTTTCTCTGCAAAAAATTTTTAAAAAGTAATTTTTTTAATATAGTAACACCTATTTTGTTAAAAAATAATACATAAGACAGATGTAAGTAACCTTATTGCTCTTTTAGGTACTATTAAAAAACAATTAGATTTATAGGATAAAAAGATGAAACTGAAAATACCAAAAAAGCATGGGTTCAGAAATATATTTTGCCTTGTTGGCTAGGGTATTTATTACTAAATCACTCTTCTTTTCTTTTTTTTTTTTTTTAATTTATTTACTTATTTATTTTTGGCTGTGTTGGGTCTTCGTTTCTGTGCGAGGGCTTTCTCTAGTTGCAGCAAGCGGGGGCCACTCTTCATCGCGGTGCGTGGGCCTCTCACTATCGCAGCCTCTCTTGTTGCGGAGCACAGGCTCCAGACGCGCAGGCTCAGTAGTTGTGGCTCACAGGCCTAGTTGCTCCACGGCATGTGGGATCTTCCCAGATCAGGGCTCAAACCCGTGTCCCCTGCATTGGCAGGCAGATTCTCAACCACTGCGCCACCAGGGAAGCCCAAAATTACTCTTATTTTCACTGATCCTTGGCAGCAAACACATCTGTGAGAGTGGAAGGCTTATTTCTTATTTTCTTTTTGCATTTTTTTTAATCATGTATTTTTTCTTATTCTAGCTTTGAAGAAAGCAGAAAAAATAGAAAAACAGAACTGGCTAAAAATGGACAAAATTTTGGCTGATCTAGACACCATGAAACACAAAATGCGATAGTTAAAAAGGTCAGTATGAACTAAATCAAGTATCACCATGTTTAATTCTAAATGTAACCTCAATTTGCTGGTAGTTTTTTTTACCATTAGATACCAGATGTTTAACTGAATATTATATATTGTGTTACAAAAGTCACTTGAGCAAGTCTAAAACCTATTAATATATCTTTTCAGTTCAGTACTGATTTTATATTTGTAAATTTTATATTAAAATGAATATCACATGATTTATATACACATTTTTAAAATTTGGAGGATGTGTGGATCATATAACCACCCTATTGGTTTTGAAACAATTCCTGAACTGACATTTTATGGACTTTGGAATTAGTCATTAAACAAAACTTTGTTATTTCTTGGGTATTGCTTGGGAAGAAGTTTTGTTAAATAATCTGAGTGAGGAAGTACTAAATTCTTCAGAGATTAGTGCCTTTATCTCAGAAGGGCTCCCTCTTTTATACAACATAAGATATGTTATTCACAGACAAAGTGATCGATTGACAATATTTGTCCTCTTCTTCCATTCTCTTTGTCAGACCCTCTGTTTTGATTCCTCAACTATTTTTCATAACTGTGCCAACACATCCTGTATATGTCTCTCCACACCCACAGGGAGTGAGATAAGTTAGCTGTTTATGTACTAGGAATAAAGTACAGCATTATATCCACTGAATGGAAAAAGCCCTAGAGTGAAAACTATATAACACTCTATTAATCAAATAGATTCGAATTACTGTTACAGAAACACATATGAAGATTCAGTCCTATTCTCCAATGAATTTCTCATCTACTCTATAACAAAACTGTCACTTTTTAAAATGTTCAATGCCTAAATATAAATTTCCAATTCCTAATGCTTATGTTCCCAAAATAGTAAAGTGTAAAAGTACCTTCATTGGAAATCTGAAGATATTTAGTAGATCATGACTCCAAAAGAATGTTTTACATTTCATATCATATTGTTCAGATTCTATTTAAACCTCATCTTTTCCTTTTCTCATTTTATTTAATCATAGTAAATATAAACCTGTGTATTTATTTTTTACCCACAATTTAAGTCTGACAGGTTTGGAAATAACTTCTAAAATCTGTTCACAGAGACTGATGCTGATATCCAGGAAGGCTCTGTGAAAGAAGTGGCTTTGGACTTCCCTGGTGACACAGTGGTTAAGAATCTGCCTGCCAATGCAGGGGACATGGGTTCGAGTCCTGGTAGATCCTACATGCTGCAGAGCAACTAAGCCCGTGTGCCACAACTACTGAGCCTGCGCTCTAGAGCCCACGAGCCACAACTACTGAAGCCCGTGCACCTAGAGCCCGTGCTCCACCACAAGAGAAGCCACTGCAATGAGAAGCCCGTGCACCGCAACGAAGAGTAGCACCCACTCGCTGCAACTAGAGAAACCCTGTGTGCAGCAACGAAGACCAAACGCAGCCAAAAATAAAATATAAATAAATAAATTTATTTAAAAAAAAGAAGCGGCTTCATGCTACTTACTTCAAATCATGAAATAGTGTCTTATTACAAAACTATATTTAAATGAAGAAAATGTGGTAGAACCATTAAAAACAACTACCAGAAAAACTGGAAAATGAGTCTGAAACTGGCTTGGATAAAGATGACATGAAAGAATTACAGTTCTTAACTCTTTTTCATGTAGTACTCTATCTTGTGACTGTCATGAGCAAATATACTAATTTAAAAATCTAAGCAATTCTTCACTGCTTCACTACCCCCGGCTTTAATGAGATATATAACACTGTGTAAGTTTAAGGTGTACAACAGGGGTCCCCAACCCCCAGGTTGCAGACGGATATCAGTCAGTGGCCTGGTAGGAACCGGGCCGCACAGCAGGAGGTGAGCAGCGGGTGAGAGAAGCTTCATCTCCCGCTCCCCATCACCTGCATTACTGCCTGAACCACTCCCCTACCCCCTGGCCACCGGTCCGCAGAAGAACTGTCTTCCATGAAACTGGTCCCTGGTGCCAAAAAGGTTGGGGACCGCTGGTGCACAACATGTTGATTTGATAGCTACACTATTCTCTAAGAAGCGTTCAACATGGCAGAGAACTTGACAGTAGGCTTCCTTTCAGACTTGGTAGGTTTCTTGCTGCTAATCTGTCTCTCCTGACCACCTCAGTCTTCCTTTCTCTTTCCTGGTAAGTTTTTAGATGACTTTGGTTTACCTTTCTTTTTATCTCAAAGTGTAAAAGAAATAAAAATACTGGACATTTCTGGGTTGATTCTTCTTCCTTTGCTTTTCCTCTGATCTTCCAGTGTTGTAACTCTGCCATCTTTAGAATACAGCTTGCTTCATGCTGTCCCTTTCAAGTATTTTTAGTTTATATGCCCATTTTTGTAGTTAAAAGAGATTAATACAAAATATTCTAAGGCTAAATGGCATCATGTCACCTAATCTACTGATATACCAAGAGTCCTTAAACAAGTCAAAGTATTCCAGGCCATCACGGAAAAAAAGGAATAATTTTTGATCAATCAATGTTAATTCTGTTTCTATAAAGCTCCAAACTAGTTCTCTTATAGGCTTTACCAATTGCCTGGATAGTGAAAGCACATGTGCTCCAGGTCATCATGGGGATTCGAGGATCCGTTTCATCAGGAGGCACTTTCAATCCAATTCTATAAATTGTTGTGGCAAAGAGAAGGACCATTTCCTTGATGCTATTAGAATATTTTATCCTAAAAATAAAACAAGAAAAATGTATATTGATATAATGGTCTAGTAAAAGGGGCTACCTACTGAGAAGTCCAATTAAGTACCGAAGCAAGAATTTAACTCCTGTTGACAAAGTAAACTACCCTTTGTCAAATTAGAGATAAGAGCTGCTGAAGATTTATTCCTTAAGAAAAAATGGGAAAAGCAGAACTGTAACTCCTACAGGCAGAAAAATGTCTCCGACAAAATGGTAATGACCCAGATAACTTCTTATAAAAGATGCAGTAAATATTCACAGCAGAAAGGGTCCAGGTCCAAATTAAGGAACAGATTGGAGAGAGGATTAAAACTCAGAGGAAACAGATCTGACATAAGTTTTAGTGTATGGATAAGGGACCAAGAAGTCCTTCTGTGCTGATAGGGGTGTGTGTATGTCTGTGTGTCTGTGTGTGTATATAATAATACATGTACTAGCAATGATTATTTCTGGTTTCCTGAACTTCTATTTGTTGCAAGTAACAAATATTTTCAGTAGCAATGGGATACATCATGTAAACAAGGATCACAACTAGAAAAATGTACCTCAGATAATATTCATTAAATAGTAATATCTGATTTGGATATATTATATTTTTCTAAGTGCCTTCACATAAATATCTTTCCATTAACCTTATGAGGTAAGTTAGGAGACCATTGTCTCAATCTTACAAAAAAGAAAATGAATTGTGGTAGGGTTGGAGTGACCTGAGACTTTTCAGAAGTCACAGAGCAAGTCAGATGTGATTTTAACTTAAGTCTCTTAAATTCTGTTCTTCTTGTAGGTTGGACTATATAAAAATAGTATTTTTGTTGGTCAAAAACAGTTAATTATAGGCATGGTTCACCCTAATACATATTAAATACATATTACTCTAATATCTCAAACCACTTAATTTCATTAGTACAAATAAAACTCTAGGGAGAAAGCAACAAGATAAAAATGGGATAAAGAAAACAATTTTACAAATAAAGCAAGAAGGAAGGAAAGAAGAACTGTTCTTCACTCTTATTTTCACAACCACTTACAAACTTCTCTTGTTTAGATACTTACGAAGACTGAACTCCAAAACTCAGAATAGAATGGAACTCAAAAGTGGAATCACCCATTCCTTGATCAAACAAGACTGGCATTGTTGGCTTTTCTCCTTACAAATTAAAAGGAAAAAGAAAGAAAAATCACAGGAGTGTAGCCTGACACACACTTTTCTAGCTTTTGTAAATTATATATGATCATTTTAGAAAATGTTAATAAGCAATAATCATTCACAATTTCTCCACCTAGATAACCAGACGGCATTAGGGTGATATTCTTCTGTTCTCCATATAAATGTTACACGTGTAGATTTTTTTTAAAAAGGACAACATCTCTAGTACTGTTCTGTATCTTGGTTTTTCACTAATAGATCATAAATGTCTTCCACATCGGTAACTGACCCTCTATATTTCTATTTTTAACGAATGCATAGTATTCTACTAGTAAGGCAGCATGCGTTAGTGAATAAGAACAAGGATCTGGAGCCAAGCTGCCTGGGTATGAATCCTAGCTCTGCCAGTGACTAAGACCTTGGGTTAATACTAAACCTCTTTGTGGCTCCATTTCCTCATCAAATTAGAATTGTTATTCCCGTATGTGAAATGACTTGATTTTTTCTGGTGGCTCTTGAGATTCTTTTCTTCATCTTTGGTTTTCAGCAGTTTGAGTATGACCTATCTAGGTATGCTTTTAAGTTTGAGGTTCACTGAGCTTCTTAAACCTATAAATTTAAGTCTTTCTCCAAGTTTGGAAAGTTTCCAGCTATTATTTCTTCAATATTTTTCCTGTACCATCCTTTTTCTTTTCAGGACTTCAATGACACAAACGTTGGGTTAAAGGGAACAAAAAAAGGTTCCATATGTCCCTAAGGATACTGCATCGCTTTTCTGCATCACTTTTCTGTCCATTCTTCATTGTATAATTTCCCCTGATCTAATTTCAAATTCACTGACTCTTATCTCACCATCTCCATTCTACTACTGAGCCCATTCAGTTAAAATTTTATTCTTTTTTTCTAATAGATTTAATTAATTAATTAATTTTTTGGCTGCGTTGGGTCTTCCGTTGCTGTGCGCGGGCTTTCTCTAGTTGCTGCGAGCGGGAGCTACTCTTCGTTCTGGTGTGAGGGCTTCTCATTGAGGTGGCTTCTCTTGTTGGGGAGCACGGGCTCTGGGTGCGCAGGCTCAGTAGTTGTGGCGCACGGGCTTAGTTGCTCTGCGGCATGTGGGATCTTCCCAGACCAGGGCTCAAACCCGTGTCCCCTGCATTGGCAGGCGGATTCTTAACCACTGCACCACCAGGGAAGCCCCCATTCAGTTAATTTTTTAATTCATATAGTATTTTTTCAATTCTGTTATCTCCATTTGGTTCTTTTTTTTATAGTTTCTATTTTTTCCTGCTGAGGACTCCTATCTTTCCATTCACTTCATGAGTGTTCACCTTTACTTCATGTTTCATGATTATAAAGCTGCTTTATACTTTTCGTCTGAAAAGTTCAACACTAAAACATCTCAGGATTGGCAGTTGGTTGACTGTTTTTTTCCTTGAGAGTTGGTCAGATTCTCCTGGTTCTCTGTACCTTCAGTAATTCTGGATTGTGTCTTGGATACTTTGAATATTACATTGTGAATATATTTGAACATTACTGGTCCGCATTAACATTCTCTGGAAAAATGTACCTTTTTTGTTGTTGTTCTAGTAGGCAATCAACCCAACCCAAATTAGGTTCAACAAGTTCTGTCTCACTCCCTGTGAGTGGTGGTTCCAATGTTAGTTTTCAGAGCCTTTGCTATGCTGTTTGGGTCTGCCAGTATATGTACTACTCAGGGCTTAGTCTGGGACTTGAGTGGTGGTTTAATGCAGCTTCAGTCTCAAAGCTGTTGCTATGTTTCTTTGGGCCTGTTCCACACACGTGCAGCTTGGAGCTGAGCTCAGGACTTGTGTTTGTCTCAAAAGTAGGAGATTCCCTTCTACAGCTCTCTCCTCTCTGGGATTCCCCCCTATACTCTCTAGCTCCAAGGGGCCCTTTTTCCCAGTTCCCCTGGTCAAAATGACCAATTTCTCTCAGTTTTAGTCCCCTGTGCTGACTGGGGCTAACCTTGTGGTGAAGCTGTGAGGCAAAGCAAAAAATAATGAGGATTCACCCTGCAGTTTTTGGAATATAGTGGTCCCATTTCTCCCAGATCTTTTGGCCAGTAAGACTGGTTTTCTCTTGGGATTTTAGATATTTATGTGGCCACCACGGCAGTGCAGTTCCATGACTGGAGCTGGCCTTGGGAAAGAGCCAAAAGAGAGGGAAAAAAACCACAACAAGTGGCATGGACATATATACACTACCAAATGTAAAACAGATAGCTAGTGGGAAGCAGCCGCATAGCACAGGGAGATCAGCTCGGTGCTTTGTGACCACCTAGAGAGGTGGGATAGGGAGGGTGGGAGGGAGGGAGATGCAAGAGGGAAGAGATATGGGGATATATGTATATGTATAACTGATTCACTTTGTTATAAAGCAGAAACTAACACACCATTGTAAAGCAATTATACTCCAATAAAGATGTTAAAAAAAAAGAAAAAAAAAAAGAATTCCCTTTACACTCTCCAGCTCTGAGGGGCTTCTTTTCCAGTCCTCTGGCCAGAAAGATGGCATCTCTCCTGGATTTTTTACTGTTCATGTCCACTGCATAGTTCTGTGACTCAGGCTACCCTGGGGTCAAAACTGGGAAATACAGGAGGAACAAAAAACCCCAGGAAACTCACTGCCTGTAGTAAACATTCCTCAGATTTTTACTTCCTCCCCAATCTGCCTGCCATTGTTTACTTCTCCGAGTCTTTAGGTAGTCTTATCTCTCAATTGTGAAGAATATATAAAAGGGGTAATAATTTCCAAACGTTTGTTGTTATTAATGTTAATTACAACATATTAACAGTATTAATAATAGTTAACACTTATATAGTATTTACTATGTACCATGCACTGTTCTACTTTATGTAAGATAACTCAAACCTTCAATCAATGAGATAGATACTATTATCATTCCCACTTTGCAAATAAGAAAGCTGAGGCACAGAGAGGTTAAGTAACTTGTCCAAGATCACACAGACAGTAAGTGATGGATCTAAGACTTAAATCCAAGCACTGTGACTCCAGATTAATTACTGTCCATACTGCCTCATAGTATGAAAAATTATTAAATTGAGTAAAGTGATTTAAGCCAAACTTAGCCTTGGCCTAAAAAAACCTCTATTTCCTAATATTTAACAAATCTGTATGTGCAAACCATATTTTAGAGCAAAAAGTACTTTCAAAAAAATAAAGACTCTGACACTTAAATCTCACACAGCTAAATATAAAATAATTTTAAGCAAACCTTTAGCATGTTTCATATTATAACCTGTTATTCTGGCCAGAACAGTCTGTATCCATCGTGCCAGGGTCAAAAGTTGAGCAAGAGCTTCTGTATTCTCACTGAAAAATGATATTTAAAAATTATTAAAGCCATTGGCACAAAGTCAAACTGAAAAGCTGAATTTGTAGGGTCTTTCCATGGATAAACGGCTGTATGAAAAAGTCAAACTCCTCCAGATTAGCTTCCTAGGTCATAGAAACACATGTGTCTAAAAATGTAGTTTTGGGAGGGAAGAAAAATTTTAAAGTACAAAGAACAAGATACCACCCATCACCTGGAAGTAATAAATGTCAGTAAATGAAATCACCATTCTAGCTGCTCAAGTCAAAAACTAGGTATCACCACTGATATATCTGATTCCTTCACACCCCACATTCTAATCTATCAGCTAGTCTTACAGGTTTCATCTTCTAAATGTATTCCAAGTTGATCACTTTTTTCTATCTCCATCATTACTACCCTAATCCAAGTTACACTATCCCTCACCTGGACTACTTCAATAGACTGTTCTTCCTGCATCCACAGCGGTGCTTCTTTATTATCTATATATTCATCACACAACCGCCAGCAAGATCTTTTAAAAATGTAAATCAGATTGTATCACTTCCTTATCCAAAACATTCCAATGGTTTTCCATCACACATAAAATACAGTTCTAACTTCAAATCTTAGCTCATAAGCCCTTTTAGGATCTGGTTCCTTGCTTGCTCCATTCCAAGCATACTGCCTTCTTCCTGGGCCTTGAACTTGCTGCCTTCTTGCTTCACCTTCAACATGCTGATTTGTTCCTACTTCAGGGTCTTTGCTCTTGATATTGCCTGTGCTTAGAATTCTCTTCTCTCAGAGAGTAGCACTGCTTGTCCTTCACTTCATTCAGGTCTCTATCCAAATGTCACCGTCTTGGAGAGGAGCTCCCTGCCGACTCAATCTGTAGAGAACCTCATGCACTGGTCTGTCTCTAGCCCTTTATGCTGCCAATTTAGTTTTTCTCTGTATTTCTCACTACTCAATACTCTGTATTTTTCTGTTTACCGTTGGTCTCTCCTCTCTGTAATATAAATTCTGTAAGGGCAGGGGCTTGACCCAAACTGTTATTAACAACCAAGGGGGACCAGAAACAGTGCTATTAAAAAGGACTATAAAGTAGAGATTTGCTTACTGAAAGGACAGCTTTAAGTGAAGTTAAAATATACAATGAACTGTGCCAAAATTCACATCTCTGGGCACAAATTTGATCTAAGAATTTTTTCAGTTCTCAGAAGTGAAAGTGTACTCTGATTTGTTATGACCAATTTTCTTTAAAAATGCTAGCTTATTATTAGTTTTGATAAAGTTTTTTATATGCTCTTTAGTATCTTAGGTTATACTCACGTTGATTTTCTAACAAAAGAGGCAAATATATTCCAACTATACAGGTAAGTTCAAATGCCTAATAAAAATGTTATGTATAATTATGTATTTCAGATCCTAAGTAACAAAATTGTTACTACAGACTAAAAGTGTCACAGGGTTTGAAGAGACCTAGTTGTAAGGATCAGTCTAACTTTAGAAAGGACTGCCCTGAAGCATCCTATTCTTTAAGATATCAAGGAGGGCTTCCCTGATGGCGCAGTGGTTAAGAATCCACCTGCCAATGCAGGGGACATGGTCTGAGCCCTGGTCCGGGAAGATCCCACATGCCACAGAGCAACTGAGCCTGTGAGCCACAACTACTGAGCCTGCACTCTAGAGCCCGTGAGCCACAACTACTGAGCCCACGCATTGCAACTACTGAAGCCCGCGCGCCTAGAGCCCGTGCCTGGCAACAAGAGAAGCTACCACAAAGAGAAGCCCGCGCACCACAAAGAAGAGCAAGTAGCCCCCGTTCACCACAACTAGAGAAAGCCCATGTGCAGCAACGAAGACCCAACACAGCCAAAAAATAAATAAAATTAAAATAAATAAATAAATAAAAGATAAATCTTTGTGATGTCACCTTCTTCCTAAAAGATGACATTCTACGTCCCAATACACTAAATGGAAAACAATTCAAAATTATGTTTTCTAATGACATGGAATAGTAGAGACAGAGCAACTACTTACTGACGCTGATTGCCAAACCTATCACCTTTGAACTCTTATGTTGTGAAAACATGTTAAAAGTGTTTTATCAATAAAATCATTTTCTTTAGAAAAACTTAGGTCTATCACTACAAAGTCACTGAGTTAAAAAAAACTGAAATAATAATAATAATAAATAGTACTGTTATCATAATGTAGAATAGTGAGAATACAGAAATATACAATTACATGTTCCAGTTGTCATAAAAAAACTAATAAATTTGCTATTAAATTCTATTCACAGATGGTCAGAATATAAAAGTTTAAAAATTTATTCTAAACACTAAAAAACTATCCATAGATGAATCTATCGTTTTTATTTACCTTTATAGTTAACCTTTTGTCCATGTCTCTACAACTACAGCATTTGGATCTTCAGAAAAATAGAATAAAAATAATAATACAAAGACCTGCAAAGCAACCAAACTCCTAATAGCAACTCTAATGCTGGCAAAGGACTATAAGAAAGGAATGGATCTTTGCAACTTTCTTCCTTCTGTGAGTGCTAAGATGGAGATCAAAGTTCTATTGCTTTAATGGCTGTTGGAAGACAGATGCAAAACATGCAGACTTGAGTAAATGAATATTCCAGTTCCTTTAGAAACCAAAAATTGGGGCTTTTATCATATTTTTAAAGTTGAATACAAGTTATAAAATGAAAAAGTATTAATTAAATAGCAAAAAAGAAACTAGTAATCTAATTAAAACAGTCACAACGAAAGGATTAAAGACAACTTAAAAAAAAAATTAACCAAAACATAAATTAAAATATACCTGCTTATCCTTTGAGGTTGCAAAGGAATAATGGGGATCACAGTATTGCACAGAGACTTGCAAAGAGGACAAAGATATTCTCCACTCTCTAAGTCAAAAAGGTCAACATGAATGCGTTGCTGAGAGCTCAGCTGTACAGCTTCAAAATACCTGCAAAATTCCAAGACACAGGTCCATTCAAAACTACACACGTATCTTTGCTCTAATCCAAGTGAAAAAAATCTGGAATTTTTGCCTCAATAAACATCTTTAGAATCTACATGCAAAAATACACAAATTATAATTACAGAAGAAATAGGATGCCCATTCTTTTGGGGGCAAACTGGAGGACACATCAGGGCAGAAACAAATTTAAAATAGTTTTACTGAATTATAACTTGTCTCCTGCCTCAACAGCATGGAGATACAATACAGATACTATCTCCCTCAGTTTCCAATGACCAACTGAAGTAGTAAGGGCTATTATAGGAAAATTATGTATTTTAATCTGATGCCAAAAAGGTAAACCCTATACAAAATATTTCCCAGGAATTATATTTCTGAACTTTTATCTCTTCCAGATATACAACTAGAACTTCATGCCCCCTATTCTATCGCAAAGGTACTTTTCCCTCTATGTTTTGAGGGGAATGAGATTTTTATAAAGATTATTACTTCTTTTATACAAATACTGATCAAAAGAGACTAATTAGTTTGTGCAAAGCAAGTACAGTGAAAATTTTAAGTTGATAACTTTACACACCAATTTCTAAGGGTGATACTATAATGAGTATCATGCAAACAAAATCAGTAATCAAAACTGCTTCAGTTATTCAAATAAGAAAAAAAGAAGACACGAGAAAACATGCCTTTTTGTGGCCTTTAGAGAACTTCAATACTCCTAGCTTCTTTCAAGAACATGTCAGAAGGACAACTTACTTCTGCCAGCACACTGCATGCATTACATGACCACAGCTTCCTGTGTAAGTTCCATATGCCAAGTCTGAATCCATGAAAAGTGGGTCCACGGTTTCTGATACAGAAAGACAAAAATATGAGGTATGTATTCATCTGCCCCACAATCATAAAAAGAAAACAAACAGAAAAGGAGGTTATCAGGTCTAAAATTCTTATCATAAACTTTCTTAGGAATGTCCAATAAAAGTGTCACAATATCATGGCAGTAGTATATATATTCTTAAGAGTAAGTAAAAAGAGGAAAATATAAAGCTAGACTTCCAGGTGTGATTAGTATAGATTAATGAAAACTTCTATTCTTGATGTACATTTTATTTTAACATTAGGTTTTAAGTTGCATTATCTTGGTTGTTGAAGTGATTTTCTATGATCAAGCACAGTTTACTTTTGTATTTTAAAAGTGATTTGACTGGGTAACTTTAAGGGATATTTAGGGGCAATATAATCTACTGGCTAAGAGCACAGACTATGGGGTTCAAAATCTGATTTCACCATTTATAATTTGTGGCTTCTGACAAGTTACTTAATTTCTCTGTGCCTCAGTTTCTTCATCTGTAAATGGAGCCAATACTGGTACCTAAATCACAGGGCTGTTATGAAGATTAAGTGAGTAAATACACATAAAGCACTTAACCAGTGCCTGGCACATGGTGAGTATTCATTAGATGTTAACCTTTTTTATCATTATTATTATTCCAAGGGTATTTAAAAAATAAAGCAGCTAACTCCTGATGTGATATAAGAATTACAACATATTACCTAATAAGTACTCCAGCCAAGAAAATGTTTAACAAGAACCTAACCACACGGCAACAACCAGACAAATCCACAACGTAAGACACTGTACAGGAAAATTGGCCTGTGTTCTTCAAAAAAATTATCATGAAAAAAAAAAAGTAAAAGGCAAGTGACTATTCTAGATTAAAACAGACATAAAATAAGCAACATAGGAAACATGTCTGAATCCTAAATGGAAAAAAAAGTCTAGCTAAAAAAAAGACATTTTGAGGGCAGTTGGGGAAATTCAAATACGGATTTTTATATTAGATGATATTACTGAATTAGTAATTTTCTTAAATGTTATACTGGTATGGTAGATATATAATAGATTATCTTTAGTTTCAGAAAATGCATGTGGAAATATTTAGGGATGAAATGTCATGAATTCCTACTTTCAAATGGTTCAGCAAAAAGAAATGGAGATAGATAGAAAGATACACAGAATGAGCAATGTGGCCATGTGCTAACCAAAATTTTAAAAAACAGACAAAGGAGCCAATATGGCATGTAAAAATCTAGCGTCCATTTTACACATGGGTAAAATGTGATCTGACCAAATAAGGCTAAATACAATCTCACTCCCAAACTTCTTTCAGATAGTATTTTTTCTAATTACACAAGTATGAAAAGAAATGCTCAAAAAGACATTTATTAAACAATACATACCCCCTGAGAGTTCTATGGGTTTTCCCCTGTGCTGGGTTAAGGCGGTGGATTTCTGGACACAGGCCGATAATACCATGGCATTATTTTCTAGTTTCACCTCTTGTTCTTCTTGGCAGAGGATGCATGTCAGCACCTCCTTTTCAGTAACAGACGGACCCCGTTTAGGACCCAAAGCAATTTTAGAGTAGTCACTGACTGCTGGGGTGCTACCAAGAGAAACGACCAGAAATGAGGACACATGTTTTGGTCACTTGTCTTTATATTTTGGTAGATTTTAAGTAACTTTAGGGCAAGAACTTTAAGAATAAAAAAAAAAAAAAAAATTATATTTAGCAATATTAGCTTAAAATCTTCCCCCTTGATTTTTCTGACTTTTATCAGTTAATTTGCTTACTAGAAAATACATTCTGTGTTGCTAAGTGAAAAAGAAAAAAAGCAGATCACAAAGTAGAATGCATATTATAATTATAGTTAACTTACTGTACCAAGAAGCTGTGAATCTGTTTTTTCTGATTATAAAAGTAATACATACTTATTAAGAAATTTTGGAAAGTCTAGAAAAGTATAAAGAGGAAAATAAAAAGCATCATACTCTCACAACCTAGAAATAACGACTTGTACATTTGCTTCCAGTCTGCTTTCTATTTATAACATTTTTTACACAATTAAGATCACATTACATATACGGTTTGTGTCCTGCTTTATTCACTTATATCTTAGCTGTTTTCTCATGTCATTAAATTTGCTTCAGAAACATTATTTTTAAATGGCTGCACAGTACTCTCACTATATGTCTCATAACAGTTTCATCCATTCCCTCTTATTAGGCATTTAAGTTTCTGTTCTACTTTGGTAGCTATTAAAATTTAAAACATACATCTTAATGATTTAGCAATTCATAAGATGTATTCAATGTGTACAATAATATAATAAATAAGAGCAAATACTTACAAAGCACTAATTGTAATATGAGGCACTGCTTCAAATACTTTAAGTTATGTTACCTCATTTAATCCTTCCAACAATCCTATAAGGCAGGTACTATTATTATCTCTATTTTTCAGATGAAGAATCTGAGGCCTAGAGATGGTAAGAGACTTATCTAATGATTCATCTAGGAAGTAACCGGGCCAGGATTTAACCCAGATGATCTGACTTCACAGGCCATGCCGTGTAATACTGCCTCACTATCCATGCAAGAAGCTCCCTGCAATATCATATATCATCCAACAAACTGGAAATAACTTAAATGGTTATCATCAGTATAAGTGAAATTACATAATACAGAATAGTATGCAGTTTTTAAAAGATGGGTCTCAGCTAGGTGTGGTACTTACTACTTTTTAGGAGGCGTTCAGCAACATGTGGGTAAAGTTAACTTTTTGGTTATCATAAGGACTAGGGGGCACTACTGGACTTCAGTGGATGAAGGGCCAGAGATGCTAAATGCCCTGCAATTCATCAGGCATGAGAAAGAACTGCTGCCCAAATGCCAAGAATGAGGAATGCTAAGCTTGGTTTTTTCGTTTTTGTTTTTTTATTATTATTTATTTATTTATTTGGCCGCCCTGGGTCTTAGTTGCGGCATCCGGGCTCTTAGTTGCAGCATGCAGGATCTAGTTCCCTGACCAGGGATTGAACCCGGGCCCCCTCATTGGGAGTGCGGAGTCTTAACCACCGGACCGCCAGGGAAGTACCTGAGCTTGTTTTATATGTAAGAACATACATATACAGATTTCCAAGACATAATATTAAATGAAAATGGGAAACTGAAGAATGATACATGCATAATACCATTTATGCAAATAAAACAAAAGGCTGAATGACACTATATAATTTCTATGGTTACATATATTTGTATCTAATAGCACAGTAAAAATTCTTATAAGATATACGTAAAACTTATAACCAGAGTATCTCTGAGGAAGGGCAGAAAGGGGTGCAGGATTTGGGCCAGTACTCAAATGGAACTTTAGCTTTATCTCTAACATTTGATTTTTAAAAGGAAAATGTGTTAATATAACTGTAATTAAAATTTAAAATGTAAATGTAAATGTAATCTGTAAATGCAAATTTGTAAATGTAATGTAAATGAAAAATGTAATTACATTTAAAACATGTAAGAGAATATATTTGTGACTTTGGGATAGGAAAAGCCTTCTTAAACAAGATACAAAAAGTTAAAACTCGAAAAGACTGACAAATCTGTCTTTATCAACACTGAAAACTTTGCTATGGCTAAAATTTCATAATTAATGTTAAATAAACAGGGACAACATACGGGAAACATGAAACAAACTTTAATATCCATAATTTTAAAGGACTTCTAGAAATCAGTAAGATAAAAGTAAAGCATCCAATAGAGATGGGCAAAGGATAATAAGAGGCAATTCTCAGAAGACAAAATGTAACAGGCTAGTGAATAATTATAAGAAAAGATGCTCAACCTAGTACTAACTAATCAGGGAATTTCAGAAGGGCACAAATTCATAATTTTGATTATACCAAATATTTTCAAGTACTGATAATTTTAAGTATTGGTGAGAATGAAAGAAACAGGAACTCTTCGTACACTGCTGGGAGTAGAAATTGGTGAAACTACTTTGGAGGGCAATGTGGCAGTATCTATTAAAATTTTAAATAATTATGACCCAGCCCTTTCGTTTATTAGATTCCACCCTTGAGAAGTACTTGTAGGATTGTGCAAGGAGGAACATACAAAAATGTTCTGACACATTGTTTGTCATATGGGAAAATTGGGAAACAAGGGAAAAACAACTTAAATGTCCAAAATCTGATAAATAAAATATTATATGATAAATAAAATATTATATATCCATACTATGGAATACTATGCAGCAGTCATAAAGAATGATGTAGAATCTACACTAAAGGTCTATCTGTATTGACATGAAAAGATTTAAAAGACACTGAATGAAAAAGCAACCCACAGAACAAAAAAGGATGGTAAAATTTTAAAAAGCCACTAAAACACACAAAACAAGACTCATTATTATTCACGCACACATGTTTACAAATGCATAGAAAGACACCTAGAACCATAGTTATTATCACAATGGTTATCTGTGGAGAAAGATCAGGAATGTAGAGGACGGTCAAAGGAGACTTAACTGTGTTATGTGAATTGTTTTCAGTGAGAACACATACACAATTTTATGTGTACAATCAATCAGGCAATAAAAATATATTATGAAAGCATTAGGGCCATTAATTAATTCTGAGTACATTTCTGCTTACGTCCTCTTGTTTGAATAAATATACAGTAGTCTCTTGTTCATTACTTTCTAAATGTTATATTGTTCATAGCTAATATCAAGAGGGTTGGGACTTCTGCTTGTTGTTTAAAGTTTTGTATTAGTTTCTAGTTTTATTACTGTTGTCATCCCAGGATAGTTTACCATCATATATATTTTAATCTTTAAGATATAGAGTCAGTATTCTTTGTGGTTCTTTGTTAGCATACTCAGCTTCAGGATTACAGACAAATTATGTAAAGTATAATGTTTACTGTCTACTGTTATTGCAGAAGCACAATTTCCTAAAAGTATCCACAACACGCATTGTTTTAAGGAGCAGTGAAAGCTTGTTTTTAAAAATAAGCATAGAAGGGATTTTCAATATTTTAAATTGGAATGCTTTTCAAAGAACCATTATTTTGCCTCCTCCCTTTTCTCACTGTATCTAAATAACAGCCCACAAAACACTACTCTCAGAAAGTTAACCGATTTCCCCAAGAGCACAGCATAGTCTCATAGTCAGAAAATGAGGTTTACTAATTCCCATTCCAATGTGCTCTCCATGACTAAAACTATAGGCGTTGCCTTCTTTCTTTTTTAGAAAAAAGGAAAAATTAACATGGACCATCTTTTTCAGGTGAAGGGTTTTTTTTCAATCTGTAATAGCAGCAGTCATTCTTACCAGAACTCATAAAAATGATGTGGAATATATGAACTGATACATAAATGTGTACCTAAAGAAGTCCGCACGTACAAGATAACAGGAGCTGATTTCTATCTTTGCTGTTTCCATCGTCATGTCTTTTTGTGCATAAAGGTTCCCGACTAACTTCATTGTGCACTTGAACAGTTTATCAACATAAAATTACATCCAGTAAGAGGCTTCACTGTGCCCTTGCTAGCTTAAAAATAGTGTAATTTCTCTTACTTTGAAATATATTTTGAAAAAATATTATTTAAAGTGAATATGTAATTTTTCCTACAAGAAACTGGGTTGCTAATTTTTAGTTTTGCTTTATTTTACCTCTCTTCCTCCATAATGGAGTCTTCTTTCCCAGACATTTCTGACGTACTGTCATACATGAGTTTGTGAGTTTCAATAAAGTTCTTCTGTAAGGCGGACATCTGAGCCATGATCTTCTGGCGATGCAGCCTAGCAGCTTCAGCTTTTCTTTTTCGTTCTGCTTTTTCTTTATCATGAGTAATCTGGGTATTAAAAGACCAGAAAAATTAGGTAAGATCCATTGTGAAAATTTACGTATACTGTTCAGTCAGGCAAAATTTCCTAGAGTAAACTCAGATTCAATCTGATGACTCAAAATTAACATACAGGCTCCATCACATCTTACAATTAATTGTTCCATTGGTTACTTCAATAATTTAACTTATCAAAAAAATTTTTTTAACTTAAAATGCCAAGTATCTTAAATATCTAATAAACTGTCTTTTATATTCAATGCAGGTATATTAAGAAACAAAATTAAATGAAACAATAATTTTGAATCATTTGTCAATCATTTAACCACTGACATTTAATCAATTTAAAGCCAACTTGATGATGTCTAACAGTTACTACTAAACACATTGCTAAGAATGAGAACTTTAACAACATTACTGAAATGTATTGGTGTCTTTTTATTTATTTTAACTTAAGTCCAGTGTTTTTCTTTTAAGAAAGATAGTTATTAACCACAAGTAATAATATTCTAATAATTTCGAGATTAGAATCATCAAAACCTGATTCGTTATATTATGGAAATTCATAACCTAAACATTACCGTGTTTCATTAAATCTTAGATGCACCATAATCTTGTGTTCCACTAAGAATGCTGCTGATTAAATAACAAGAAGGCATGGAATATAAGACATATTCCAATTTCAGACATTAAAATACTTCAAAAATTAATAAAATATGGTATTTTCAACAGCGCTGCACTGAACGTCAATTTCCTCTGCTTTTGTGAAATACATATATTATATTGGATAACTATGTATGTCAACTACCACTAATCCCTGTGGTACAGAAACACAATGAACAATAGTAGACATCCTATATACCTTACAATAAACAGGTTCCTTCTCACAAAAAGAAGCAGCTCCCTTATACCAGTAAAGTTCAAAGACAGATGAACGTCATCATCATTATAATGTTATTACCTCATCATTCTTAATAGATTCTGATTCTGATGTAGTTGCTACAATTAAACAAGATTTTTCTCTTAATCGCTTCACGGTGTCAAACATCTGTGAAAAACAGATGAAATGTTAAAAAAAGATTTGGTTAGATTGATCAGGAACAGAAAAATTCACTCAACTGATTTTGTCATCATGTCTCCAAATGTCTTTGACTTAAACTTAAGTTATTTATATATATTTATATATATATGTATATATATATACACACACACACACACACATAGAAATACCTGCAAATACATAATAAATAGCAATCCAGCTAAGAAGAAGTTGGAGATAACAAAAATCAGCTGGATCAGTCTGCAGGGGTGAGCATACCTCTGCTTTTGCTACGGAAAAAATTTTAAATTTAAAATAACATTTTTAGTGCAAAGACATATAAAGACAAAGATACAATATGGAAAGTGATACCTTTTCATCCTGATGCCAGTCCCTCTCCCCAAAATCAACTAAATTAAAGATAATTAGTATTTCTTTGCAGGAAAAAAATCGGAATATATATTTCTTTATATTTACATATATTCTCATAAAAACCGATCCTACTATATACACTGTTTCCTACTTTCCTTTTTCACTTCATCATTTATCTTTAGAGGTGTTTGCAAAACAGCTTATACAGATCTATCTCACTCTTTTTTTGTCTGAGTTTTATGGTTTTATTGACACAAATACAACGTGCACATGAGCTGTGTACTCATTTTCTTCACTGCACAACCTGGCACAAGGATTGGTGACTCTGGTGGCCAGCTGGGCTGCTCTCTCCACAATGGCTTTACAGTTCTTGGAGGAGACACTGTGAGCAGTCTCAGTAGAGTATGATTTGTTGCACAGCAGCACTTCAAGCTCCTCGATGTTGTGGACTAGGAACTTCCGGAAGCCACTGGGCAGCATGTGCTTTGTTTTCTTGTTGCTCCCATCAAGATCTGGCCCTTGAATCTTCTGAGCACCCTACTGTCAATACCTCTGGGTTTCTGCCAGTTATACTTAATTTTGACATACTGGCCTGACTGGTGCTAGATGAACTTCTTGGTCCTCTTTTTGACAATCTTGGGCTTCATGAGGGTGGCCATGATGCCAAGTAGGAGACGGCCGCCACCTCCGCAGGCAGTGCCAAGGAAGAGCTATCTCATTCTTTTTAACAATATCAAGATTTCAGAAATAGGAGAGCACATCCATAAAACTTGTAGTATTTATATTTTGAAAGCGCCTCAGTCTCACGTGGAAAAAACTCCCACAAGGAACTTAAAACAAAACTTTATATTAACCATTTGGATAAAATATCTAATGTTTATAAGAACAGATATTTGTGATTTTTATATATTTTGACAATGGACTTTGGTATTGTAATGGAAAAATGAACTTTCAGGACCAGATCTCCAATTTATAACACCAGGTCCATAGGATATAAATGTTGGACTAAATGATGGTTCAACTGACTTTTTTTAAATTGCGGTATCATTGGTTTATAACATTATACAGGTTTCATGTGTACAATGTTGTATTTCTACATCTCTATACACTACAGCATGCACACCACCAAAAACTTAGTTTCCATCCATTATGATACAGTTGACCCCCTTAGCCCATTTCACTCTCCCCCTACTCCCTTCCCTCTGGTAATCACTACTCTGTTCTCTGTATCTATGTGCTTGATTTTGTTTGGTTTGATCTATTCATTTATTTAATTTAATTAATTTAATATTCCACATATGAGTGAAATCTATAGAATAGTTGTCTACTTTACTTCTTTTATTTGTTTTTGTTTTATATTTTAAAATGATTATATTGGTAGGTTTAAGAAAAATAGTAAATATTCATGAAATCTACTTCAAGAGAAATCTTGATAATAACATCATTATCTTATAGTTACATATCAAATTATATCACACTTGTTTAAGGAGTGTCTCTGATTAAGTAATAAAAATAACTAACTGCTTGAAGTACAAATCAGTACAAAGATCCCCAATTGATGTAACCACCCTATATTCTAATTATCAAAATAATATCTAGCTGATAACTTAAAAATATTTTCATAAATACAGTGAGAAGAAGCTCTATAACCTTGGCTTCATGTTTCCATTTGGAGGGTTATCCATTAAAGTAACATTCCTGACCTCTCTCCCTACCCCTCATTCACTCCTCCCCAAAGGCACTGTCATCCACCCAATAGTTCAAACTCCAAATTAGAAGTCATTTTGATTTCTCTCACTTCTTCCATCTAATCTATCAGCAATTTCTATAGCTCCTACTATCACATTATACGTGAATCAGTCCAGCTTCTTGCCATCTGCTTTCTAGCTGAGGTCATGCTCACTTCTCACCAGGATTACTGCAGTCATCTTCTAATGGTTACCCTGTTTACTCTTGTCCCTATAATCCATTTACCCCTGACCTGTAAGGTCCTATATGACCTGGCCCCGGCTGTGCCTCTGACCTTGCTGCCTACCTTTCTCTCCCTCCCCCATTATGTTCCAGTCACACTAGCCTTCTTTCTGGCCTCCTTAGAGCTTTTGCATTGCTGTTCCCTCATTCTGGAGTACTTTTCCAGATTCTTGTAAGACTGGCTCCATGTCATTCAGTTCCAGTGTTAGCACCTAAAAGAGGCCTTTTCTGATTACCCATCTAAAGTTACCCCTACTCACCTACTGAATTATTCTGATAATTTTTTTGTTTATTGTCTGTAGCTCAATGTTTGCAACATGATAGCAAGCACCTTATCTGTCTTTTTCAGAGTCTAGAAATGAGCATGGCACATAGCAGGTACCCAATACATATTTACTGAATAATGAAACGAATAAATGTTAATTTATTAAAAAGAGTCCTCACTAAAACATAGGGAAAATAGGATTACTAACATGAAAAATTATGAGTGATCATGAAAATCAGTAGTAAATCATTTTACAATTAGAGAATATTATGGTTTAATCTTAAAGGCAAGCAGAGGATTCTTAAATATTTAAACCAAGATATGATCAGTTTATTTTTCAGTTTTACCTGGAGTATCCATGTAATCATGTCCTTCTGGCCTTCTAACTGGGGAATTCCCTTGAGTTTTTCTAAAAGCATTTGTATATTCTGAGCATTCATGGCTGAACTTCCCAATCCTTTTTTAAAACACAAAAATTATATATCATGAAGATATATCTTCATAATTATGTATAAATATAATTTATAGTTAATGTTATTCACATTGATAACCAAAGTTTGCAATCAATCCCTTAACTACATTAATTTTTCAATGGAAGAATCTACAATTACATGAAGTATTAAGTACTAAATTAAAGAACTTGAAAAACCGGAATTACTTTAGGTCTCTCTTGTACATTTTCCACTGGGGCTGCTAAGTGAAAACTACCCTTAATGATATATCTTTTGCCTTTCCTCTACTTGGCTCACTGTCTAAAAGTACTTACTGAGAACCAAAGCTCCCAAAAATATGGAAGTGGGAGCTGTCATATCCATAAACTGAATAGGTTTATGATGTAGTCAAGAATCTAAAAAATAGTGTTTAAATAGAAAATGAGATGCTTTTGTCTTACTGATTTTATAAATCAATGTTCCTAGAATGTGCTCTGAAAAAACTGTCTTAATCACGTAGCGTTTAATAAAAATCTAATCTAAACCTATCCTGCTCTTCCAGATTGAAAATGGTGCAAAACAAACACATTATCATTCACTCAGACTTCCGCAATAATTTTAAATTCAGGAACATTAATATCTTCCATAGATGGGTAGCGTAAACATTATGGTTAAGATAGCAGCAAATATTTGATAATACTGAGACAAGGAATGAAAGTAAGAAACCATCAATGTATGCAGCGCCCCCAAAAGGGGGGTGAGATCATGCAGTAAAAGGATTGTCGTGGGGATTAAAAAACATACCTGTATTATTGAAAGTGTTAAAAACTAAAAATGCTACGAAAAGACTTAAAACAATTTCAGAGTTTTCCGTCTTAAGGACTAACAGATTAAAATTCTATCAGAGCTAAACTTTCTGTTACAAATTGGCAAATAGCTGAAACTGCGTTGAAAATGATACTAAAACATACTTGAGGCCTTATGGTAAAAGTCAAATGTCACTTCTTCTTCGGGAGATTTTTGAAGCTGTTGCTTTTCTTCTAGTAAGCCCAATGCCAGAATATGAAAGGCCTGAAAAAGGAAAGTAGGACAAGATCTTTAAAACTGTGCTTCTTAAGGTAAATACATTTTAAATGGAGGTATAAAAATAAGCAATCTGATGGGTAAAAAATGTGCAAAGGTTATGAACAAGCAGTTCACAGAAAAAGAAATGAAATATACACATATGAAAAATGTTCAACCTTGGGAGTTGCCTGGTAGCCTAGTGGTTAGGATTCTGGGCTTCCACTGCCGTGGCCTGGGTTCAATCCCTGGTTGGGGAAGTTCCCGCAAGCCACATGGCGCGGCCAAAAAAAAAGCGTTCAAGCTCACTTAAAATTAAAGAAATGTGAGTGAAACAAGATCATCTATTTTTCACCTATTAAAATGGCAAAAATTTTAGAGCTTAGTAAAATACACAGCTGGCAAAGGTGTTAGGAAGCAGGCATTCTTCACCACACTGGTAATGGGAAAGTAAATCAGTACAACATTTTTGGAGGCCAATTAGACAATATCTATCAAAAATGTAAAGGTACAGACCTAGTGCTAGGAATTAGTGTAACAGAGTCACTCACTTAAGTGTACAAAGATATTTGTACAACAATGTTCATTTTAGTGTTCTTTGTTATACAAAGACCTAAAAACAATCTAAATGTCTATTAACAGGAGACAGTTAAATGCATCATAGATGTCCATATAATGGAATATGCAGCTATAAGCATGAGGTAGGCCTATATGCACTAATGTGGAATCACTTTCAGAAGATACAAACCTTTAGGTAGGGCGATGGGAGGTAGGGAGAGAAATTTTAACTTTTGATTTCAAATATATCTCTGTGGGTTGAAATTTTTACTGCATTTATTTACCGCTGTTATAAAAAAAAAAGTGAGATACACATAGGGTATGATAGCATTTAGAGCCTCCAGACCAATAACAGCCAAGGAAATTTAGTTAGGCAGGTGATAAATAAATATCCAATTACAGCTACCAAAGGTGACATTATTAAGTAACTTATCCATAACAGTATGAAGAAAAAACTAGCTGCTTCCATTTAATGAGCTAATTCTCATAACAACTCTATGAAATAATTACATTTAAACCCATTTTAGCAATGGGGAAATTACTCTTTGCTCCTTAAATGGGAAGTGCGGTAACCCAAGTGGGGTAAATTCAAGCCTAGACCTGTCTTCAAATCTTTATTATACTGTCCCCTGATAATACAATGTGAAATAAAAAATATAGAAAACTATGATACAATAATGACATGCCAATTTATTATTAGCAGGAACAGCCCTTTTTTAAAATTTTTCTCTCTTTTTTTTTAATGTAAATGATTCCCAAGAGTAAGGATCCTAAAAACTTGAGAATGTGTCACCAGGAAATCTGTACCACATCTAAGCTGTTTTCAATGACCCTTAGGTCTCAGGTGCTCTAGTTGTGGTTCTGACTGAAGTCAGAAAGTTAGACTACCAATCTTCTCCAGACCCCCAAGAACTCTATGAAGTAGAGAAAGTATTTGAAATAGAGAAAATATTTTCAGTATACATACCATTTGGAGCATCCCTTCAGTCCACAAGTTAGAATCTGGGTCTACTGCCTGCTCAAATATGGTCCTGAGAATGTACATCATGATATCACAATTGAGAAGGTTAACTGCTTTGCTGAAAGCAGGGCAGAATTCAGGAGGAGGAGGTGGCGGTAATGCTAAAGTGGGTAGGAGATCAATGTCAGAAGAGACAAATGGGTATAATTTTATTTGGGTTATCCTTCATGCTAAATTGCAAATGTCAGAATCATATATTACACACAAAACAACACATGATCTTTGTTACCTTTAAAGCACTGAAAACATCAATGTCAAGGGAAATATAAGTCACTATGTAAGTCACCCATAAAAAACTCCATTTGTTATAAATTTAAAATTCTATCACCACTGATGTAGGCTATATCTTAATATGTGAGCAAGGAACAAAGGGGTCTTTGCACTTCCATTAGTTGCCCACTCTCAAAAAACAACAAAAACAAAACACTATATGCTTTGCTGATACAAAATCACAGCATATAGTCAAAATGAGTCAATTCAGTATCTCATTTTTTACCTTCATCTTTGTTTTCCTGTTTTCTCCTTTTCTTCTGCATATGTTCAGCCTATATATATTTTTAAAAAAAAAGTTTATCTTAAAATATACCACTTGACAAGCATGAAACAAATGGGGTACTTTGAAGCAGGCAGGAAAGATTCACAAACCTACCAAAATACTTTATATACTGAAATATGTATTCAAATGCTACCTTATTCCAGAAACAAAATGGTTGTCCTAGGGAAGGCCACTGCAAAATACATGGGTAATAATCCTCATCACTAGTTTAGTCCCCATTCTTTCAGTCAACAGTATTTACCTAGTGTCTATTATATACAGGGCATTGTACGACAAACTGGAAATTATTCATTTTATAAGGACAAAGCCAGACATTACCTTAACTAAGTGATCTAACTTAAATCAACCCTTAATGGGACAAACAGACATTATATGTGCCTACTGATGTGATGCAATATATCACTTATGTAGTATTCTTGCCCTAAGATGTTTAACTTGAATCTACTCACAAGAATACAATCAGACATATCCAGAATATAGGATATTCTAAAAGACAACTAGCCTATACTCTACAGAAATGTCAATGTTATGAAAGACAAAAAAAGGCAAAAAGATTATTCCAAATTAAAGGAGACTATAGCAACATGACACCAAATGAAGTGCATGATCCTTGATTGAATCCTCCTACCCCTAACACAACTATAAAGAATATTTTTGGTATAATCAGGAAAATCTGAATACTTCCTATGAACTAGATAACATTATTGATTCAATTTTAATTTCTTGGGTAAGATAATGAGCTCTAATAATGAAAACCAGTATGAAACTACAGAAAAACCAGGCAATTTTCTATGGAGTTGGAAAGCATAAAGCATTTTAGGTTTATTTACTGAAGAGGATAACTTTTCCTACCTTGCTATGCTGTGTTTTGGAGTAATGATAAAAGTACATATTGAAGTCTTTCAATGATTTATCTTTCAGCTCATAAACTCCATGGCCTGATACACCTGGTTTCCTAAAAAGATAGAAAATACAGAGGTGAACTGCAGTGCTCTTGAAGTATAAAGTAAGACAAAATAAGAACCTGAAAATTAATCTAAAAGTCAAAATCAAGAGAAGAAAACAACCTTATCTCATTAAACTTGCTTAAACTGACAAATTTCATTTCAAGAGTAAAACTAAAAACCTACACTGTAAGATCAAAGTCCTGGTAACAGCTAAGTTGTGTTTCATAATTATGAAATTTAAACAAATCTGAAGAAGTTTATTTTATACTATGTAGATCTGACCCCATGCCCTACCTAAATCCCTAAGGCTTCGTTTTTAGCCTCTGAAGCCTAAGATTGCCTGTTCAACTACAGCTCGCATTGTCTAAGGCCAAATCTAAAATGGTAGGAAGATATCATATCCGTAGAAAATTGAATTGTAAATGAAAATATAGTGGTGAATCCTCTACAGAGAACTATGAGGAAAAGCATTAAGGCCAAAAGGAGCACACCATATTTGTTCTGCACATTAAACAGCTTTTGGTCTCTATCAAAGTAAGTGAAATATTTTATTGAACAATATTAGAGCATAAAAAAGCTACATTCTATTTTTAAGGTTATTTTACACTAGCAATTTATCTATAAATACATTACTATAACAGTACAAATTCATTACCAGTATCAATTTTTAATTTCAAGAATTAATCCACTTAAAATCTTATTTCCATTTTTTTGTATCTCAAAGAATCAAAGGATTGCAAAATAGTGTTTTAATCCTAGTAGAGAAAAGTCTAAAATTAGAATACAATATAAAAATTTAATAGAATAAATGAAGTCATGGCTTAGAATTGATGGGAAAGAGACTATCGAAAGGTTTCTTTGCTTACTTAAGTCACCTAATATCACAAATGGATATTTCTCATTCACTTGACAAAAATACTCATTTCTTCATCATACAGGTACTAAGTGCCTACGGTGTGCCCCTTGTTCTCACCCATTCTGTCTGTACTTTGTTTTTGTCCTTGGGAGTTCAGGAAAGAACTTCAGAGCTTCTACAAAGTAACCGAAATACAAGAACAAAGATTGGTCTAACTTTCAGAATAAGCATAAATATTAAGCACTTACTTAAATGTGGCCACTTTGTTTATGACATTCTCTAAGCCAGTTTCATTATTTTCCTGTTGAAACAACATTTTTGTCATTTTTACCTTCATGTAATGACTTTATCTTCTCTTACTGTGAACTGAAATACACTTTCAATAGCATTCCTGAGTGTTTCATAAACAGTAAAAAAAGATCAATTTCCAATATTTAAAAATTAGGTCTAAGACCAATTAGCTTTGTTTTGAGGGACCAATTTCTTAACTGAGGTAAGATGTATGTATAAACTGCTTAAGGAAGCAATTTAATCTAAGTTTGCCCTCATATATATATACACATACAACCAATCATTCAAAGAAATTATTATTTTCTTTATCTAGTATGTTCATCACCCACATCATTTAAGCACATGCCCATGCTGTACTAATCCCTAAAACCGAGGTAACAAAATAAATAGGATCTACGGTAAAACACATATGTAGATGTCCAAATATATTCTGGCTTCTGCAATTATAATAATTTTATTTTTTTCTGACTGGCCTGAACTTTTCCTTGAACAAGGAATTTTCTTGTTGTTTCTTTTTGGCCATGCCGTGTGTCATGTGGGATCTTAGTTCCCCGACCAGGGATCGAACCCACGCCCCTGTAGTGGAAGCACGGAGTCCTAACCACTGGACCACCAGGGAAGTCCCAATAAAGAATTTTTTTTTTATGAAGTCATTTAAAATCAGGATAAGGACCTAGTCAATATACTAAAGCAAATTCATAGATTCCTATAGTGTTGCAAAAATTAAATTTAGCCTCCTTTAAAAATGTACTTGAGATAAGCAGTGAAAAATTAGGGTAGACACTAAAGCTTTTTTTTTTTTTGCAAAATACGGTAAGTATATAATTATTGGTATGTGAAATTATTTTAGGTGGCACACAGTTATATATTTTTAAATTTTTGAATAGTTATTCATTTATCTTAACATGTATTAGGAAAAAATTAAATCTAGAATGTCAAACCTACTATTTCATTGTAATACTGCTTAGAAAGATGCTAAGGAAAAATGTAAGTTGATTTTAAAATGTATTAATAAGGGACTTCCCTGGTGGCACAGTGGTTAAGAATCTGCCTGTCAATGCACGGGGACACGGGTTTGATCCCTGGTTCGGGAGGATCCCCCATGCCGCGGAGCCACTAAGCCCGTGCGTCACAGCTACTGAGTCTGCGAGCCACAACTACTCAGCCCGTACGCCACAACTACTGAAGCCCGTGCGCCTAGAGCCTGTGCTCCGCAACAAGAGAAGCCACGACAATGAGAAGGCCGCGCACTACAACGAAGAGTAGCCCCCGCTTGCCGCCAACTAGAGAAAGCCCACGCACAGCAACAAAGACCCAACTCAGCCAAAAATAATAATAAATAAATAAATAAATAAACTGTATTAATAATTATAAAATTGGTAGACAGATGTGCAAATATTATGAAGGTGATATGCCAAATGGTTAAAGTTTGAGAATCAGTTAACAATGAAATTGGAAAAAGATACAGGTATGTTGGAAGAAAAATGACCAACAGTCAAAGCTTACCTCCATTCTACTTCTCTGGAAAGCCTTGATAGTACAGGTAAATCTAATCTCTTTTAAGAATCATTGTTCTAATTCAAAATTAAATCTCTGAGTAAAAAATATGACTCATAATCTTTAGGATTACTGCTTCAATATCAGCAATACTGATCATAAATATCACCTGTGTCAGCCATGAGAATGCACCCTGCAGACCTCCAGCTAGAGAACAGAGATACTAATGCAGGCTCACTCTGGGAGACATGGGAAGGCAACAAACCTTGATTAGACTACCCAGCAGTCTAGGACAGTCCTACCTAACGTTCCTTCCCTCTTTCCTTCACCTGGAGTCAGATTTGCACCACAGTATGATGGCTCCCCCAGCCTTTCCCAGCTTCCTCACCATTTCTCTCATAGTCATTGTTCCTAATTAAATCTTAAATCTTTTGTCTTGACATCTGCTTCTTAGAAGACCCAGACTAACACACCACCCAAATAGTCTCAGCATTTCAGGAAGTCCCCTTTTCCTCTGGAGAAAATTTATGTTAAAGTAAACAAAAAATCAAAGAGTTTCTTGCTCTAAAATGTTTTCTAAATAGCCAGAATGTCTCTAAAATGTTTCCTAATGCCCAAAAGCCCAGAATTAAAGTTTATACCACTAAAAAATTAATGGTGAGAGTTTTATATCTGAAAATTTCCTAAACAGATTTTCCTAAAACTTTGAGTGACTTCCAATTAAAGAAAAAGAAAAAACTATCCCATCTTGAGGTGAATGGAGTAAAAAACAAAACTGGACTTACATTCTCAGGTAAATTTTTGGCAATGGCACTGTGTGGCATGGGTTCAATACAAAGCAAGTGAATAATTTCTCTCATTGTGACCTCTTCTTTGGTCACATTTCCCACTCCAGGTACATAACGCTCTCCTAATACAAACAATGAAAAGAAAAAGTAAAACAATTAATTGCTTTCCATTTAAATCTCTTCCCATCAGGAACACTGCATTAAATCAAATCTATGAGATAGTGACCAAAAATTATATGAACATGTTCCTAAATCTGAACAAGAGTCTCTTTGCTGAAAGAGGAAGAAAAATGAAGAGATCTGAAGAACACAGGCCTTCTCTTAACTTAAACACACACACACATATACATACACATACTCACACATTATAAACAAGGCCCCTCGATTAAATTAGCATGTGTCTCTAACCCAGAAAACAAGGAAGATAGCATTGAATAAGTAGTGGCCATCATGGAACAATAGCTTTTCTTTCAAGATTTCCTCAATGTTGTCTCTACTTGTTATTTAAGAAAGAACAAAGTGAAAACTAAAAAACAAAATACTTAAAAGTATCTCTATGGGTTAAATGACAAAATAGTAATATGTATCAGGAATGGATGGTGTTGCTAACATGCCCACATGACCAGGTTTCCATTTTTCATCTCGATAAACTGCCAAATGGGGAGAGAAAATAGCTAAATTAACTATGGGAACTTCACTGGTGTCAACAGCATCTAATCCCCAATGCTTCAAGAAGGCTTAAAATATTTGACCTTATGTCACCACTGATTTTCAATACTACAACATGTGTACAAAGTCCTGTGATATCTATAAGAGGGTTATTACGAAGACAGGAATTTTTTGCCTAAGAGATTTGATGAATTCTACAAATTAGCCAAAGAATGACATTTTGTTAATTTAATTCACTTCCAACAGACTCACTCCTCTTCAAACGCTGTAATTTTCAATTTTTTTCCACCAAAACAGTACCCTCTATAAGTTTCGTGCTAGAAAGAACCTTAGAGATCATGTAGATTACTTTCACATTTTACAAATCAAGAATTTGAGACCCTAAAAATGTAAATGGTACACTCTTGATAGTTTATAGCGAGGTCAACACTAGATCTTCTGATTCCTAATCCAAATCTTTTGCTACTTCTTAATGTTTTCTCCATAATATAATCAGAGATTTTACACACACACACAAACACACACACTTTTAAAAATGATGACTCCTAAAGGTAATAAACTTATACTCAGGAATGTAGCAAGTATTAACTAAAAATAAAATCACATAGAAGGAAATACCCAATGAATTTGGGTAAACAAAATAACAGCAAAATAATAGTAGCAATAATAAAATAGTAAAATATAAAACAGCAAAAATATATTAGCAATTTTAATATATAGTATTAATAAGCAGTATTAGAAATTCTTCATATAGTATTCCAAGAACAAACACAAAAATTCCCCTCAAGTCTTTGTAATTTAATAAAGTATGTCATCAACTTAAAAATCTTTTACACATTTTTAATTTGTCCATTTTTTTCAGCAGTTTCCTATGGAATACTCTGGAGTTATTCCAGAAGAGTTAGTGCCTGGAAGATTTACATCTCACTTAGCAATGACGGTTTACCACACTTCCTGCTGAGACAAGCAGCTAGTCCAGCAACTAGCTCCCTGATAAACAAATAAAATGAACCCAGGTTTTCAGATTTGGCTAATGGCTAGAATCCTCACTAGGAAGTATTAATACAAAGCAGTGTCTCCTGCAGTAAAGTAAGAAACAAGAGCCAGAATGAGAAGTCAAAAACCTTTACTTAGCTGGTAAGATCAACAGAGACTATAATATAGAATATACAAAAGTAGAAGTATGGCCAATATTTGCACAAAGTAATTTAAAGAATGACTTGATGAAAATATATCTTACTTAGACGAATATTACATTGAAATTTCATATATATATATATATATATATATATATATATATATATATATACATAAAATTTTTAGCACTCGACATAGTTATTTTACATCTATTTTTCTAACTAGGATAATTATATCCCAGACCTCTACAAACAAGTCCAAACAATTACAAATCAGGTATTGAAAAATGAAGGTGTAATAGCTGTGCTTTTTAAAAGGTGAGTTTCTGAACATATCAATCACATTAGTCACATTAATCTCTAATATTCTCTGCTGTATGTGGGAGAAGAACAAAATAACTTACAGTTCTTATTAATGTTCTCTCTAAAAAGTAACTCATGTTCTATTTCAAAACATGTTTTAATCTTACCCACAATATAGATGAGGACTTGAAGCATTTCTTCTATTAAGGTATTATATTGTTTAATCAAATCCTATAGAATTATAAAAGAAAAAATTAGTTACTTAAGAACCAAAAACCTCCATAAAACATACATTTTTTCTGGATCAGATAGTCCAACCGATCCAGTATTTTCTTTTGGACCACAGCAACAGAGAATTATGAGGTGAATAATTCCCTTTTTTTGACATCAAATTCAACAAGGTTCACAATACTTGGCACATAGTAAGAACTCAATAACAATTGTTAAATATTATTATTGTTTTTATTATCATTATTTCCCATCTAGCCTTCAGTCAACAAAAGAATTCTAATCTTTAACTTTTCCTCTACTATTGGCTTCCTTCTTATCTGGGTTGGTGAGACAGTGTCTTCAAATAGGTAACTAACAGTTATGGTGAGAGTTCCCTTCCCTAACACACCTGTTATTTAAATACTACAGTAAATTAGATATTCATTTTCACTGAGTATAAAAACATGACTAAAAATTAGCTTTGTATTTTATAGCCTATCCTTTGGTCCGTTGCAAGTGACTTCTAATTTGAAGAATAAAATAATGTAATTCATAAATTCAAAGTAGTCAAAGGTTACTTTATAAACTGGTATCAAGTATTAAAACAATGAAGATGTGACAAAACTCCAGAGACAGATTATAAACTGTAAAAAATGTACTGATAACAAATACAAGTAAAGAATTAATATCTTTACTAAATAAGGAACTTTTACAAAAAACAGGAAAAGGGTGAAGGACAGGAACAGACAATTCACTACCAAAAAGGAAAAAAAAAGGTCAATAATCATGAAAACATGGTCAACCTCACTGATAATTAAAGAACTGCAAATGAAAATTAAACACCATCTTTCATGTATTAGACCAACAAAGATTAAAAATATCAGTACCATTACAGTACCATTACTGTACATACTGCTAGAGAGAGCTTAAATTGGAGTTACTTTTCTGAGAGTAATTTGACAATATGTATTGAGTCATAAGAAAGAGTATACTGTATTCTTCAGCAAATCCACTTCGAAGAATTTATGTTAACAAAATAATTAGGCAAGTGTTTAAACCTTGAGGTGCAGAGACGTTTATATGAGCAAAAAACTTGAAAAACCTCTTCAGCAATAGGGGACTAAAGTATAATGCATTCATATACTGCAATACTACACAGCCATTAAAAATTATGATGTAAAAAAAAGATGAGGTTGTTGCATACTTATTTAGTGACAAGAAAAAACCTATCACAATATTTCATTAAGCACAGGAAGCATATTACAAAAATAGTACATATAAAAGATTCAATTTTTCCTTTAAAAACAAATAAGACACAAAAACTTTAAAAGTGATCATTTCTAGGAGGCAGAGTTTCATGTGATTTTTCTTCTCCTTTTTGTTAATCTATATACAGTCATCACTCAGTATCTGCAGGGGATTGGTTCCAGGACCCCTGCAGATACCAAAATCCACAGATGCTCAAGTCCCTTATATAAAATGGCTAGTACAGTTGGGATTCTGTATCCATGGATACGGAGGGCCAACTATATTCTAATTTTTATAGAGTAAAAAGAATATATGTGTGTATATGTATGTTTTACATATGTGCCTGATTTTTGGAGATATACATAAATAAATAAAAATCTTAAATATGATTAAAATTTTTTAAATAATATTTCCTTTGGAATTAATTTACATATCAGTTTCTGTCACTTACCTGGTCTTTTATGGATATGGTCTTGTCAAAAGCATCAGCAAGTTCATACCTCTGAAGTACCAGTAATAAGAATTTGTTGGGATCCATTAAAGATGCACCAATCTGTGAAAGAAATCAAGTACCATAGTTCTCATGTATTAAATGGAGAAACATTTTGTCTCTAGTAGGACTATGAGAAAAAATTATAAGGTAAATCTGCAGAAGATAATGCAGTAGTCCCTTCTGCTTCTATGATACTATATTCATTTCAACAGTGAGAAAAATTTAAGTAAAGTTAACAATAGTTATAATATCTTCGCTTATTATAAGGAACCTAGGAAGGAAGGTTAAGACAAATATCAGAAGTAATTTAAATAGGTACCTGAAGCATAATGATATCTTTATCATACATTTCTTCTCTGCACTTAACATCTTGGTAATAAAACACCTATAAAATAAAAAGTAGAACAGAAGCTAAAAGAATCATTTTATTTCAAACAGAATTCTCAACAAAAACTATTCTTAAAATTTTCTCTAAACTAGAAACCCCAAGAACTCCTTTGTGGCAAAAAAAAGCTGTAAATCTACAAATCATTTTAAGGGATTTGTGAGGATGAAGTGAGAAAATACGGCATGAAAATAATTCAGAGTAAAAAATGCTCTATACTAGTTATTACTCTCAACATGCATAACAAAAGAATTTACTTCCCTTAAGTTTAAAATGCCCACTTCAATAAAAGTAAACCATTTTCTACAATCAATCATAACACCATTTTTCTCCCAAGTGGTATCTTTACAAGCCCTGTTTCCCCACCACTTAGGAAAAGCACTTCTCCTTATTTGCTCTAAAACAGAGGGAAAAACTGTAAGATGCCCTTCCATTAAGACTGGTGGTGGGAAGATTACATGTCCCCAAGTAACCCTCAGAGAAGACATATATTGGTGGGATGGTTCCTGGTACTACTGGCTTTCACCTAATCTACCCACTTAACAGGATTAAAGGAGAAATGTCTATACGGCCACTAGAACTTTCATTTCTGAGTTTATATAAGAGAACACAAAACAAATACTCAGCAAAATCCAGGGACACAAAGTAAAACATATAAAAGAAAAAACAAGCAGAAAATGAACACATTCATAGTGTGAACAATAGGCCTTGCCATACCTGGCTAATGAGAGACAGCCCATTTCTTCGCCACATCTCAGCAACAACCTGGGCAACCAATACCAGACAACGCAAAGGATATTCCACTAGTACCTCTACTTGAAAATCCTCCTGAAACAGAGTGAGATCAATTCCATTATTTCTCAGAGGGCTTGGATGTTATGGCACTATACATTGCTCAGTTTTCTCATCTGTAAGACAGAAGGGCTTGAACTAGATGACTCCAAGTCCCCATGATTCAGATTTCAATGTTTTATCATATAGACACAAAATTACTAACTGGGAATTATTCAGGTAGGTTTCAAAATATTCTTTTTCTTCCCACTCAACCAAGGGGTATTTAGAGGGGACCTCCCTAGTGGCGCAGTGGTTAAGAATCCCCCTGCCAATGCAGGGGACATGGGTTCGAGCCCTGGTCCGGGAAGATCCCACATGCCGTGGAGCAACTAAGCCCGTGTGTCTAGAGCCCATGCTCCACAACAAGAGAAGCCACCGAAATGAGAAGCCCGCACACCGCAACGAAGAGTAGCCCCCACTCGCCACAGCTAGAGAAAGCCCACGCGCAGCAACGAAGACCCAACACAACCAAAAATAAATAAATAAATACATAATTTTTTTAAAAAGAGGTATTTAGAAATAGAATATAAGCAAATCAACATTTAATAGAGTCACTTACAAAAGGCACAAATTCATGCAGTCTTGAAATAGCACCCAGCCTGCTTAAACGCACATGAAGACCTAAAGGTTAAAAAAAAAGAGAGAAAAATGAGAAAGCAATAAACCCAGCTGATTTGTTTCCTAGTTAACTCATCAAGTTTGAAAACTTGTGAGATTTAAACATACGTTTATTGAGTTTAGAAATGACATCTCAGAATGCAAACATTTGATTTCTAATTTTGAAACACAGTTTTACTAACATATTTAAGATCCTACATTGTACAAGGTGTGCTTATAAATTATATAAAAATAATATTCTGCCTGTTAAGAAATTATTCTCCTCTTAACCAAGCATCAAAAGAAATAAAAACTTATAAACAACACAGTCCTACTGTATAGCACAGGGAACTGTATTCAATATCCTGTGATAAACCATAATGGTAAAGAATATGAAAAAGAATGTAATATATACGTATAGCTGAGTCATTTTACTGTACAGCAGAAATTAAACACAACACTGTAAATCAACTATACTTCAATAAAATAAAAACAAATAACAATGAATCTAGGTATTTCTTTTTATAAAAATAGAAGTGACATAAAATCACGTCAATTATACCATATAGAAAAATTAACTAAAAATGAATCAAAGATCTGAACACAGGAGCTAAAACTATAAAACTCTTAGAAAATAACATAAGGAAAAGGCTTCACAACATTGGATTTGGCCATAATTTCTTGGATATGACACCATAAGCACAGGCAACCAAAGGGAAAATAAATGAGACTACACCAAATTAAAAACTTTTGTGCATCAAAGGACACTATCAACAGAGTGAAAAGGCAACTCACAGAATGGGAGAAAATAGCTGCAAACCATATATCTGATAAGCAGTTAATATCCAGAATATACAAAGAACTCCAATAACTCAACAACAAAATCTGATTAAAAAAGAGACAAAGGACTTGACAGACCTTTCTCCAAAGAAGATATACATATGGCCAGTAAGCACAGGAAAAGATGCTCAGTATCACTAATCATTAAGGAAATGCAAATCAAAACCACAAGGAGATACCACTTCACACTCATTAGGATGGCTATTTAAAAAACAAAAAATAACAAGTATTGATGAGGATGTAAAGAAACTGGAATCCTTGTGCTCTGCTTCTGGGAATGTAAGATGGTGCAGCTGCTATGGAAAACAGTATGGTGGTTCCTCAAAAAATTAAAAAGTAGAATTACCTTATGATCCAACAATTCCACTTTATGGGTATATACCCCAAGAATTGAAAACAAGCACTCAAACGCATATTTGGACACCTGTGTTCATGGCAACATTATTCGACAATAGCCAAAAGATGTAAGCAACCCAAGCATCTACTGGAGGATGAACAGATAAACAAAACGTGGTATATACATACTATGGAATATTATTCAACCTTAAAAATGAAGGAAATCTGACATATACTACAACATGGATGAACTCTGAGGACATTATGCTAAGTGAAATAATCCAGTTATAAAAGGATATGAGTATGATTTCACTTATATGAGGTACCTAGAGTAGTCAAGTCATAGAGACAGAAAATCAGAGACTGTAGGGAGCAGGGAATGAGGAGTTATGTTGAATGGGCACAAATTTCAGATTGGGAAGATGAAAAGAATTCTGGATATGGATGGTGGTGATGGTTGTACAACAATGTGAATGTACTTAGTGTCACTGAACTATATACTTAAAAAATGATTAAAATGGTAAATTTTATGTTATGTATATTTTACCACAATTAAAAATATAAATATATACACTTATACAAAGTTGTTAAAAGAAAAAGAAACTGACATGGTCGATTTACATAGAAATGCAAATCAAAGGATGATTAAAGAAAATCTATGATTTCTTTCTTTTAGTGGTGAAAGGAACAGTGACACAGTGAACACACACTGGTGCAATCAGGCAGAGAAGAGGGTGAAAAAAACAGCAACAAGATTTTCCTATATTTACATTTGGTTAGGCAATAAGTTACCAAGTTAGTCCTTAAGTGTACAGTATAAGGATCCATTAGTTGACCCAGATAACAAAAAGCCCAGGTAGCACCCTTAGACGTTCTGGTCACAGCTTTTTGAAGGATAGTGACAGCTTTTAACTGCAGTATCTGATCCAAGTATGTCTGTGCATACTGAGAACAAAAATAGTACTGATTCTAATATGAATATCTAGAAAACAAAGCTAATCGAACATGCAAAAACTAAATAAACACTCACCAGCAAGAGTCCTAGAGAGTGGCAGATGTATGCTTACAAGATCTTCAGATACTCTGTAGGATTTAGTTTCCAAAGTATGACCGCACAATTGTACTACTGTTTTGCTACTAGATTTGAAACTTGTACTGCACCTCATCACAGCTTTATGACATTCTTTATAAGCCACCAGTAAGAGTTCCTCCTAAAAGGAAAATAAAAATGCAAATAAAATGACAAGTTATCTACTTTATTACATCATTCAGTAAATATTTACTAAATACAAGCACAAAATTGTTAGATGTGTTACTAGAGCTACATCAACAGGATCTGCAAACCTGTAGGAAATATTATGACAGTCAGACAGACATACATACACACACTTATAATCAAAGTAAAAAATTGTAAGCCACGTAAACGGTATAAACTAATAACCTTAATAGGGAAAAAAAAAAAAAAAGAATCACAAACAACTGGGAATACTTATTTGCAAAAGTAGCTTTTGAGGGGCTTCCCTGGTGGCACAGTGGTTAAGAATCCACCTGCCAATGCAGGGGACACGGGTTCAAGCCCTCGTGCAGGAAGATCCCACATGCCATGGAGCAACTAAGCCCGTGCGCCACAGCTACTGAGCCTGTGCTCTAGAGCCCTCGAGCCGCAACTACTGAGCCCACGTGCCTAGAGCCCGTGCTCTGCAACAAGAGAAGCCACTGCAATGAGAAGCCCACACACTGCAACGAAGAGTAGCCACCACTCGCCGGAACTAGAGAAAGCCCGCGTGCAGCAACAAAGACCCAATGCAGCCAAAAATTAATTAATTAATTAATTAATTTAAAAAGTAGTTTTTGAGTGGAGTTTGAAAGAATATGTAGAATTTAAGTATGGGGGGAAGATGGAGAGATGGTAGCACTGTAAGCAGAGATACAGAATAAACAAAGAGAAATAAGGGGAAGTATAACTCTTGTTCAGGCAGTGGAAAGGAATAAAAACTAGATAAATCAAAGGGTTTATGGACAGAATTAATGAGCAATTAAACTGGAAATATGCCTTGGCGTTGCCATGTAAAGCTGAATATACTGATATTGTCTGAAGTGTAATAGTGTAGTCAACATATTGCTTCCAGAAGAATTAGTGGGTGTCACTGAAGGTGACAGATTGGAGACAGTAGTGTTAGGAGACAAGGAAACCAATAGAAAGTTTACTACTAAGTTAAGTGTAAGGTGATAAGGGACTCAAACTAGGGTGGGGGCAGTCAGGGCAAAAAAGAATAAACCCTTAGGAAATAAGTTAGGATTATAAAATATATTTAGGATAAGGAAGACTCAAATCTGGGTGAGTATGGCAGGGAGATGAGTCAAAGGTCACTTTTTAAGAGCATTTCTCACTGATTTTATCTTGAAAAAAGGAATTCTATAGTTAAATAAAGTTTGGGAATATCTCTCTTAGAAATGAGCACATTAATTTTTTTTTTCTTTAAATAAATTTATTTATTTAGTTTTTGCTGTTTTGGTTCTTCGTTGCTGCGTGAGGGCTTTCTCTAGCTGCGGCAAGCGGGGGCTACTCTTCATTGAGGTGCGCGGGCTTCTCATTGCAGTGGCTTATCTTGTTGCAGAGCATGGGCTCTAGGCACGTGGGCTTCAGCAGTTGCAGCACACAGGCTCAGTAGTTGTGGCACACGGGCTTAGTTGCTCCGCGGCATGTGGGATCTTCCCAGACCAGGGCTTGAACCTGTGTCCCCTGCACTGGCAGGTGGATTCTTAACCACTGCGCCACCAGGGAAGTCCTGAGAACACTGATTAATCAAAGGGTTTGAGAAGTTCAGTGGCTTAAAAAAATCATGTTTGGAAACTAGTGAGGGAGGGGCAAGATGGCGGAAGAGTAAGACGCGGAGATCACCTTCCTCCCCACAGATACATGAGAAATACATCTACACGTGGAACTGCTCCAACAGAACACACACTGAACGCTGGCAGCAGACATCAGACCTCCCAAAAGGCAAGAAAATCCCCACGTACTTGGCCGTGTGGATGAAAGGCTCTTGGTGCTCCAGCCAGGCATCAGGGCTGTCCCTCTGAGGTGGGAGAGCCAACTTCAGGACACTGGTCCACAAGAGACCTCCCAGCTCCACGTAATACCAAATGGCGAAAATCTCTCAGAGATCTCCATCTCAACACCAAGACCCAGCTTCACTCAACGACCAGCAAGCTACAGTGCTGGACACCCTATGCCAAACAACTAGCAAGACAGGAACACAGCCCCATCCATTAACAGAGAGGCTGCCTAAAATCATAATAAGGCCACAGACACCCCAAAACACACCACCAGACGTGGACGAGCCCACCAGAAAGACAACATCCAGCCTCATCCACCAGAACACAGGCACTAGTTCCCTCCACCAGGAAACCTACACAACCCACTGAACCAACCTTAGCCACTGGGGACAGATACCAAAAACAACGGGAACTACAAACCTGCAGCCTGTGAAAAGGAGACCCCAAACACAGTAAGATAAGCAAAATGAGAAGACAGAAAAACACACAGCAGATGAAGGAGCAGGGTCAAAACACACCAGACCTAACAAATGAAGAGGAAATAGGTAGGCTACCTGAAAAAGAATTCAGAATAATGATAGTAAGGATGATCCAAAATCTTGGAAATAGAATAGACAAAATGCAAGAAACATTTAACAAGGACGTAGAAGAACTAAAGAGGAACCAAGCAACGATGAAAAACACAATAAATGAAATTAAAAATACTCTAGATGGGATCAATAGCAGAATAACTGAGGCAGAAGAACGGATAAGTGACCTGGAAGATAAAATGGTGGAAATAACTACTGCAGAGCAGGATAAAGAAAAAAGAATGAAAAGAACTGAGGACAGTCTCAGAGACCTCTGGGACAACATTAAATGCACCAACATTCGAATTACAGGGGTCCCAGAAGAAGAAGAGAAAAAGAAAGGGGCTGAGAAAATATTTGAAGAGATTATAGTTGAAAACTTCCCTAATATGGGAAAGGAAATAGTTAATCAAGTCCTGGAAGCACAGAGTCCCATACAGGATAAATCCAAGGAGAAACACACCAAGACACATATTAATCAAACTCTCAAAAATTAAATATAAAGAAAACATATTAAAAGCAGCAAGGGAAAAACAACAAATAACACACAAGGGCATCCCCATAAGGTTAACAGCTGATCTTTCAGCAGAAACTTTGCAAGCCAGAAGGGAGTGGCAGGATATACTTAAAGTGATGAAGGAGAAAAACCTACAACCAAGATTACTCTACCCAGCAAGGATCTCATCCAGATTTGATGGAGAAATTAAAACCTTTACAGACAAGCAAAAGCTGAGAGAGTTCAGCACCACCAAACCAGCTTTACAACAAATGCTAAAGGAACTGCTCTAGGCAAGAAACACAAGAGAAGGAAAACACCTACAATAACAAACCCAAAACATTTAAGAAAATGGGAATAGGAACATACGTATCGATAATTACCTTAAATGTAAATGGATTAAATGCTCCCACCAAAAGACACAGACTGGCTGAATGGATACAAAAACAAGACCCATATATATGCTGTCTACAAGAGACCCACTTCAGACCTAGAGACACATACAGACTGAAAGTGAGGGGATGGAAAAAGATATTCCATGCAAATGGAAATCAAAAGAAAGCTGGAGTAGCAATTCTCATATCAGACAAAATAGACTTTAAAATAAAGACTATTACAAGAGACAAAGAAGGACACTATATAATGATCAAGGGATCGATCCAAGAGGAAGGTATAACAATTGTAAATATTTATGCACCCAACATAGGAGCACCTCAATACATAAGGCAAATACTAACAGCCATAAAAGGGGAAATCGACAGTAACACAATCATAGTAGGGGACTTTAACACCCCACTTTCACCAATGGACAGATCATCCAAAATGAAAATAAATAAGGAAACACAAGCTTTAAATGATACATTAAACAAGATGGACTTAATTGATATTTATAGGACATTCCACCCAAAAACAACAGAATACACATTTTTCTCAAGTGCTCATGGAACATTCTCCAGGATAGATCATATCTTGGGTCACAAATCAAGCCTTGGTAAATTTAAAAAAATTGAAATCGTATCAAGTATCTTTTCCGACCACAACGCTATGAGACTAGATATCAATTACAGGAAAAGATCTGTAAAAAATACAAACACATGGAGGCTACACAATACACTACTTAATAACGAAGTGATCACTGAAGAAATCAAAGGGGAAATCAAAAAATACCTAGAAACAAATGACAATGGAGACACGACGATCCAAAACCTATGGGATGCAGCAAAAGCAGTTCTAAGAGGGAAGTTTATAGCAATACAAGCCTACATCAAGAAACAGGAAACATCTCGAATAAACAACCTAACCTTGCACCTAAAGCAATTAGAGAAAGAAGAACAAAAAAAACCCCAAAGCTAGCAGAAGGAAAGAAATCATAAAGATCAGATCAGAAATAAATGAAAAAGAAATGAAGGAAACAATAGCAAAAATCAATGAAACTAAAAGCTGGTTCTTTGAGAAGATAAACAAAATTGATAAACCATTAGCCAGACTCATCAAGAGAAAAAGGGAGAAGACTCAAATTAATAGAATTAGAAATGAAAAAGGAGAAGTAACCACTGACACTGCAGAAATACAAACGATCATGAGAGATTACTACAAGCAACTCTATGCCAATAAAATGGACAACCTGGAAGAAATGGACAGATTCTTAGAAATGCACAACCTGCCAACACTGAACCAGGAAGAAATAGAAAATATGAACAGACCAATCACAAGCACTGAAATTGAAACTGTGATTAAAAATCTTCCAACACACAAAAGCCCAGGACCAGATGGCTTCACAGGCGAATTCTATCAAACATTTAGAGAAGAGCTAATACCTATCCTTCTCAAACTCTTCCAAAATATTGCAGAGGGAGGAACACTCCCCAACTCATTCTATGAGTCCACCATCACCCTGATACCAAAACCAGACAAAGATGTCACAAAGAAAGAAAACTACAGGCCAATATCACTGATGAACATAGATGCAAAAATCCTCAACAAAATACTAGCAAACAGAATCCAACAGCACATTAAAAGGATTATACACCATGATCAAGTGGGGTTTATTCCAGGAATGCAAGGATTCTTCAATATACGCAAATCAATCAACGTGATACATCATATTAACAAATTGAAGGAGAAAAATCATATGATCATCTCAATAGATGCAGAGAAAGCTTTCAACAAAATTCAACACCCATTTATGATAAAAGTCCTGCAGAAAGTAGGCATAGAGGGAACTTTCCTCAACATAATGAAGGCCGTATATGACAAACCCACAGCCAACATTGTCCTCAATGGTGAAAAACTGAAAGCATTTCCACTAAGATCAGGAACAAGACAAGGTTGCCCACTCTCACCACTATTATTCAACATAGTTTTGGAAGTGTTAGCCACAGCAATCAGAGAAGAAAAAGAAATAAAAGGAATCCAAATCGGAAAAGAAGAAGTAAAGCTGTCACTGTTTGCAGATGACATGATACTATACATAGAGAATCCAAAAGATGCTACCAGAAAACTACTAGAGCTAATCAATGAATTTGGTAAAGTAGCAGGATACAAAATTAATGCACAGAAATCTCTTGCATTCCTGTACACTAATGATGAAAAATCTGAAAGTGAAATTAAGAAAACACTCCCGTTTACCATTGCAACAAAAAGAATAAAATATCTAGGAATAAACCTACCTAAGGAGACAAAAGACCTGTATGCAGAAAATTATAGGACACTGATGAAAGAAATTAAAGATGATACAAATAGATGGAGAGATATACCATGTTCTTGGATTGGAAGAATCAACATTGTGAAAATGACTCTGCTACCGAAAGCAATCTACAGATTCAATGCAATCCCTATCAAACTACCACTGGCATTTTTCACAGAACTAGAACAAAAAATTTCACAATTTGTATGGAAACACAAAAGACCCCGAATAGCCAAAGCAATCTTGAGAACGAAAAATGGAGCTGGAGGAATCAGGCTCCCTGACTTCAGACTATATTACAAAGCTACAGTAATCAAGTCAGTTTGGTACTGGCACAAAAACAGAAATATAGATCAATGGAACAGGATAGAAAGCCCAGAGATAAGCCCACGCACATATGGTCACCTTATCTTTGATAAAGGAGGCAAGCATATACAGTGGAGAAAAGACAGCCTCTTCAATAAGTGGTGCTGGGAAAATTGGACAGGTACATGTAAAAGTATGAAATTAGAACACTCCCTGACACCATAACAAAAATAAACTCAAAATGGATTAAAGACCTAAGTGTAAGGCCAGACACTATCAAACTCTTAGAGGAAAACATAGGCAGAACACTCTATGACATAAATCACAGCAAGATCCTTTTTGACCCAGCTCCTAGAGAAATGGAAATAAAAACACAAATAAACAAATGGGACCTAATGAAACTTAAAAGCTTTTGCACAGCAAAGGAAACCATAAACAAGACCAAAAGACAACCCTCAGAATGGGAGAAAATATTTGCAAATGAAGCAACTGACAAAGGATTAATCTCCAAGATTTACAAGCAGCTCATGCAGCTCAATAACAAAAAAACAAACAACCCAATCCAAAAATGGGCAGAAGACCTAAATAGACATTTCTCCAAAGAAGAGATACAGATTGCCAACAGACACATGAAAGAATGCTCAACATCATTAATCATTAGAGAAATGCAAATCAAAACTACAATGAGGTATCATCTCACACCGGTCAGAATGGCCATCATCAAAAAATCTAGAAACAATAAATGCTGGAGAGGGTGTGGAGAAAAGGGAACACTCTTGCACTGTTGGTGGGAATGTAAATTGATACAGCCACTATGGAGAACAGTATGGAGGTTCCTTAAAAAACTAAAAATAGAACTACCATACGACCCAGCAATCCCACTACTGGGCATATACCCTGAGAAAACCATAATTCAGAAAGAGTCATGTACCAAAATATTCATTGCAGCTCTGTTTACAGTAGCCAGGACATGGAAGCAACCTAGGTGTCCATCATCGGACGAATGGATAAAGAAGATGTGGCACATATATACAATGGAATATTTCTCAGCCATAAAAAGAAATGAAATGGAGGTGTTTGTAATGAGGTGGATGGAGTTAAGAGTCTGTCATACAGAGTGAAGTAAATCAGAAAGAGAAAAAGAAATACAGTATGCTAACACATATATATGGAATCTAAGGAAAAAAAAAAAAAAAGAAAAGGTCATGAAGAACCTAGTGGCAAGATGGGAATAAAGACACAGACCTACTAGAGAATGGACTTGAGGATATGGGGAGGGGGAGGGGTGAGATGTGACAGGGTGAGAGAGTGTCATGGACATATATACACTACCAAATGTAAAATAGATAGCTAGTGGGAAGCAGCCGCATAGCACAGGGAGATCAGCTCGGTGCTTTGTGACCACCTAGAGGGGTGGGATACGGAGGGTGGGAGGGAGGGAGATGCAAGAGGGAAGAGATATGGGAACACATGTATATGTATAACTGATTCACTTTGTTATAAAGCAGAAGCTAACACACCATTGTAAAGCAATTATACTTCAATAAAGATGTTTTAAAAAATAATAATAATAAAAAAAATTTTTTTAATTAAAAAAATAAAAAAATCATGTTTGATTTTGTTCAACCTAGCATTTCCCGATCTTACATGAACATAAAACTTTTTTCCCCCTCAAAAGTCTGTTAACATCTAACACACAGAACACAGTGGCTCTCAGATTTCCTGTATGGATGAACGTATGAATCATGGTGTCATGAACAGAATAAGGGAGTCAAGAAGAAAAAATGCAAGCTGGAAGTAGAATGAAATGATGACAAATCAATTTAATATATTCTGAGTTTGAAATACAAATGTAAGATCCAAGCAGTAATGTGTAGCACACAAACAGAAGTGATTCTATAGTTTGGGAAAGTTATCTTATGAAGTTTTAATTGGGGTGGTAGAAATAAAAGATCTGTAAGAAAAAGAAAACATTGGGGAATGTCTCATTTAGTAGGCAGAAGGAAGTGAGGGAAAAAAGGCAATCACTGATTGAAATGGGTAATCAATAAGAGAAATATTAGGATAAGTAGGTTTGTGAAAATCAGAGGGAAAGAGTTTCAAAACGATTAAGGTTCTCAAAAGAATACAACGCTACAGACATTTAAGGAAGATGGGGGACCTAGAAAAGACCTCTGAATTTGGTTACTAAATAGATCCTTTAAAATTTTTTCAAAAAGCAGTTCCTATCAATTGGTAAGGGCAGAAGCCTGGCTCTAAAGAAGTTTTAGAAGCTAAAGAGTGGCGACAGTAAATGTAGATGACTTCAGGAGGTTTTGCAGATGTCAACATGAACACCACACACTTTGACCTCATCTCCAACAATTAAGCATGCCCTTCATAAAGATGAGGGGAGCCAAAAAATATGTGCTGTGGTAGTTGCTGGACAATATTTCCTGTCCTTATCGTTCTATACAGCTGCTGTGCTAGATTAAAGTCTATTGTGTCTGTGAGCGTGACCCCCACTCTGAACCCATGACCAATGGCTGGTGGTGGAGCAGATGAGGAAAAAAGAGAGATAAAATACAGTTCATGAGGTAGCAATGACAAGTAAGGGGGCTTTCATTCTCATTGTTCTTAAGAATAGGAGAGTCCTGTGTGTTTACAGGCAGATGAATGAAAGAGTGGGAAATACCAGAGGAGACAACTGAGGAAGCAAACTCCAGGAAGAAGTAATATAGGTTGGGACCAAGAGCCTAGGTAGAGACATCACTTTTAGAAAGAGGAAAATGAAAGAGATGAATAGTGAAGATATATATAGAAACTTAGTGAATTGACTATAGTGAGATGTACAGAGAAACTGGAGAAGATGAAAGAATTTGACTTAGATAATGTTAATTTTCTCAGAACAGAAATAAATGAGGTCATCTTCTCAAAAGGGAGTCTGGAGTAGGATTATGTGTTTAAAGAGCATTATGGTCTAAAATTATTGCTTAAGGAGGGGACTTTGCTGGTGGTCCAGTGGTTAAGAATCAGCCTTCCAATGCAGGGGACATGGGTTCAATCCCTGGTTGGGGAACTAAGATCCCACATGCCACGGGGCAACTAAGCCCGCACGCCGCAACTACTGAGCATGCAGGCCACAACTAGAGAAGACCACGCACTGCAACGAGGAGGACGCATGCCACAGCGGAGGATCCCACATGCCACAACGAAGATCCCATGTGCCGCAACTAAGACCCAACACAGCCAAAAATAAAATAAATAAATATTTTTAAAAATAAATAAATAAAATAAAATTATTGCTTAAGGAAAAATATTAGTTCTATATTTTAAAATTAATTTTCTTGGACTTCCCTGGTGGCGCAGTCGTTAAGAATCCGCCTGCCAATGAAGGGGACATGGGTTCGAGCCCTGCTCCAGGAAGATCCCACATGCTGTGCAGTAACTAAGCCCAAGCACCACAACTACTGAGCCTGCGCTCTAGACCCCAAGAGCCACAACTACTGAGCCTGCATGCCACAACTACTGAAGCCCACACGCCTAGAGCCCGTGCTCTGCAACAAGAGAAGCCACTGCAATGAGAAGCCCGCACACTGCAACGAAGAGTAGCCCCCGCTCGCCGCAACTAGAGAAAGCCTGTACACAGCAACGAAGACCCAACGCAGCCAAAAATAAATAAATAAATAAATAAATTAAAAAATAAATAACTAAAATTAATTTTCTTAATGGTTTAACTCACATAACAAGGCTCTTGATTGAATAAATATCTACATCCCTCCACTGTTGGAATATTTAAAAGTCTAGTCCTAATTTTATTATAATATTCATGTCCAAGGAAAAAAATTTATCAATAATTAATTTATTAATTGATTAGTGTGTGCTGTATTTTTTAAACTCCACTATTCCCAAAGGTAAATGGAATGCTACGGAGCACATTTTCTAATTAAGTGTAAAAAACTACAAATTTAATAAGATAATTCAAATATATAAGCAACTATTTAAGTAATAAAACTTTACATCAAGGAAGTTGCAACATAAAACTATACTATTAATAACAATCAGAACACTTAAAAAGGCACGGATCCTTCTAACAAATTGTACTTACATCACAAGCGCACCACTCTTGGAACATTAGTAAAATATTCTTCAATTGCATCTGTATAGCAATGGCAGCCTCCCAGTCAGGATCCACTTCTATGTGTTGCCCAACCTGTCTTCTGATTTCTTCCATTCCCTACAAGAAAAGAGTGGTTAACATATACATATGGGCCCTCTTTCTTTGCTCTTCCACTGGCAAAATATAAAATCATCAGGATTTATATTCATGTATGCGTAGTTTTTTAACATGGCTGTTACACTAGGTCAGAACACACGGGTTCAAATCATAACTCTGTCATTTTCTAGCTGTATGACCCTGGTCAAATTATTTCTAAGCTATGATTCCCTTATATGTAAAAGGGGAATAATAATAGTAACTACCTCATAAGATTGCTATGAGGCTCAAAAGAAATAATGCATGAAAGTGCTTACTACAGTTATCACATGGTGAGCATCAATAAACATTAACAGTAACAACTGCAGTTAACTAAGCTATTCAGAAAGATCTATTAAAGCAGAATCAGTGAGGCAGTGTTTAAATTTTACTTCTATTTTGCTAGATTTATCCTTCCTCAAATAAAAACCATAATTTGCTCAAAACAAAACAAAACATGAAAGATTGGGGTTAAATTTTTTTTAATAAATTTATCTTATTGACGTACAGAAGAACTATCATACCTGCATACAGGTAAGAATCCTCAAAAAAGATCTAAAGCCTTCAAGGAACTGCATTCTTAATCTTTCCGTCCATACTGCGGGCTTGCTGATCAGGATATACCTATCATTTCAAGAGACAAAGAAACATTTCACTTTCCTATTTTGGGATAATGTTAAGGTTCTCAGGGCTATAGATAATGTTGATTCATCAAAATTATGAATTCTAATTTCTTGCAATTCTAGGCAGTGCTAGAATTACACCAGCAAAATGTGAATGCTCTACCTATGAGAGGCAGATGTCAAAGCTAAGCCTGACTTCTCCACTCAAAAGTTAGTCTGATTAAGTGAACCTAGCCTGTCACAGCTGGACAACCACAGTACAAATTTTCTATAACTGTTCATACCCTTCACCCAAAGGACCAGTTGGAATCCCTTCAGCCTCAAAATGCATGTCAAAACTACATGTGCATGATGTATGTTGTTTGTGCAAACTATTTCAGAATATTTTGTAAGTTATAAAATATTTTTGTGCATTAAAATGACACACTTTTTCCCCTAAAGCATGCAGTCATGAGAATTATAGTAGTTTGGCCTGAGGATTCAATACCTTTGTTGTTGCTGCTCAGTATGTAATAATTAAAGATTTGTACAACTTTGTGTGACTATTCTGCACTGGTTCCCAGAGCCATTCATTCCTGCTACCTGATTTCAGTACCATAGATATACTACTGCTGGTGGGTCAGGAAATTTGGAACAAACTTCCTACCTCCATGCTTTCTTCGCCCAGAACCCAGAAGAAGGATATAAGCACCTATGTCATCGTGGCTTACATATCAGAATGTATTTGTCTCATAAGATAAACAGACCCATTTTAGCCTATAATTTACAAGACCAATACTTCTTTTGGCTGTAAAGGCAATGGCTGTTTTCATATCCAGTGGGAACATGGTTTATCACAAAATAACTTCTCAGGAAGGAATCATTAACAATTATTAAAAATTATTTTGCACTCAGTCAACCCAAATCAATTCCTATTACACACCAGGTATCAGGAACATAAACATGAACCAGACACCCTACCCTTGAGGTTCAAAGTGCAGATGGGAAAACAGATATGTATCTGGACACTGTAATCCAATGTTAAGCTCCCAAAAAAAGGGCACAAAGGAAGTAATGCTGAACATAAAAGAAAAGGCAAAAAGATGGAGGAAAAATTAGTTTTATTCGTAAAGATCGTAAGGCTTGTGGTTTAATTTTCCCTTTTTTAAATAGCCATTAATATGTTGAAAGTTAAAATACAATCATCAGGACTTTATCAAAGAAATAACTTTGAAATATACTAATTACATTCTAAATCTTTCTTTTAAAGTAAAAAAGACTAAAGTTTAAACTCTACCACAATGAACAAATGGCATCAAAGTTTGGCTGTTTTCTAGAGCACTACTACTCAAAAGGTTGGTTCACAAACCAGAAGCATCAGCATCAACTGAATCTTTAGAAATGCAGAATCTACTGAGAAATAATCTGCATTTTAACAAGCTCCCATAATGATTTGCATTCATCTTAATATTTGAGAAGCATTGATCTAGAGAAGAAAATTTACATTTCTAGTTTCACATAGTTCATGCCTGACCCCTGTAGGAGACCTAGGAAGTAAAGAAGATGTAAGAGATAGGAAGAAAGGAAAGAGTAAGGAAGTAAAGGAAAAGAAAAGCAGTCTGCAGATAAAAATAGGTGGTAAAAGCAGTAGAAGGAAAGGGTGGGACAGAGTAGGAGAGGAAGAGGGTGACTTGCATTGAGAATATGCTATACTTTTCAGAAAAAGGAAGGAACAGGTTAGAGTAATACAAGGATAATATTCACTTAACAGAACCAAGGTTCAACTGCATCTCTTTTCTAAGTTTCATTTCCATAATATCCCAACAGATACCTTCCACAGAGTGAGTGACAAATGAAACTAAATTAATACAGGTGTATTTATTTAGAATGAGAGAGGTAATAATCCCTTCCTTCTACTACACAGACCTCAGAGTACTGTGTTCATTTCTTGGCATATACCTTAAGAGGTATACAGTCAACTAAAACAGGTTCAGTAGCGAAGGACAATAACGTAGAAGGAATTTTAAATATGAAATGGGTATATTTAAAGAAAATGATGCAACTTAACATAAAAAAGAGTTGTCAGATATGCCTGCTGTCTTCAAATACTTCAAGTTAAATGAGCACTGAGTTGTTCTGAATGGACAAAGGGTGAGCTAGAGCCACATAATGAAAGCTACAAAAAGACACAGTTCAATATAAAATAAACTTTCTAAAAGTTGGAAGGGGCTACTCAAGGGTTAGAATGCACTGCTTTGAGAGAATGAAAATTTCCTGAGGCAGGCTGAACACAGCTTCTGCTAGGACCAATAAACTTATTTCATGCTGAGGTACAGTCAGATAAGTAGTATATAAAGTGAGACTATGAAGAGCTACAAATTCTGGAAGAATCTGTACTTTATTCTAGAAACAGTTAAAAGGCATTAAGTATTTGTGGTTATTTCTAACTGATTTAAAAGCAGGGCTTCAGGAAAAAGTGGTGAATGAATAAGTATATGGGGAAATAATAAGAATGACTACAAAATTTCTACAATGAGAGACTGAGAAATGGGGCTCAGTAATTATTTGTTAAATGAAGGGTATATCTGATTGGTGTTTTAGGCCAGGTTTCAGAGAAGGCTTTGTTGTTGTTTATGTAGTCTGTGAAGCTACATAATGTAGTGAAAGGAACATGAGTATTACAGATAAATAGCATTAGGCTCAAATCCAAATTCTGCCACTTACTAGCTTTGTGACCTTAGGCAAATAATTATAATCTACAAATAAAGATATCACCTACCTTATGAGAATGTTGCAAGAATAAAATGAAGTAAAATAAGTAAAGCTTCTTAGCACATAGCAGTTACTAATAAGGACCCTTGTGAGAGTGAATTACACGAGAAGTCTAGCACAGTATCTGCTAATCAGGTCCTCAAAAGACATTAATTTTCCCTTCTCCTTGTCATTAGAGATATCTCTACTTCTGTAAGGATGTAGGAGAGAAATTGTGAGCATCAAAAGAGTGGGAAAACTTTAAAATTACCTTCCCAACCAGGGACCCTAAAGTTTTACCATAGGGGTAAGTATCTAGGGATGCGTTAACTCTAAATTATTTACCACAGAGAATAATTATAGTCAGAGATCCACAAAATAAAATATGACAAAACAATGATGTGATTATGCTCTTCTCTGGATAGAAAAATAACTCTAAGAATACTTCAGAGTAATGAGAACCACAGAAAGAGATTTTTCGTATACAGTAGACCAAAGGAATGATAAATACACTGATTTAACACTAAACTTTAAGTACTGCCATTTGGAGTTTTTGTATATTTTTTGTTTGTTTGTTTTGCATAATTTGTGAATCACACTGGCTAAATGGTAATTCACTACTGAACTCATCACCATCTCAACTTGTACTGAAGATATGATAACATAACGATTTACTGAACTTTAAAGAATTACATGTCATAATCATATTTAGAAATTGCAGAATTTGAAAGGGTCTGGAAACATTTTTCTCAGTAATATCAAGGATCCAATGCATAGTTCCAGAAATCTGTCAAATGTATTTTTCTAACTAGACTAAACTGTTTCTAGGTTGGTTTAGAAACTTGTTTCCAGCTCTCTATACTTTACGTAGTCACTAGAAGAAGTGGACAAAATTAGAATGATTTTATTCACATAGGGACTAGAATAAGTAATCATATATATCTTAGAGCTCTTTTTTTAATAGCGAACTAAATGAAACATATTTTGTCTTAATATATTCTTAAAATAATTGTTTATGATTTATTGAATACTTTATACAGCATAATCCTTACAGTAGTCATCATCTATTTCTAAAAAAATTAGAAATTTATTCCCTTTTAGGTCCAATGATCCCAAATGTGATCATCATATGATTCCAATTTTAGTTTAAAAGGAAACTCCATTCTCTTCAGGGAGAAAAACTTAAGAAACCCCTGATGAATACTTGGTCATATGTATGAAAAAGGGAGTTAAAAAAATTCACATCAACAAGATCATCTGAAACTAAGCACAAAGAGACTATGCAAGAGGGGCAGAACCAAAATACATGAGTGGAAGTGAGTGGAAGGCATGGTGACTATGATGGAGATTCATTTGGTGACCCCAAGAGACCCTAAGTTCCTGTGAGAGGCCCTTCCTCAGTACCTTCTTTACTGACCTGATTTTAACTCTATAAGAAGCCTTCACTTAAAACATTTATTGACATCACAGTAACAGTTCTCTGTACTTGCCATCATCATAAAGATTCCAAGATAACCAAAAGGATCAGATGTTTATTTATAGGACAGAATAAACACAACTGTGTTTAACAGGTACCCTCACCTTTTTACTCGAACAACTTACTTTAGATCACATATTACTGCATATACTCTTCCCAATTTGTCCTGGCTATAACCCTGGAAGTTGAATTTATTGTTCCTATCCAAGTACTCAGGCAAAACTTCCAGCAGAGTTTCAGTGATGACAGAGATAACATTTTGCTCTTCAATAAGATGTCGAGCCTGCAGAACATGTGAAGAATATTGTCTTTAGTATTAACTCATTATAGTATGGACTTTATTTATTTATTCATTTGGTTGGTAAGTCATTTTGAATAAATGTTTGTTAAGCATCAAACACACTCCTCAGTCTCACAGGATAGCAATTTCTGAGAAATTATTTTCTAAAAGTAAAAATTCCCTACTCCTCAGCAACTAGAAAACACCTGTCTGAACACCCCAAGCCCATTACACAGGTTATTTACATGAATGTTTACCACTGTTAATCACACAGTGAGCAAAGTAGAACAAACAGATATACTTCAGGCTTCTGTCATATATATTTTCTATTCTGACATCTCCCCCTTACTAGCAATCCAATTTCTCTTCCCCATTCTTTTCTCTGGCCTTTGAAAAGAGAAAGTAGGAACTTTCCAGAAGAAACAGGAAAAGTAGTAGTATAAAAAGGAAGCAGAATCCTCCACCCTCCTCCTCCCAGGCCTATGCAGCACCATCTCATGCAAATGCTCAACAGTTATACTCTCCTCCTGCTTTGTTTTATCTTACTCTATTCCCCCACCCCTAACAACAACGATAAAAAAAAAACAAAACTAAAGAACAAAAGAAGAGCAAAAAAAAAATTTTTTGGTATTAAAAAGGCACTGTTCCTAAGTTACTCTGGACACTGAGAAACCATCCCTAGGTTTCACCTGCAGGAATGAGCACTTTCGGACCAAGGTAGTGCCATCACTCCCACTCCACAAATTACCTAGCCCTTGGGTATCATTAAAGCATTTTCACATGCAGATACCACTGAAGCATTATTCAATTTTCCACGTGTAATTAGACCAACATAGTGACTCAGAAATTGTTTTAATTCAATTCAACACTAACTAAAATTCTTAAATAATAAAATAAATATTACTTAGAAAGATTGCCAAGACTAATCAATACATACCAAAGTAGGAACAGTAAACATCTGAACTGAGAGTGCAGTTATAGAGATACTTCTGTCATGATCATCATTGATATAGTCTTTCTGTAGCTGCTTATAATACTGGAAGATAAAACAATAAGTGGAGAAGCAATTATAAATAAGTACTGAAAACTTTTAAAATCCCAATTTTAACAGCTGCTACATTTGTTCCTATGTATAAGATGGCAAGTATTATAACTCCTATTTATTAAGGGGAGATACTATGGTCAACAAAAATTTACTAGAAAGAGAGTAACGAAAGACTGAATATGAATTCAGCTACCCAACCTAGCATAGTTGGATAGTGAGAACTATTTAAAAAAAATACAACAAACACACACACACACATACACACACACACAGGTAAAAATCACAGAGGACTGCAAAGGTGCAGTATATACTTTCTCCAAACAGAATCTGGGGCAATCTTTAGCAGATTTTACCCCAATGGAATAGGGCAGGGACTATATTGAAAGTATTTAAAAGCTGATATGACCCAGAAAACCAACCATCAGATTCAATCCAGCCTTAAACAGAATGGATGCTGGCTGTACATAACTTCTTATACATACTGGTGCATACCAACTGAAAATCAATCCTGATATCTTGGGAGAACAAAAATAATAATACATCCAGTCATGCATCAAGCATCTATTATATGTAAGCACAGTGTTAGAGCCTTGACCTACATATTTAATTTCAACCATTAGAATTCATACAAAGTTTAAGAGGTAACCATGGTATACAGAAAAATATCATATAAGGAGGGAGAACTGCTGTTGTATAAGGAAAAAACTTCATTTCAGATCACAGATATGGTCCAATATTCTATCTCTAATGAGTTTTAGAAGAATAGAGTTGATAATTTGAGTTGTCATCACCTTTAAAGAAACCAAATGTCTTAGTTGCTTTTAACAATCTACTTATAAAATCCAGGAAGTGCAGGTATCTTATCCCACAGTATCATTTGCCTATGACAATCATTATTTCACTCTCTGCTTCCAATTCCATCCTGGGTCTACCTCTGTCCTAAGTTTTACAGAATTTCCTGCCACTCAAAATCAGAGTAAACTAACAAGTATTTACTGGATACCTCTGTATAAGGCAAACCAGAAGGTTAAAGAAGTACATGTTTTAACTAGTCTAACTTGAGAGAGAGAGAGACAAAAGATATAACAATATAAGGGATATACAATAGATCAATAAAACAATATTAAAAAGCTGTAAGATTTATCTTTATATTCTAGCCTCAAATAGTTAAGTATAACTCTTGCCCATCAAATATCTGCCTCCTTTTAGCATGTATATCTGTTCCTTTTCCCTGCTATGCCTTTCAACTAGTCACTGCTCTTGTTATAATTTTACTAACAGACAAATGATTAGAAAAGATAAACGTATTCATGAATGTGATAACCTCCTATTGCTTTTTCCAGGCAAACAATAGGTCATTTTCCACCTATCTCCTCTCTCAGACTACTGTTTCCATACTACCAA